>NC_133142.1:19133144-19441019 GCF_048418815.1 Hemitrygon akajei | reverse complement strand
TACGCAATCATATTTCCTTTTCCAATGTCTGATGCGGACGGAATTTATGATGTTTTGTCTGCAGATTTTAGAACTGGCTTTAATCATACTGTTTTTATTGAAGAAATTATTCAGTGCGTACATGTTGTAGTTGCCGGCTGGTGGCGCAGTGGCATCAGTGCCGGTCTTCGGAGCGAGGGCTCCCGAGTTCGAATCCAGCCGGCCCCCTTGCACGCTCTCCATCCGTGCCGGGTTGAGCGTCGAGCTAGCAACTCGGCCTCGTATAAATAAGAAAGCCTGCTAAAAAAAAAAAGTCGTCACGACGGTGTCCCGATAACTCCACTCAGAGTTAAGGGGTTTCTTCTTCTACATGTTGTAGTCTCTGGGCACACTAGTCATTACAAATTAGAGTACATAGCCCCTCATTTTCAGATTGCAAATTTCAATACTTGTTTATGTAAAACCTAAACTTGGCATGAAGAATTACAAGGACTGTCGTGGGAACATTGCGGTCTATCATCCACCAATCAGAATTACCAAGGAGCAGTGCGTACACAAAGCATTTAACATTGTCAGTGATCCCTCCCATCCATCCAAAAATCTCTTTGACCCCAACCATCAGGCACAATGTACCGTAGCATTATGGCAAAGACTGTTAGGATGGGAAACAGCCTCTTCTCCCAGGCCATGAGACTACTGAACACCCTGCCATCGCCTACATCTCACCATCAATGAATTTAGTGTAATACTGTTTACTTTATAACTTGTGCTGTAAATGCACATTATTATTTGTTAATTTATTTGTGGTAATATTACTTTGTGTGTTGTGTGTGAGTTATATGTACTGTGTTGTGCATCTTAATCCACTACAACGTTCTTTCATTTGGCTGTATACATGTGTATGATTGAAATTACAATAAACTTGAGGTTTGTACAGACTTGAAAAAATATTATATCTGTCAAGTTTACTTACATGTGAAATCAGTTGTATTATATATTGGACATTTAAGTTTTTGAGCAATAAATGTTGGGCAGATCTCAAAGTTGCTGTATTCAATCACATTTGAAACCTCTGGTGAAACAGCTTGACCAATCATAAGCAAATGAAGATGACCAAAAACTCCATTGTTTCCTGCAAAATATTAAAATATTTTTCAGTTGAATTGAAGTAGAATTCTGCCATTTTCAGTAATTCTACTGATTTAGTGATTTTAAATTGTTCAAGTGAATCACTAATCTTTGAAATAAATGACTCAGCTTTATTGGAAAATTTCTATTTCTGACTATAGTTGAGAATTTAAATTCAGAAAATAGTTTTAGCATTACATGCCTAGATGTTAAATTAAATGTATGTCTTATACATGAGAGGCTTTGATTATTTACACATCCAATTTGATTTTTTTCTGGCTGAAAGACTGAAACAAACTTAAGACAAAGGAACAGAATTAGGCTATTTGGCTCATTGAGTTTGCTCTGCCATTCCTTCATGGCTGATTTATTCTCCCTCTCAATGCCATTCATAGCCTTCTTGCTGTAACTTTTGATGCCCTGACTAATCAAGGACCTATCAACCGCCACTTTTAAATATGCCCATTGGCATTACCTGCACAGCCATCTGTGGCAATGATATCTCTGGATTCACTACCCACTGGCTGAAGAAATTCCTCTTCATCTCCATTCTAAATGTACATCCCTCTATTCTGAGGCTGTGCCTCTGGTCCTAGACTCACCCACCATATCCAGGCCTTTCAATAATTCTTGTGTGCCTCTGGACCCTTTCCAATGTCAGAACATCATTTGTTAGATAAGGGGCCCAAAACCACTCACAACACCAGGTGCGGTCTGACCAATGCCTTATAAAGCCTCAGAGTCACATCCATGCTTTTATATTCTAGTTCTCTCAAAATGAACACTAACATTGTATTAGCCTTCCTTACCACTGGCTCAACCTGCAAGTTAACCTTTAGGGAATCTTGCACAAGAATTCCCAAGTCCCATTACACCTCTGGTTTTTGAATTTTTCTCCCCATTTAGAAAATGGTCTACGCCTTTATTCCTTCTATCAAAATGCGTGACCATACGCTTCCCTACATTTTGTTCCATCTGCCACTTGTTTGCCCATTCTCCCAATCTCTCAAATCCTTCTGCAGACCTCCTGCTTCCTCAACACTACCTGCCATTCTACCTATCATTGTATCATCTGCAAACTTGGGCACAAAGCTATCAATTCCGTCATCCAAATTGTTGACATATAATGTAAAAAGGAGTGGTCCCAATACCAAACCCTGTGGAACCCCACTAGTCACCAGCAACCAACCTGAAAAGATTCTCTTTATTCACACTCTTTGCCTCCTGCCAGCCAGCCAATCTCCTATACTTGCTAGTACAATGGGCTCTTATTTTGTTAAGCCTCCTCAAGTGTGGCACATTGTCAAAGGCCTTCTGAAAATCAAAATAAACAACATCCTCTGACTCTCCTTGGTCTATCCTGCCTATTATTTCATCAAGGAATTCTAACAGATTAGTCAGGCAAGATATCCCCTTAAGGAAGCCATACTGACTTTGGCCTGCTTTATGATATGCCTCCAAGTATCCTGAAACCTCATCCTTAATAATGTACTCCAACATCTTCCCATCCACTGAAGTTAGAATAATTGGCCTATAATTTCCTTTCTTCTGCCTCCCTCCCTTCTTAGAGCAGAGTGACTTTTGCAATTTTCTAGTCTTCCAGAACTATTCAAGAATTGAGTGATTCTTGAAAGGTAATTACTGATGCCTGAACAATCTCTTCAGGTACCACTCTCAGAACTCTGGGGCATAGTCCAGCTGGTGCAGGTGACTTATCTATCTTTAGACCTTACAGCTCCCCAGGCACCTTCTCCTGAGTAATAGCAACTACACTCACTTTTTCCCCCTGACTCTGTCAGATTTCTGGGATTCTGCTAATGTCTTCCACAATGAAAACTGATACAAAATCCTTCTTAAGTTCGTTGGCCATTTCTTTGTTTCCCATTACTACCTCTCTCCAGTGCCATTTTCCAGCGGTCCAGTATCCACTCTCACTTTTCTCTCTTTACTTTTTTTTAGTTGCCTTCTGATGGTTTTTTAAAAGTTTCCCGATACTCTAGCTTCCTACTAATTTTTGCTCTATTATATGCCCTCTCTTTTGCTTTTATGTCTTCTTTGACTTCCTTTGTCAGCCAAGGTTGCCCTCAACCTCCCTTTAGAATACTTCTTCATCTCTGGGATGCATCTATTTATCCTGTGACATCCGAATTGCCACCAGAAACTCCAAATTCCAATCAACTTTGGCTAGCTCATCTCTCATGCCTCTGTAATTTCTTTTACTCCACTATAATACTGATATATCTAACTTTAGTTTCTCCCACTCAAACTGAATTCTATCATATGTTGATCACTGCTTCCAAAGGGTTCCTTTACCTTAAGCTCCCTAGTTAGATCTGATTGATTCATTACACAATACCCAAATCCAGAATTTCTTTTCCCCAGTGGCTCAACTACAAGCTGCTCTAAAAAGCAATCTCATAGGTATTCTAGAAATTCCCTCTCTTGTGGTCCAGCACCAACCTGATTTTCCCAATCTATCTGCATTTTTAAATTCCCCATGACTATTGCAACATTGCCCTTATTGTGTGCCTTTTCTATGTCCCATTGTAATTTATAATCCATGTCCTGGCTACTGTTCAGAGGCATGTATGTAACTCCCATCAGGGTCTTTTTACCTTTGTATATTCTTAACTCTACCCAAAAGGATTATACATCTTCCAATCCTGTGTTTCCTCTCTAAGGATATAATTTCACTTTTACCAACAGAGCCACCCACCCTCTCTGCCTAGCTACCTGCCTGTTCTTTTGATACAAGGTGTATCCTTGGACGTTAAGCTCCCAACTATGATCTTCTTTCAGCCACAATGTCATACCTGCCAATCTCTAACTGTGCTACAAAATTATCTACCTTACTCCATATACTGCATGCATTCAAATATAACACCTTCAGTCCTGTATGCGTCACCCTTTTTGACTTTGCCCCATGTTACACTTAAACTCATCCCATTGACTGCAATTTGGCCCAATCATCTGCTTGTCCTTCTTCACAATCTCACTACATGGTTGTATCCCAATTACCCCATCCTTAGCCCTATCACTCCCATTCCCAAACTTCAGATCTGATGGACTGCAACAATGCAATATGATGCTTAATTGTAAAGATGTTGGTTTCTTTATATTCTATACTAACACTGGGGTGTTTGCTTTATAGGATGGAAAACATGCGCGCACCATTCCACTGCCAGGCTATGAAATCGAACAGCCAAATCCTGCTGATATGATTGATAAGAGGCATGCTTTCAAGCTCAGGCAATCCCAGCAGATCTTTTATTTTAGTGCAGATGATGAAGAAATTCAGAAAAAATGGATTGACATCATCTCAAAAGCTGCCAAGGGTGAAGTTGAAGAAGATTCAAGCAACTTAGTAGAATAAAAAAACTGGCAGCAAGGTTAGCAGCAGATGAAACCAAGATTGTATTTGGTAACTTTCTGTGGTGTGACCTCTAAATGCCGTACATTAAATAAGCAATGAGGGCACTTTCATTTGAAATTGATACTTAAAAGTTCAGATCAATCTACATACATCTGTATCAGATTTCAATGTTATTAGTGTTTTTGGTCTTTGACATCTATGACAATTATGCTACTGAAAAGCCTAAACACATCCTGGAAAACATGTAATAATTTACAAATTAATTACTTTATTGATGCCATTCCAGTCCAGTGCAGTACGGTTTCTGTGTAAATGTGCTTGAACACCAGTACTTGCCGTGCCCCTTGTGCAAGATGTATAGTAATTCATTAGTTAAATGTATGTTAAATTAAAATGTGAATGCCTGTGGCTGGCCACTCATGGTCTATCAACTGTTTGTACTCAATTCTTTAAATACAGTGCTCTGTCCCTTTTGGCATTTGGTGATGTAATTATTTTTTCTTAGGTAAAAATGCTAAGTGATTTATTTCTCATGTTCCGTACTGTTAACAAAATCTCCAAGAAAATGCTGTACAACTTGCAAATTTGTTTCATATATCTCCTATGCTGAAGGAACCTTAACCTATAATCTGTATGTCTGTTTCACTTATTTATGTGATGTGCTTTTAAATAAACGTTCTGGATTTTCACCATTTATTGCACGGTTGGGCAAGCTAAATTTGATTGCCAGTGTACAGATGTTGGACTACAGTATTTCAGCATTAAGTGAAAATTATCCAAAGTCCACATGTAGTCTCTGTTCAAGCAATGGCTAATTTAAAGAAGTTCAAGTGTATAGAGTTTCTGGGGAACTTGATAAGATAAATGCAGTGAAGCTATACCATATATTTTTTTAGAGGATTTCGAACTATATATCATAATGTCTGCCATTACGTTGTCTGCATGGACTTCTGTAAGATATTTGACAAGGTCCCGCATGGGAGGCTGGTCAAGTCACTCAGCATTCAGGATGAGCTAGTTAATTGGATTAGACATCAGCTTTGTGGGAGAAGCCAGAACGTGGTGATAGAGAGTTGGCTTTCTGTTCCAGGACATCTCAAATGTCCTCTTTCTTTAAGAATCATGGTTTCCCTTCTGCCATCATCAGTGATGCTCTCACCCGCATCTCCTCCATTTCCCACACTTCGGCCCTCACCCCATCTCCCCGTCACCACAACAGGGACTGTGTTCCCCTTGTCCTCACCTACCACCCCACCAGCCTCCGGATCCAGCATATTATCCTCCGCAATTTCAACAGGACCCCACCACTAAGCACATCTTTCCTTCTCTACCCCTCTCTGCTTTTCGCAGAGATCGTTCCCTCCGCAACTGCCTGGTCCACATGTCCCTCCCCACAGATCTCCCACCTGGTACTTATCCCTGCAAGCGTAAGTGCTACACCTGTCCCTACACCTCCTCTCTTACCACCATTCAGGGCCCCAAACAGTCCTTCCAGGTGAGGCAACACTTCACTTGTGAGTCTGTTGGGGTAATCTATTGCATCCGGTGCTCCCAGTGCGGCCTCTTCTACATCGGCGAGACCCGATGCAGATTGGGGGACCGCTTTATCGAGCACCTCCGCTCCGTCTGCCACAACAGTCAGGATCTCCTGGTTGCCACCCTCTTCAACTCTGCTTCACATTCCCATTTGGATATGTCCATACATGGCCTCCTCTACTGCCAAGATGAGGCCAAACTCAGGCTGGAGGAGCAACACCTCATATACCATCTGGGTAGTCTCCCCCCTACCTTCTTTATAGGGCCCTTGCCCCCTCTTTCTTCAGTCCTGATGAAGGGTCTCGGCTCGAAACGTTGACTGCTCGTTTCAACGGATGCCCGACCTGCTGAGTTCATCCAGCTTGTTAGTACATGTTGATTTGACCACAGAATCTGCCGTGTAATTTGTGGTTGCAACTCTGACTGGAGGCCTGTAACTAGTGTGACGCAGGGATCAGTGCTGAGTCCTTTGTTGTTTGTCATCTATGTCAAACATCTGGATGATAATGTTGCTTAATGAATCAGCAAATTTGCGGATGACACCAAGATTGGGGGTGTAGACGACAACGAGGAAGGCTATCATGGCTTGCAGAGGGATCTGCATCAGCTGGATAAATGGGCTGAAAAGGGGCAGGTGGAATTTAATGCAGACAAGTGTGAGATTTTGCACTTTGGTAGGACCAATCAGGGTAGGTCTTATTTTGTGAACAGTAGGGCACTGAGAAGTGTGGTGGAACAAAGGGATCTGGGAATACAGGTCTATTATTCGTTGAAAGTGGTGTCACAGGTAGATAGGTTCATAAAAAAAAGCTTTTGGCACATTGGCCTTAATAAATCAATGTATTGAGTGCAGTGGATGGGATGTTATGTTGAAGTTGTTTGTGAGGTCTAATTTGAAGTATTGTGTGCAGTTTTGGTCACCTACCTACAGGAAAGATGTAAAGAAGGTTGAAAGAGGACAGAGAAAATTTACAAGGATGTTTCTGGATCTGGAGGACCTGAGTTATTTGGAAAGATTGAATAGATTAGGACTGTGTGTTCTTTATAACAGAGAAGATACTTGATAGAGGTATAGAAAATTATGAGGGGTGTAGATAGGATAAATGCAAGCAGGCTTTTTCCACTGAGGTTGGGTGGGACTGCAATGAGAGGTCCTGGGTTAAAGGTGAAAGGTGAGAAGTTTAAGGGGAACATGAGGGAAAACTTCTTCAGAGTGTTGTGAGTGTGTGGAATAAACTGCCTGCTCAAGTGGTTCTTGAAAGCTCAATTTCAACGTTTGAGAGAAGTTTGGATCGGTACATGGATACGGAGGGCTATGGTTGTTTGAAGTGGGGGAGTTTAAATGGTTCCAGCAGGGACTAGATGGGCTGAATGGCCTGTTTCAGTGCTGTACTTTATGACTCTATGACTATTTTTGTGCTGTTCAGAAAAATCACACTGATGACATTTTCATAAAGTCCCTTCTGCATCTTTGTTTGCCCCATGTTTATCCTGTCTACTTCATGCAAGTTTCTGAATTGAGTGAATTTGCCAAATCAGTACATTAATAAAGAAAATTATTCTGTTTGAATGGTTTGAGGCTTAGTGAAAAAAGTATGCAGATAAATTTGAACAATGAGAGCCCAAACAGAGTAATTCATATATCTAGTGTCTTACAATCTAATCAGTTCAAGAATTTGATTGGCTGATTTCATGATTGATCAGATATCAGCTTAAAAGGGCCATCCCCCAAACTCCTGTCCCTTGAATCTGAAAACTAAAGGTTGATTAGTTCTGCACCAAGTGATTCAGCGTAAGAGACTCTGGCAGGTGAACATGATAATAAAGCTACTGATCTCATTAGTGCTGCCTCTGCACAGAGGCACACAGATACTCAAACACCTATGGAATTCTGCTTTCTAGTCTTGGCTAATTAAATTTCTGATGATAACAAAACTGACAGAGCAGTCAACTCTTTTCTGTCAAATGTAATGCAGCAGATTTTTGTTTTTATCCCTGCTTCTCAGGAAATGTCACTGACATGTTATTAATAATGCAGGAGTAACTATTTAAAAACTGCTTACAATATCAAATGTGGCAGCATTATTTTGTACTTGTTTGTGAGGATATCTAATGGGAAAACCTGCTTACTTACAGTGCTACACTTGCCTAAATTTGTTCCATGAAATTCCTTATCATTTTCTGTGATGCATGCACAATTCTTTATTCCTGCACATACATCTCCACCATAAAATGTGAGTAATGGTAGTTTCTTTAAATTGCCTCTTTTGATTCCCTCCCATCACTGTGTGTTGATCAGAGGTAGTGTGTGGAAGGGAATTTGGGGAGGATATAATGGTAGAGGGTAAGATTAATTTTAAAAATGGTGCTTGGTGGTTGTGTTACTGCCCGTTACAGGCTGACGTTTAGGGCAGCATGAAGGTCCTCCATTTCCAGTGGTGTTCAGGGCTTCCTGCATCAGTAGATGCCTCCTGCAAGTTCCAGGTGGAGATTCAGGAATACCGTTGCACTCAGCTGTAGAAGGATTTTTTATTGTGGTTTCTGTGACAATTTTGTTCTGCCGTTCAGGGTTGCTAGCCCCGAGCCTGGGGGATGGTAGACAACACTTAATCTGGCCTCTACTCTTTGACCTGTTTGGTATGGGTGACCCTACCCAAAAGCCAAAGCATAATGCCTTGACTGCAGCCAAAGTAACTCTCTGGGCCATTGAGGCACACAAGCCTCCAAACCATGATGAATAGCATGCAGTCAAATGTGTACCTTTACCTAGGTTAGTTCCTCAAAACCCCTTATCATTATCTGTGATGAACACATAATTCTGCATTACTTCTATGATTTTATAAATACTAATGTTTCAGTTTATGCTATCCCAAGACCAGTTTGAAGAGGAATAATTATTACCCAGCTGTTTCAGTGAATATCTTGAAAACAGGAGTACTAATTCAGAATAGGCATTTGGATAGTGCAACACACACAAAATGCTGGTGGAACGCAGCAGGCCAGGCAGCATCTATAGGAAGAAGTACAGTTGACGTTTCGGGCCGAGACCCTTCGTCAGGACTAACTGAAAGAAGAGGTAGTAAGAGATTTGAAAGGGGGACGGGGAGACCCGAAATGATAGGAGAAGGCAGGAGGGGAAGGGATGAAGCCAAGAGCTCAAAAGTTAATTGGCAAAAGGGATAGGGAGCTGGAGAAAGGAAAGGATCATGGGACGGGAGGCCTGGGGAGAAAGAAAGGAGGAGGGGAGAACCAGAGGAAGATGGAGAGCAGGCAAGGAGTGATTGTGAGAGGGACAGAGAGAAAAAAAAGGGGAAATAAATAAGGGATGGGGTAAGAAGGGGAGGGGGCATTAATGGAAGTTAAAGAAATCAATGTAACGGAAGTGAGAAAAATCATCCCATTTTTAAGTCAACCAGTAACTATCTGCAGTTTCAAAGATATTCCCCAAAACTAAATATAAAAACCATAAAATTCTTTCTCACACGTGGAAAAGTAACTGACTTTCACTTCCATATTCAGTGGCCACTTTATTAGGTATACCTGCTCATTAATGCAAATATCTAATCAGCCAATCAAGTGGCAGCAACTCAATGCATAAAAGCACACCAGCATGGTCAAGAGATTCAGTTGTTCCTCAGACCAAATATCAGAGGAGGGGAGAAACGTGATCTAAGTGACTTTGACCATGGAATGATTGTTGGTGCCAGACGGGGTGGCTTGAGTATCACAGAAACTACTGATCTGGGATTTCCACATACAACAGTCTTCTAGAGTTTACAGAGAATGGTGCAAAGAAGAAAAAGCATCCAGTTAGTGGCAGTTCTGTGAGCAAAAACATACGGCAAACGAGAAAGAACAGAGGAGAATGACTAGACCGATTCAAGCTGATAAGAAGGCAACAGTAACTCAAATAATCATGTATCACAATAGCGGTGTGCAGAAGAGCATCTCTGAACACACAACATGTCAAACCTTGAAGTGGACGGGTTACAACAGCAGAACCACTAATATGCACTTACTGACTATTACGTTGGAGTCCGCATTTTAAGTTTCACTTTTTGTGTGCATTCACTTGGTCCAGATGTGGAGGGTTATACTCATCGGCCCTCGCCACCCCAGAGTCAGGCAACATGATAGCGCAGTGGTTAGTGTGCCGCTACAGCTCGGGGCATTCCAGAGTTTGGAGTTCAGTTCTGGTGCCGTCCCGTAAGGAGTCTCTCTAAGTCCTCCCTGAGGAATTGCATGGGTTTTCTCCGTGTGCTCCAGTTTCCTCCCACAGTCCAGAGATGTACTGGGTAAGTTAATTGGTCACTGTAATTAGATTCGGGTTAATCAGGTTTGTTAGGGATTGCTGGGGCAGCAGGGCTGGAAGGGCAGCACTGTAATGCTAAAAAGATAAAATAAGATCAAGGAGAAGACCGCACATAGGCTTCATGTGACAGACAGCAGAGTCCCTGCTCCTAGAATGTTGTTAACAGAAGTTTCATCTGGTGTTGGGGGGGGGGGGGGGGGGAAGTCTGTGTCTGTTAAAGCTGAAAATCCTTTAATAAATTTTGAATGTCTCTCATTCAGAGACATCTAAAAACTAGAAACTGAAGTACACATTGGGAACTTGAAAGCAAAGAAAAATAATTTGAAGTTGCATTTTGTAGCTGTGAATTGCCGTTGAAACGTTTGGAGTCTCTGAGCCTGCACTGAGGATTCCCAGCAAGGCTGTATCTGCATAAGATCATCCAAATGGCTTAATGCCAGCAGTTCCATTTGCAACACCAAAGCCAGTGTGACTCAGCCTGTGAATGGTTTAAGTGACGCTCCAGACTGGAAGGTACTAAGATTTCCTCATATTCGAGCTTCACTTAAGAGTACCAATATTCTATTTGTTCTTTCATTCCTGTGGTCATGACTATTATCAAAGAAATCTGATAGGATTCTGCAGTTAGTTTGAATTCCTGTATGAATCTTATTTGCCCCAGAAAGGTAATGTGTGAAACTTGTATTGAATTATTCTCTGCCTCGAGAGTAGTGTCAATATGCTGCATTCATTATTCTTTCCAAGATGCTAGAGTGTTCCAAAAAACTAGCAAGGGGCCTTTTGTGAACTAATGTAGCTCCTCTGCTCGGAACATTCCCTTCACGTTGTTTGGGGCGGGGGGGGGGGTGTAGGGGAGAGGGATTCAACGTGTATCCTAATAAGAACAGTGTGGTACTTGGATGGGGATTTACAGATGTTCAAATGACAAATTGACATTTGTCCAGGTCGATGATAATTATCACAGGGGGAAGAGCCTTTCCCAAACTGGTTCAGGGTTTTGTTGCTGTTCATCCTGTGATCAGGAGACATCTCAGGGTCGAACAGATTGCCTCTGGAGTGCTACAGCTGTGCCATCTCAGCAAATGGTGAACTTTGGATGAAACTGAAAACCTGCGACTGCACAAGGATGGTCTTCAACAACTTGGATTAATCTCCATGCATTCATCGTGCCGAGTCACTGTCTGCAGATCAACTGAATGTTGGCAGATCACTGCCATATTTATTGCATTGAAGAAAGGTTTATCTTACACTGCAATGGTACACACTAACATAGTTTCTTCCTCTACCCCTCCCCCATTTCCTTTGCTTCAACATCTATCTCCCCAATCACAAAATAGAATCCCCAACAGGAGACGAAGATGAAAAATAAACTCATATAAGATCTTTAGGAAGGCCTCACCGATTGCTGAAGGTGATCAGTTGGAACCCGTAGTAGAACGTGTGGGCTGGCCCAGTGGCATGGTGGTTAACACAGTGCTTTACGGCACCAGCAACCTGGGTTCAATTCCCACTGTTGTCTGTACGTTTGTGCTTTCTCACTGTGACCGTGTCCAACAGTCCAAAGACATACCAGTTGGGTAAATTGTCCCGTGATCAGGCTTGGATTAAATTGGGGGTTGCCGAGTGTAGCTCAAAGGGCCAGGAGGGATTACCAGGCATTGTATCTCAATAAATAAAAAATAAATCAAAATGGAAAGAATGTAGACATCCAGTGCGTTCCACTGGGCTGTGATCTGGTACTCTACTGTGCTATATGTGCTGACACTTTGTCCCTTCAGTCAATTTTTTTTTTGTTGAGAAATACGATCAGGCATCTTTGAGATGCCTGGGATGTCTCCAAATTCACATTTTATTCGCTCTAGTTTATTTTTAATTAATAGAGGCATTTTTCTATGGATGAGCCTGTAACTTTTGAACAATGATTATGCTCCCCATCTCAATAGACCTGCCTGTGTAGTGAGGCTACCGGGTTTAGAATTGGGCCTGTTTTAATCAGAAGCTTAAATGGAGTTACAGCAGCAGCTGTCATGGGACCCAGCTTCATGGAATTCCAGCGAGTAATTTCAATCTCAAGCACCTCTCTCAGGACTATGGTGAATCTTGTACAGAATGTGACCTGACAATGATCAGTGGTGAGAATCAAGGTCATGTGTATGGCCTGCTGGGGTCACTGACTTCACTAAAATTGGACTATGCAAATTTGAGGGGTTTGGTTTGGGCCAACCATTGTTCCATAAGCTCAAGTAAATGTTGGCAGCTCATGAAATATCGACTGGCTCTTTAGGTTTACCTTCAACTACTATGGTACACGGTAACGCAGTTTCCTCCACCACCCCCTATTTCCTTTGCTTCACCAATAATCTCCCCTGTTAAAAATAAAATCTCTAGCAGGGGACAAAGATGAGAGATAAACTTTCTCAGTCAAATTTTAAATAAGTTCTCTCTCAGGCCTGTGGATACTCTGTAACTAGGCAGATATTGCCAGAGAAAGGGAAGAATTTTCAGAGGGAGCAGGCATGACAGATAGATCAATGTGATGCTGCTGGGGCAGGACTATAGAGAATGTTTCATCTACCTAGGGCATAATGAATAATTAAATGCACATTGTGCACATTTAACATAGACATAGAAAACCTATAGCCCAATACAGGCCCTTCGGCCCACAAAGCTGTGCCGAACATGTCCTTACTATAGAAATTACCTAGGGTTACCCATAGCCCTCTATTTTTCTGAGCTCCATATACCTGTCCAGGACCCTATCGTATTCTAACCTAAAGACCTTAACCTTGGCTGAAAATTGTAAAGTGTTATGTCTTGCTAGTTCTGAATAAAGTATCAATGCTGTCACTAACGTGAAGTTTTGTTTACTTCAATTTAGAGGTTAAAAAGTCAAGACACAAACAATACTTAAAGCAGAGATTTAAAAGCAGGTCTTGATTGGTGAGGGTGTCAAAGGTTATGAAGAGAATGATTTTGAGAGGGAAAATAAATCAACCATGATTGAATGTTGGAACAGACTCAATGGTCCAAATGGCCTAATTTTGCTCTTATTTATGATTTAAACTTAGTTTTATGGTTGTTTAACGTACTCACACTGTTATTTCCTCTAGTCTCATTACTTTCCTGCAAATTATAAGTTTTGGAAAAAAAAAGCTTGTGGACTGCATCACTGAATATGGAAATAAACATTTAAAATTATACTGTCTGGGTATGAGGTGGTTTGTTAATCTTTCCCTATTATACATTATAAATATGACAAAACTGAACTGCTTGGCACATCAAACAGATGTGGTAAACAATCTGATTAATTATTAGTGATTTTTGATTTATATTGTATATAATGTCAGAACACTTATGTATTCTGATATCTATTAAGTACTAGCAGTCCAGTTGTGTGTAATATCATGACATTTACTAATAGTTTCTACATCAAAGTGAGCTGAAATTTAAGAAGTTTTGCTACTTTTGTTTATGGTACATGAAAAAAGTCAATTGTATCAGAAAATAATTTTTAAGATGCCTTTTATTAAAATCAAATCAGTCTATGTGCATTTTAGTCTTTGAAAGTCATTCTGCTTGGAGTATTCTATCTCTGATGAACAGTTATTGGAAGAAAATTGCATTTGCTTGAGAAAAAGCAACTTGTGCAACAATTTGATAGGTCTTTCAAAGAGCTAGCATAGCTGTAAGGGCCAAAAGGCCTCCACCTATAATGCAGGGTTGCAGGATTCTGTGTGACCTTTTGGGAAGTCCAATCAAATTATGTTTTCCTAAAGTAAAAGAAACAAATTTAGAGAAAATTAAATTCAAGTACAACTTGAAATATTTTTATAACCAAGAAGCTTGTAGCTGCATAAAATCTAGACTCAAGTTTCCAATAATAGTTGAAATGAAAATTTTTACACAGGACCATAGTAATTTTATGTACTATACTGCTGCCGCAAAAACAATCATGACAGATGTGAAAGATGATAAACCTGATCCTGATATGGGTTTCTGTTGCGGACAGAGAGCGGGGTGGGGGTGGGGGGGGTGTCGGGGGAATCATGGTAGGGAAAGGGGGAAGGGAGGGAGTGGAAAGCACCAGAGAGACATTCTGTAATGATCAATGAACCAAATTATTTGAAATAAAAGTTACCTTGCCTGGTGTGTCTTGGCTGGGTGTGTTTGCACCCATGCCAACCCCCAGCCCTGGCACTCCCTTCTCTGCCACCTGTCCCACACTGTACTCCACCTCCGCCATTCCCAACACCCTTTGTTTCCCCAAGAGCTACAAACATGCCCTCTGCTCCATGTTGTCAAATACAGTACCGTGCAAAAGTCTCATGAGCTTGCTGAGTACTGTACGTATTGACCCAAGCCCTAGCAAAAGGACAGTGGTGTTTCAAGAAGATAGCTCACCTCTGTTTTCTCAGCAACTATTTGAGATGGCCAATAAATACCACCATTGCCAGCGATGCCTCAGTCAAAAATTAATAAATCAACAAATGCTCGGAAATTTCTCGCTGCTTCCTTTAATCATTTAAACAATTCAGAATCAGAATTATTGTTGTTATCACCCTGTGAGTGTTGTTGTTTTATGGTAGCAAAACACCGTAAAAAGGAAAACAACAGATATCAGAATTCTTACGTGCTTTAGCTGCACCTTTGAACAATAGTAATGTTTACAACAAGTTAAGTCTAAAATTATGATAATAAGCTTGTCAAAATATGGGGCAACAGCTGTTTTGTGTACCAGTCACCTCAATTTTTATTAATCAATATTTATAATGTGCAAAAGGGGAAACCCTCATTGATATTTAGCTTAATTATATACTTAATTTCAAAGGATGGCAGAATGATTTCAGCGGGACAGAAGCCGTTTGATAAATTGAATCCACATGAGATCAATCAACCTAGTCCCACCCACTGAATCTCCCATAGTCTAGAAAATAGTCCACGCCTTTATTCCTTCTACCAAAGTGCATGACCATACACTTCCCCGCACTGTATTCAATCTGCCACTTCTTTGCCCTTTCTCCTAATCTGTTTTAAACCCTTCTGTTGGCTCCCTGCTTCCTCACACCACCTACCACTCCCCTCATCTTCGTACGGTCCACAAACCTGGCCACAGAGCCATCAACTCTGTCTTTTTATCCTGCAAGTTCTTACATTTCTGATATTGATCTAGCTTCTCTATGTACCACTACATCTGGAAGTGTCTCTCACTCCTATCCCTACAGTGCACCACAGACCCTAATTCCTTGATGCGTTTAAATAAAAAAATAATTAAGTCACTTTCGATCCTTTTGACAGTAGCTTTCACTCTACAACGTGCTACGAAAGCTGTACTTTGGCCTATCGATCTACCCTAGGCCACGAGACAAGGTTTTGAAGCAACACTTCCACCTTAGAAAAAACACAAAATGCTGGCAGAACTCAGCAGGCCAGACAGCATCTATGGGAGGAGGTAATAACGACGTTTCAGGCCAAAACCCTTCATCAGGAGGGTTGTTCACTTACACCTTAGTATTTTTTGCTGTCTTTTTGCATTACCTATTTAATTAAAAATATATGTTTCTTATTTTAATTTATAGTTTTATTTACAGTTTTTCTACTATTATGTATTGCAATGTACTGCTGCCACAAAAGAACAAATTTCACAACATATACCAGTGATATTAAACCTGATTCTCATTCTCTATCAAGAATCAAAATCTGAATCAGAACCAGCATCAGGTTTATTATCACCAGCATGTGTTGTGAAATTTTTTAATTTAACGTTAGTTCAATACAATACGTAATGAAGAAGAAGAAGAAATAATAATAATAAGTAAATCACTTACTGTATATGTATATTGAATAGATTAAATATTGTGCAAAAAACAGAAATATATGTTAAAAAAATGAGGTAGTGTTCATGGGTTCAATGTCCATTTAGGAATCGGATATCATAGGGGAAGAAGCTGTTCCTGAATCGCTGAGTGTGTGCCTTCAGGCTTCTGTATCTCCTACCTGATGGGTAACAGTGAGAAAAGGGCATACCCTGGGTGATGGAGGTTTTTAATAATGGACGCTGCCTTTCTGAGACACCGCTCCCTGAAGATGTCCTGGGTACTTTGTAGGCTAGTACCCAAGATGGAGCTGACTAGATTTACAACCCTCTGCAGCTTCTTTTGGTCCTGTGCAGGAGCCCCTCCCTACCAGACAGTGATCCAGCCTGTCAGAATGCTCTCCACGGTACATCTAGAAGTTTTTGAGTGTATTTGTTGACATACCAAATCTCTTCAAACTCCTAATGAAGTATAGTCACTGTCTTGTCTTCTTTATAACTGCATCGATATGCTGGGACCAGGTTAGATCCTCAGAGATCTTGACACCCAGGAACTTGAAACTGCTCACTCTCTCCACTTCTGATCCCTCTATGAGGATTGGTATGCATTCCTTCGTCTTTCCTTTCCTGAAGTCCACAATCAGCTCTTTCGTCTTACTAACGTTCAGTGGAAGGTTGTTGCTGCGACACCACTCCACTTGTTGGCATATCTCACTCCTGTACACCCTCTCATCTCTATCTGAGAGTCTACCAACAATGGTTGTATCATCAGCAAATTTATAGATGGTATTTGAGCTATGCCTAGCCACACAGTCATGGGTATAGAGAGAGTAGAGCAGTGGGCTAAGCACACACCCCTGAGGTGCACCAGTGTTGATTGTCAGCGAGGAGGAAACATTATCACCAATCCGCACAGATTGTGGGCTTCCGGTTAGGTGCAGAGGGAGATACAGAGGTCCAGGTTCTGTAAAACTTCATCATCAGGATTGTGGGAATGATGGTATTAAATGCTGAGCTATAGTCAATGAACAGCATCCTGCCATAGGTGTTTATGTTGTCCAGGTGTTCTAAAGCCATGTGAAGAGCCATTGAGATTGCATCCACCATTGACCTATTGTGGCGATCGGCAAACTGCAATGCGTCCAGGTCTTTGCTGGGGCTGGAGGAACAGCTTCACTACACCATTCTGATTCTTGTTAACATGATTTATATAGTGGATAATCCCATTGCTCTGCTACTTTTAAAAATCTCAAACATACTACTTGGAAACATTTACTTACTGTTCAAAATAAAGGACTAGTTTTATCAAGCCCTTGAATGTTAAAATGCATGAAGTAATTTTGTAACGACGTAGCTGAAAAGAAACTAGCAATGTTTTTGGCTTGCACCACAAAACTCTCGGGAGTACTTTCCGAAATTTATCCCCTGAATCCAACTTCAGCCCTTATGGATGGAGCTATAACTAATCAAGCCGATTAGACAAGAACAATACTCAACTTTCTGCCAAAAATTGTATTTATCAAACACCATACAAACACTACAAATAAAATATTATATGAAATGATAGAAGATATGCGTTAACTGCTGCATATTATAATGACTAAAGTATTCTACAGAATATTTGCAGATGCTAGAAATCCAGGGAACACACACAAAATGCTGGAGGAACTCAGCAAGCCAGGCAGCATTTATAGAAAAGAGTAAACCCTTGACATTTCGGGCCAGGATATTTCAGTCCTGATGAAGGGTCTGGACCCAAAATGGTGACTGTTTACTCTTTTCTATAAATGCTGCCTGGCTTGCTGAGTAATCCGTCTACAACTCCCTCGCAAGCAACTTGATTACTTCTCAATTATTACTCACTGTTTAACTCTAGATGATCTTGGACAGAATTTACCCTGGTAAACTCACAGAATGTAGTACAGTTCAGCCTAGGGTTTGCCCAGATCTACCCTGAAACTGCTTTATAATCCAAAAATCACACTTCTGATAGCACCATCTTCCTGCAAACCCAACGGTGGTATTTTTTGATGTCTGGGCACAACAAAGATGGAGGAAACTTCATTGTTCGCTAACATTGTAACAGATTGTTAATGAGGTATTAACCCCCCCCCCCCCCACCACCAGTGTTTTCAATTGCAAATACTTGATGAGGAGAGACACAGCCACACCTGAGCCTTTTTAATTATCCCCTATGTTTAAATTTGGTGATGCTATCACAGCGGCAGACGCAGGAGGTCCCATTGCGTAAATATATTCTTTATTATTTCTTTTCAGTTTAGAGCCTGTTTGAAATTTTCAAAGTTGGCGTATACTTCCCCACAACATCATGAAACAGCAATTTCAGTCAGGTCTGGTTCTCTCTGAATTATACGTTCATGTTGGAGGCATCTCATAACACTGCTAGAGACCATGATTTCAAGATAGTGAAATGTCAATTGAGATTCAAGATAATTTGTTTTCCTCTTACCGTGACTGGTTTCAAATAAGCACAATAGCTGCTTTCTGTTACTTCCTCTGATAAAGAACCTGATAAATAAAATTTGTTTCTATTTGCTAGCAGAAAACGCACAGAGGGGAAAGGTCCTTGAATTAATTACCTCTTTCTTTAATCCCTGTTTGAAAATGACACTATTCAGCAACCAGCAACTTCTTCAACCCGTCCTGATGAAGGGTTGAGACCCTGAAGAAGGGTCGACTGTTTACTCTTTTTCATAGATGCTGCCTGACCTGCTAAATTCCTCCAGAATTGTGCGTTTGTTAATTTGGATTTAACTTTGTTTGGGGTTATTTGGGTATCTCTAATTATCTTGGTTTCTATTGCCCACAAGAGGAAGCTGATCATTGTTCTCCCCAGACCATTTACACAGGTGCCTTAGTGGAACCATGGCAACAGCTGAAAAAAATGAGGAACGCTAAATGCAGAAGGGCCCAAAAGCTAAAGGAAGGAACTATTGTTGTTTGCATTTGAACCTAGCTTGTGGTCTAGGAAGGGAAGCATACAATTAACCAATCCAGTAACCTTACCTCTGTCATTTATACAGTGTTGGCTGAATTATTGACTGAAATCTGTTGAACTATGGTTAAATTGATAGGAAGAAGGGTTGTTAAGCTAGAATTTCTCTCCAGCTCCTTCCTTCATCAGAGCAGGAGATGAAAGTGGGTGATGGGAGGAGTAAGGGATAGGTCACCCTTTTTCATCTCTCTGCCCCTTCTGGTTCCATCAACTTACTATCCACACCCCAGCCCTCTCCACCTGTGCCAGTTCCATCTGTCCTTTACCTCTCTCCTGGTTTCCATGACAACATTTCTCACTTAGTAGACTCCAGCCCCCACTTGCCAGTCTGCATCAGATGGCACCACCCTCACTCTCCCCTCCCCCACCTGGCTCCTGCCTCTTTAATTTGCTACCTCCATCCATCTAGATGTCTCTACCTCCCAAATTCACCTCTTACCCTCCCCTAACTGGCACAATCTGCCTATCATTCTTCACTAGTCCACTAAACCTCAGCTCACTAATCACTTCTGCCACTCCTCGGTCTCTCCACACCTCCAAACCTCGTCACTTCTTTATACTGACTATCCCCCCCCCCCACCTCTCCACTTTTAATTTTAGTGCAGGGTTTCAATCCAAAGTGTTGAGAATTCCCATCTCCTCACAGATGCTGCTCAGCTACCGAGTTCTTCCAGCAGATTGATTGTTCCTCCAGGTTCCAGCAACTGCAGTCTCTTGTGATCACTTCCTTCCCTGTCCGAGACACGAATGTTAATGTACAGAGCAGTCAACCTCTTCATTTTACCACCATGGAATCCCACCAACTTCCATTCACTTGTGTCAGTGGCACAGGCCGGCGTTAGGTGGGGTGGGGTAGGTATGGTAGCGAAACATTTAGTGCATCACTTTATGGCACCAGCAACCGGGATTCAATACCCAACGTTCTGTGTAAGGACTTTGTATTTTCTCCTCATGGCTGTGAAGCTTTCCTCCCACTTTCCAAAGATGTGCGGGTTAGCAGGTTACATGGGTGTAATTGGGTGGCGCAGGCTCGTTTGGCCTGTTACTGTAAAGTAAACAAATAAGTTAAAAGTTTAGTAAACTTATCCAGGCAATCTTTCTTTCTTTCTTCTTTCTTTTTCTTTTTTTTTCCAGATATTAAGGGGGGAAGGGTTAAGGGGAGGGGGGATGGCTGATAATTATACTCTACTATTCTATTATACTATTCACTCTATGTAATTATCTTAAAAAAATCAAATAAAAATATATTAAAAAAGTTAAGTAAACTAAAAACATTTCCTTTGATTGGTCAAGCCTTTCCAAGAAATTGAGATTTGTGCAGATTCTTTTCTGGAAAATCTCCTGTAGTGTTTAAGAATTACTTAATTTATTTAACAGAGCTGAAAGCATGCAAGTCCCACAGAGTTTACAGATTAGGAGGGAGGTAGCAACAGTGATAACATAGATCCTCCAAAATTCCATACATTCTGGAATGCTCTGTGGATATGAAAAGCAGGGGAAAATCAAATAATGATTTCCACCCCGTTAGATTTAAATATCCTGGAATCTATTAATGCCAGAACTTTATTTGACTAATTGAAGTGGCACTTGCAGAACACCTAGCAGGGTACATAATCGTAAACAGCTAAAATAAATATTTTGAATTTCAAAAGATATTTGATAAAGTCCTGGAGAAGGATCTTATCTTGAAATGTCAACTGTTCATACCTCTCCATGGATGCTACCTGAACTGTGGGGTTCCTCCCATATTTTATGGGTTTCAAGCATCTGTAGAATCTCTTGTGGTTATGATGTTTGATAAAGAGAAGGCTCAAGGGAATCAATTTTCTTTTAAAAATTATGAATGCTGGAAACCTCAGATAAAACAATAATGCTGGAAACATTTGGCAGGTCAGGCAGCATCTGTGGAAAGAGAAGCAGAATTAACTTTTCAGTTGTGAAACTATTCATCAGAGGTTTAACAAAGGATCTTTGATGTCTTCCAGTTCAAATCTGGTCAATGAGACAATAACCCCTTGTTATAAACTCCTTGTATAGCGCTCTTGTTTGACTCTCCAGCCTTGTGAATGAAATATATGGATCCACAAGGCTAGGAAGTCTAAAATAAGAGGTTATAGTCTCCTGATTATGCATCGATCAATTAGAATGGAAATTACTTAAATTAAAGGGTTGGTATTTATGGAATTCTTTGGGCTTGTTAATTATATTCAAGGCTAAGGAAACAAGAAATGTGGAGATCAGGCAGGAAAATTGAACTCAGGATTAGGCAAGATCTCACAGACAAATGGTCTTATATCACTTCAATGATGGACATGTGGCCTCTTGTATGCTGCATTATGTAAAGAACTGAATTACGCTGATTTTAACCAGACAATTATCTAGTTTAGTCAGAGAAATTTAGTCTGCTTGAAAGGTGCATTAATGTTCTGTCACTTTCAAACTAAAAACAAGGAATCACCAGAGACTTGTAAAAGAGTATATGAGGTAGGATAAAACTAGGACATGAACATTATCAGTGCATCTCTAGTTTATTTATAGAGAAGCCCTGCAGCTGATGCTTGCAATTTTTTTGACTTTGATTGCAAGTAGGAAAATCTATCAGGAAAGTGTAGGTCCAGCAATGTGCACAAGTTATCAGTTTGCATGAAACTTGAGAATCACCGTGTCGTTGGCATCCTTCCTGACACAACAGAAGAATGAACTTAGTATTACGCAACAGCAGCTTGACCATGTTTCACTTGCAAGTAACTTCAAATATTAATGTCCTGGACTTGGGTAAAGGAGATAACCTCAAAGTTTATGCCATGGATCACTACTATTAACCAAGGGGTCTGGGGATCCCAAGTTGGGACCCCCTGATGTAAATTTCTCAAGAAAGTTAGTTATGCCCCATCCCTGTAAAATGTTAATCGGGCTCCAACTTGAGCACTGCAGTCAATTCTTGATACTGTCGGGCTTCGGAGAAAGTGGGGAGGAGATTAATGGAGACGGACAAGGAATGAATACATGGAAAGACTATAGAAGAGGTGACTGTTCTTCTTCCAGCATTGAAGATTAAAGGAGGTGTTACTGAAGTGCTCAGAGTTATGAAGTACTTTGATAAAATTAAAGCAGAAACTGCTTGCTTTGAAGGGATACGTAAATTCCTGAACCAAATGGTAAAGGAGCCAAAGCAGAGAAAAGTTTCACATTGGAAAATGTGGAAGGAGATTTGATATAACTTTTAAGTGGGAAAATGGATAAATAATTGAAGAGGGGAAGTTTGCACAACTCTATAGAGAGAACACAGGGTGCAACTAATTGAATTGCTCTTTTCAAAAGCTGGCACAACCACAACAGTCCAAATGATCACTGCCTGTGTTAAACCAATCTATAACTATGATTATAATTCCATCCTCTTCTTGAAAGTACTTAAACTTTGCAGTTTTATAAATACGAACCTTCTGTGGTTATTTTGATTCACCCCTGGTAACACAAAATATATGTCAGTCTAACCCAGACCCTTCCTGGGAGAAGCGCCTAATATGACCTCACACAAGTTGCAAGATAATCGAGTAGCTGTGCTGGTCAATTGCTGCTTTGGAGCAGTAAAGTCAGGAAGTTTACCCATCATGTTGTGAAATGACAGATTGCAGATCACTGCACAGAAGAAGATCATTTAGCCTCTAATGCCCCTGTCTGTCCCTGTGCCAGATGTTTCTTTGACTTCTCCACTCAATTACCTGTCCTGCTTTCGCCCACTATTTTAAAATACTTCTCGTCTGCATTGTGTACTTGTCAAATTCCCTCATACATATCATGACTGATTCGAATCAGGGCAGAAGTACTTCAATTCTCCTTTTATGTTTTCAGTTGGTAATTCTAGATTTAGCCTGTTTTTGATTTACAGAATCCACTTATCCGTGGAAAATAACTTTTCACTTTGGAATTGCTGTGGTTGTTCATTATTATGTCAGTGGTCATGATCTCAATGTACCTTCGGCCGGTGAGTTTATAAATACGCTTCCTTGACAAAATGACCTCTAGTTAAAATAAAACACTGATTATACTCTCGGTGGACATAATAATCATGAGTTGACAGCTCAGGCACTTACAGAGTGGCTGGCTTGTTATAGTATGCTGCTTCTCCAGTTACTTGCAATTAGGTGATAGGATGTAGGCGCACATTTACATTATTGTCATCAGAAATAACTGAAGTCACCTTCTGATCGTAGCTATCATTGCCAGGAGGAAATCGCTCACCCTGTCAAACAATTGAAATGGATATTGGTATGTATGAACTAAGCAGAGAGTACTCCAATAATCAGTCACAAATGGTATGTTGTTGAGCTAAATATATTGTTTTCTGAAAGGTGTAAATTGATTTGATTATACTCTGTATTTTACTTAATAACACGGTTAATGTAGCTGTGTGAACATAAAAGAATATTTAATGTTTCCTGAAGTGTTTTTCAGACCCATGAACATTAAGAAGTAAATCTCAAAGCTAAATTTAGTATAGTATGTTCATGCATCTTTAAAACTTTCCTGGAAAACAAACAGGGAAGGAACAGATCTGGAGTATACAGTGCCCAAGGCCTTGATGACTAAGATGTGCACCCAGTCAAGATTGTTTTGAAGTGTACTCACTGATATATGGAAGACGTTATGGCAGAAAGTCCATTCCCTCAAACAGTAATGAAATAGTCACCACAGAGCTGCTTCTAATTATGTTGTTTATACGTATTGGACAGGATGCCAGAGAACTCTATTGTTCTTTCTTCAAAATTGTTCCATTAGGTTTTTTTGAGACTTCATATCTCATTTAAAACATTCTGTGACAACACTCTTCTCTCCTCTCCTCTCCACTCCACTCCACTCCTCTCCACTCCACTCCACTCCTCTCCACTCCACTCCTCTTCTCTCCTCTCCACTCCTCTCCACTCCACTCCACTCCACTCCACTCCACTCCACAAGTTTAAGCAGTTCAGTTCACTTTGTGTTGCGTTGAGTTGAATTGATGGAGAGAGAGAGAGAGTTAATTGAGTTGATGTTTACGTTGGCAGCTTTAGTTATTCTTGCTTCCGAAGTCTTTAGAGTCACTTTGTGTGAACCCCACACAGACACAGACGGACAGAGCCCCTTCTAGGGAATGGTCTACTAACCCACGGCACGGGTTCACCACCAGCAGACCCCACAGGCAAGCTCTTACCCGCACTGGTAATCACGGATCAAAATTAATCGGTCCGTGGCCTCCACCCTCATGGTGGTCTTAAACTCCACTAGTGGTTTCTCAGGTAGCTTCCGCAATTCTCCCGTGTCGTGTCTCCTCTGCCAGGGGGAGGGGGAGTGCATGATGACAGAAAATAGGTGAGTCCAAGTGAGACAGGAAGATAGGTGGATAGTGGGGAGGGGCATGAATGATGTGAGAAGCTAGGAGGTGATAGGTGGAAGAGGCAGAGGGCCGAAGAAAAAGGACCACCATCATTCATCACCACCAGAACCACCACTGTTCACCACCTCGGAAACCACTGTTCACCACCAGGACCACCACCATTCTCCACCAGGACCACCACCGTTCACCACTAAGACCACCACTGTTCTCCACCAGGACCACCACCGTTCACCACTAAGACCACCACTGTTCTCCACCAGGACCACCACCGTTCACCACTAAGACCACCACTGTTGTCCACCAGGACCACCACCATTCTCCACCAAGACCACCACTGTTCTCCACCAGGACCACCACCATTCTCCACCAGGACCACCACTGTTCTCCACCAGGACCACCACCGTTCACCACTAAGACCACCACTGTTGTCCACCAGGACCACCACCATTCTCCACCAAGACCACCACTGTTGTCCACCAGGACCACCACCATTCTCCACCAAGACCACCACTGTTGTCCACCAGGACCACCACCATTCTCCACCAGGACCACCACCATTCACCACTAAGACCACCACTGTTGTCCACTAGGACCACCACCATTCACCACCAACCATAACTTATCTCCTCCAGAACCACCACTGTTCACCAGTAAGACTACCACTGTTGTCCACCAGGATCACCACCATTCACCACCACTGTTCTCTGCCAAAAGTTCCTCACCATACCATGTGAGAGGAGGAAGGCAGATGGGTAACTTGTGAGGAGATCCACTCCTTCTCTATTTATAATGACCCTTTAAGTGCTTATGATGTATGGAATTGATGTCCTCAACGCCATCCTGAGTGTTCCTTCTGCGCTTTGAGGGATCCCCTGCAATCATGAGGGATGTTGCATGCACATAATCACATCTTTGAACTTTTTCCTCAGTCAGCTTGAGTCTGGCCAAACTTGGGAGTCTGGTATCAGAAGTGATAATAACATGACTTCTGCAGATTGAGCGCATTTAGGAACCAATTTTCTCACCCACAATAATTGATTGGGATTGTGACATTTACAATACCTCATGACTGACATTAGCTGCTGCATCATGGGCCAACCCATAATAAAGAGGTCTCTAAAACTAAGTCAATTATTTTTTATAAATTACCAAGTTTAGTATCTTTGCCATTTTGTTAACTGTTTAGTGTGCTTCTTCCTACCATTTGTTCAACTTGCTGGGCTGATGAGAAAACTCATCTTTGAAGGGCACAATCTGTGGACAGTCATTCGTTTAGACAAAGTGAGCCTAAAGAAAATGAACAGCAGAGAGAATAAACAAAAAGAAAGTCATTCAGACACCTTACAGAAGTTAGTACTTTCATTACGTGACAAAACTTTATTTATAGTTACATAGTTTTTCAATATGTGTACATTATAGTCTGTGAATACTAATAACATTAAAATACATATCATTTCTTAAACTGATGTTATCTCTGTAGAAAGACAGATGAGAATGATGTTTTGAATTTAAAATAGTTCCTTGTTTTTAAAAAATCATTTATCACTTATTACCAACAGATTAAAATGCAGATACATTACATGTACTTATCACTTTATGCATAATATTATCTATTTGATTATCATCAATATTTACATAATTTTAAATGCAAACTGAACAAAAACTGTGACGGGTAAGACTGAAGTGAGACATCGAATTATTGTGGTGAAGAGTGTGAAACTACACTGCAACACTGCAGAAGATTAGTTGTGCAGGCTTTAGGCAATGGAAAATTAATCACACCCACTCACATTTGACAAAACAATGCTATCAGAAGTTATTAAAGATAAATTGTGGTCTTATTTATAAATTCAGCATTAAACTTTATACTGCCTATTGTTTATACTTTTAAAGTGGTTTATAAAAATATTACTCATATAATCAAAAAACTGTTCATTCGAATATTGAATACTGAACCTCAATCAAAATACTGCCTTGATTCCAAATGGCAGATAGAACTCTTGTAAGGACAATATGTGGCACACAGAAAGGAGCTCACAGATCATTATAAACTCAGTTTCTTCATGTACAGTGAGACAAGTGCCTCTTTGCTTCCCTTTCTATTACAGTTTTCTTCTCCTTTAATCTTCTCCATTGGTTAAAGTTTAACTGAAGGCAATATTCCAAGTAATAAGCAGACTTTGTCATAGTTAGACATAGAGTTCCATTTATCGAGCACTGTATTATTAACAATGATGTTTAGCAACCGATTCTTTATAAATTATGTCCATTTTATTTCCAAAAATCCAGTTGTATCCACGAAAGCAGAAAAAAAATCAATGAATAACTGGCTTGTTCTTGGTGAACAAAGATTCTATGACTGAAATCCATTCTCATCAGACCAGATAAGTTCAAGTCCACAGCTACTGTTGTTACAGATTGAATGAAGTCATGTGCTGACAACAGGAGTATGCTTCAGAAAATGTCTGTTTTTATTAAAATTAACTATTGTTACCATGAAGTTTGCTGCTGAAACTTTGCTGGAGACCTTCAAGTTTTGACAACTCTAACCCCTGGGTCATGACAAATGATGATGTCAAATGTGAATATACTAGAATAGTGTTGATTGCCGTAAACTGCCTGGCAGAGGATTTAAATGTAGATGAAAGACAAAGAATTCTTTGCATATAACCACTAACAGGAAATGGTTTGCCAAAGATTGAGGCCAAGATACAGGCCTATGCTGGCTCGACTTTCAGTTTGGTTGATATGAATTAGTTCAGTGGCTAGATACTTCACCTTTGAATTCAACTCATGCGATCCTGGTTGAAGAAGCCTCAAAAATGTAAATAGTTAATTGCAAAATGTCACGTTTGGTGATTAACACACATAAAATGCTGGAGGAACTCAGTAGGCCAGGCAGCATCTATGGAAAAAAGTACAGTTGATGTTTTGGGCCGACACGTCAACTGTACTTTTTCTATAGATGCTGCCTGGCCTGCTGAGTTCCTCCTGTATTTTGCGTGTGTTGCTCAGATTTCCAGCAACTGAAGATTTTCTCTTGTTTGATGTTTGATGATTACATGGGATTATTACTTCTTTTCCTTAAAGGGATGGCAATGATGTGTCTCACTAAGACCTTTGTGTGGTAAGATTTTCTACCCTGTTGCATCAGCCACTGCCTTCAGTTCCTGTTGCTAAATTACACCTTCAAAGCAATTGCACAGCCTCCAACTGCGACTCCAGCCTTGAACTCTAGGGTGGGTCTTCACGTGCTGCTATTGTGACTCCCGTCTCCCCTTTCCCCATCACCACTCTGCAATCCCCTCTCCCTCAGATCCCACCGTCAGCTCCTGGGCCCACAGAGGCTCCATCTTCCTCTCACCCCAACCCTTCCCTCTCCACTGACACTACCAGCCTCCCTCCCCCCTCTGATCCCATCTCTCATCCGTGCCGGTTCTTTACCATCCCCTCCGACCTTCAACTCTCTGAGGCAGAGTGCTCTGTTCTCAGTAGGCCCTTACCTTTGTTTCCCTTCGCCCACACCTCAGCGAGTTCTGCGTGCGCCATGACGCTGAACTTTTCTTCCGCCGGCTCCGTCCCCGAGCTTACTTCTTTGACAAGGACTCTCCTACCCCCACCGATGACCCCTTCTCCCGGCTTCAACCCTCCTCCTCTTCATGGACACCCCGATCTGGTCTTCTGCCTGCTCTGGATCTCTTTATTGCTAATTGCCGATGGGACATCAACCGTCTCGACTTCACCACACCTTGTTCCAATTCCAACCTCAATCCCTCCGCACCAATCCCAACCTCACTATAGAACCCGCTGATAAGGGGGGAGCTGGTGTAGTCTGGCGTACTGACCTCTACCTTGCCGAGGCACAGTGACAACTCGCTGATACCTCTTCTTATTTACCCCTAGATCATGACCCTACTAAGGAGCACCAGGCCATTGTCTCCCACACCATCACCAACCTTATCAGCTCTGGGGATCTCCCATCTACTGCCATCAACCCTTTAGTTCTCACACCCCGCACTTCACGTTTCTACCTCCTACCCAAGATCCACAAACCTGCCTGTCCAGGTAGACCCATTGTCTCTGCTTGCTCTTGCTCCACCGAACTCATTTCTGCATACCTCGACACTGTCTTATCCCCCCTTGTTCAATCTCTTCCCACCTATGTTCGTGACACTTCCCACGCTTTGAATTTTTTCAATGATTTTAAGTTCCCTGGCCCCCACCACCTTATTTTCACCATGGATGTTCAGTCCCTATATACCTCCATCCCCCACCGAAAGGTCTCAAAGCTCTCTGCTTCTTTTTGGATTCTAGACCTAACTAGTTCCCCTTTACCACCACTCTCCTCCGTCTAGCGGAATTAGTCCTTACTCTTAATAATTTCTCCTTTGGCTCCTCCCACTTCCTCCAAACTAAAGGTGTAGCCATGGGCCTTTTTGTTGGCTATGTGGAACACCCCATGTTCCAAGCCTATACAAGTATCCAACCCCACTTTTCCTTCGCTACAACGACAACTGCATTGGCGCTGCTTCCTGCACGCATGCTGAGCTCGTTGACTTCATTAACTTTGCCTCCAACTTCCACCCTGCCCTCAAACTTACCTGATCCATTTCCAACACCTCCCTCCCCTTTCCTGATCTTTCTGTCTCTATCTTTGGAGACGGCTTATCTACTAATGTCTACTATAAGCCTATGGACTCTTACAGCTACCTGGACTATTCCTCTTCCCACCCTGTCTCTTGCAAAAATGCCATCCCCTTCTTGCAATTCCTCCATCTCCGCTGCATCTGCTCAGAGGATGAGGCTTTTCATTCCAGGACGAAGGAGATGTTTTCCTTTTTTAAACAATGGGGCTTCCCTTCTTCCACCATCAACTCTGCTCTCAAACGCATCTCTTCCATTTCACGCACATCTGCTCTCACCCCATCCTCCCGCCACCCCACTCGGGATAGGGTTCCCCTTGTCCTCACCTACCACCCCACCAGCCTCCAGGTCCAACATATAATTCTCCGTAACTTCCGCCACCTCCAACAGGATCCCACCACCAAGCACATCGTTCCCTACCTCCCCTTTTCTGCTTTCCGCAGGGATCGCTCTCTACGTGACTCCCTTGTCCATTCATCCCTCCCATCCCTTCCCTCCCTTCCCACTGTTCTCCCTCCTCGGCATTTATCCTTGTAAGTGGAACAAGTGCTACACCTGCCCTTACACTTCCTCCCTCACCACCATTCAGGGCCCCAGACAGTCCTTCCAGGTGAGGCGACACTTCACCTGTGAGTCGGCTGGTGTGGTATACTGCGTCTGGTGCTCCCGGTGTGGCCTTTTATATATCGGTGAGACCCGACGCAGACTGGGAGACCGTTTCGCTGAACACCTACGCTCGGTCCGCCAGAAAAAGCAGGATCTCCCAGTGGCCACACATTTTAATTCCACGTCCCATTCCCATTCTGATATGTCTATCCATGGCCTCCTCTACTGTCAAAATGAATCCAAACTCAGGTTGGCGGAACAACACCTTATATTCTGTCTGGGTAGCCTCCAACCTGAAGGCATGAACATTGATTTCTCTAACTTCTGTTAATGCCTCCTCCCCTTCTTACCCCATCCCTTATTTATTTATTTATTATCCCCTTTTTTCTTTTTCTCATTTTTTTTCTTTCTCTGTCCCTCTCACAATCACTCCTTGCCTGTTCTCCATCTCTCTCTGGTGCTCCCCTCCCCCTTCTTTCTCCCTAGGCCTCCCGTCCCATGATCCTCTCCCTTCTCCAGCTCTGTATCCCTTTTGTCAATCAACTTTCCAGCTCTTAGCTTCTTCCCTCCCCCTCTTGTCTTCTCCTATCATTTCGGATCCTCCCCTCCCCCCCATTTTCAAATCTCTTACTATCTCTTCTTTCAGTCAGTCCTGACGAAGGGTCTCGGCCCGAAACGTCGACTGTACTTATTCCTATAGATACTGCCTGGCCTGCTGCGTTCCACCAGCATTTTGTGTGTGGTGCTTCCCTCTGTTATTTGTCTTTGCATGTCATTACAAGCAAAAAGGCAAGATATAGTGGAGCCTAATCACTATCCTCAATACATCAGACAAAATGAAGATATCAGGGGAATTACTATTAAAGGGACAGAGCATAAATTGGCCTGTTACACGGATGACATTTTAATCTATCTAGGGCAACCAACATACCTAAATTGATGCAATTCTTTGAACAATATGGTCAATTATCAGGATACAAGATCAACATAGATAAAACCCAATTACTTTCATATAACTATAGCCCACCAAGAGAAATTTAAAGTAGATACCCCTGGGCATGGTACTCAGAGTCTTTCAGATATTTGGGCATTATTATGCCAAAAGATTTGGCAAAATTATCAGAATACAATTATGAGCCTATATATAAAAAAATTAAGGAAGATATAACAAGATGGGATCTAATTCCTTTTTCAGTCTCAGTTCAAGGATTGAATCTATTAAAATGAAAATATTGCCCAGACTATTATATCTCTTTCAGGCCCAACCAATAGAGATTAATCAAAATCAATTCAATGAATGGAACAAAATGTTATCAAGATATATATGGCAAGGTAAAAGGCCTAGAGTTCGTCTCTAAACTTTGCAGTTAGCCAAGGAAAAGGGGGATGGGGCCTACCTTCTCTTAGAGATTATTATTTTGCAGCACAGTTGAGAGCTGTGATATGTTGGTGCAACCCATCATATGACGCTCAATGGAAAAACATTGAGGAGTGGGTACTTCCCATCCCCATACAGGCAATTTTGGCTGATAACAACCTACAAAGGTACATAAATACTATGGATAACCCATGGGTGAAATTGACTCTTAAAATATGGAAAACTATTATAAAAGAATATAAAATAGAGGGAGATATTGCAATTCTTAAATGGTGTGCATATGACTCGGATTTTATGCCAAATAAACTGGATGCTAGATTTAAGGACCAGACAGCTAAAGGAATAACAGTTCTTTGCAATATAATGAAAGAAGGAACACTGTTCAGTTTTGAAATGCTTAAAGAGAAACATTTATTAGAAAAACAAGACTTTTATTGGAACTTACAGATGCGACAGTATGTTAATAAGATGGTTAAACATGTAACCAAGGCAAGTACATGTTTGATAGAGCTATTTAGAAAAGCATATCATTCTGATAACGGTAGTAGAATTATTTCAACCGTGTGTAAGGGTTTGTCAAATCTTAAAACACGTTTGACTTCATACATTAAAACAAAATGGGAGAAGGAAAGAGGGATAATTACATCTGAGGAAGAATGGACAATAATATGGAGGTATCAATGGAAGTGTACCAGTTCACAGAAATGGAGGGAGTTCAGATGGAAAAACTTGATAAGATTATTACACCCTCTCAGAAATCCCATTATGATAGTAACCTCCCTGTTTGCTGGAAAAATTGTGGAAATCAAAATGCAAACCATTATCGTATTTTCTGGGAATGCCCCGTTATCAAAGACTATTGGAGTGGGATACACAATGCCCTACAAGACATCTTTAAATGTGAAATACTCTTAGAAAGTAAGACCCTATATTTTGGATATATACCTCAAGAATGGTTGAAAAGAGATAAATATTTAATGAATTATACCTCTCTGCAAACTCTCTGTATCTCCACTCAATTTAGTGTCATCAGAAAACTTAGATACACTACACTCAGTCCCCTCTTCCAGATCATTACTGTTTATCTTGTACAGGTGTGGGCCCAGCACCAACCCCTGCGGCACACCACTCACCACTGATTGCCAACCAGAGAAACACCCGTGTATCCCAACTCTCTGCTTTCTATTAGTTAACCAATCCTCTATCCATGCTAATACATCACCCCCAACTCTATGCATCCTTATGGATAAGTCTTTTATGTGGCAACTTATTAAACACCTTCTGGAAATCCAAATAAATAGCGTCCATCTGTTCCCCTCTCTCCACTGCGCTTGTTATATCCTCAAAGAGCTGCAGTAAGCTTGTCAAACAGGACCAGCCTTTCCTGAATCCATGCTGCTTCTGCCTGGTGGAACCATTTCTTTCCAGATGCCTTGCTATTTCTTCGTTAATGATAGCTTCAAGCATTTTCCCAACTACAGATGTTGAACTAACTGGCCTATAGTTACCTGCCTTTTGCCTGCATCCTTTTTTGAACAGTGGTGTGATATTCGCCGTCTTCCAATCTGCCCAGAGTCCAGGGAATTTTGGTAGATCATCACCAAAGCCTCTACTATAACTTCTGTCATTTCTTTCAGTACCCTGGGATGCATTCCATCAGGACCAGGACTCTTAGCTATCTTCAGGCCCACACGTTTTCTCAGCACTACCACTTTAGTGATAGCTATTGAATTGAGGTCCTCAGTTCCCATCACATCCATAATAACTCACTTTTGCATTTTAGACATGTCCTCCACCATGAAGCCCGACACAAAATAGTCTTTCAAATCCTTGGCCATTTCCTCATTACCCAATATCATTTCCCCCTTCTTGACCTCCAAGGGACGTACATTCACCTTAGCCACACTTTTCTGCTTTGTATAATTATTAAAACTTTTATTATATTTTGGACTAGTTTATTTTCATAATCTATCTTCCCTTTCTTTATTGCTCACTTAGTGGTTCTTTGTTGCTTTTTAAAGTTTTCTCAGTCTTCCAGTTTCCACTACTCTTGGTGACTTTGTATGTACGAGCATTGCATTCAGTTTGATGCCTTCTTCTTAATTTCCTTGGTTATCCAAGGCTGGCTCTCCCCACCCTTACTGTCCTTGCTTTTAACTGGAATATACTTCTGTTGAGCACTGTGAAAAATCTCTTCAAAAGTCTTCCACTGTTCCTCAACTGTCCCACCATATAACCTGTGTTCTGCATCTGCACTAGCCAAATCCTCCCTCATCCCATTGTAGTCTTCATTGTTTAGGCATAATACACTGGTTTTAGATTGAACTATTTCACCCTCCATTTGTATGAGAAGTTCAATCATACTATGATCACTCTTTCCAAGAGGATCCCTAACTACAAGATCACTAAGTGGAGAGAGTGAGCAGTTTCAAGTTCTGGGTGTCAAAATCTCTGAGGATCTAACCTGGTCCCAACATATTGATGTAGTTATAAAGAAGGTAAGAGCGCGGCTATACTTCATTAGGAGTTTGAAGGGATTTGGCATGTCAACAAATACACTCAAAAACTTCTATAGTTGTACCGTGAAGGGCATTCTGAGAGGCTGCATCACTGTCTGGTATGGGGCGGGGGGCTACTGGACAGGACTGAAAGAAGTTGCAGAAGGTTGTAAATCTAGTCAGCTCCATCTTGGGTACTAGCCTACAAAGTACCCAGGACATCTTCAGGGAGCGGAGACTCAGAAAGGCAGCGTCCAGTATTAAGAACCTCCAGCACCCAGGGCATGCCCTTCTCTCACTGTTACCATTAGGTACATCAGGTAACGTCAGGTACATAAGACTGAAGGCACACACTCAGCGATTCAGGAACAGCTTCTTCCCCTCTGCCATCCGATTCCTAAATGGACATTGAATCCTTGAACACTACCTCACTTTTTTAAATATACAGTATTTCTGTTTTTTGCATATTTTAAAATCTATTCAATATACGTATACTGTAATTAGCTTTGTTGTTTATTTATTATTATTATTTTAATTTTATTTATTTTTGTCTCTTCTATATTAGGTATTGCATTGAACTGCTGTTGCTAAGTTAACAAATTTCACGTCACATGCCAGTAATAATAAACCTGATTCCGATTCTGATTTTGAGTTTTCCAATGCCACCCTTGACCACTGGTGTGGTATAATGCAGTACCTTTCTTAATTCACTTCCAGTTGACTCTATTGCAGGGGATGTGGCATTCAAATGGCGGATGGATCTCCAATTAAGTTGTAGATGTCTCAGCCACTTACAGCCGCTATATTGCTGGCCCTCCTGTTGTTACCACATACAAGCCCGTTGTGGCTTCTTGTTTGAATCACCAATAGTTTTGGTTCTAAGTGTTGCTCACATTATCAGCAAAACTAATTTTAGCTAGTTTGGTTAGAGCAGTGAAACATTTAAGCAAGCTGTATGCTTTTAAACCTGATGCATTCAGCAAAACTGACACCTGTTTCTCATTAGCTTTAAAATGCTGCTCAATACACTCAGTATATGTATTCCAGTTATCTCTTGTGCTATCAAACACATCCATCTTTCCAGTGTAGTCAGCCATTTCTTTTTTTTTGTATTTATGATCATTATCATCAGGTACTCATGGTTTATGAACCCATGAATTTGTCCCTTTTCTGCCTTTTTTAACGACTGTTTCTCTCTCTCCCTTCCGAAGGGACACATTTTTAACTTGAATGTCTCGCTGTGTTTCAACAGGTAGGTAGTTGTCATGGGTTTGTTTTAAAAAATACCTTGTTGCCACTGTTATGTCTTGTAACTCCAAAATGTAAAACTAATTGAAATAAAAAAAACAGAACCGGGAATCACTTGTTTTTACTTTAAGTTAGGCATGCATATATGACATGGTGACATGATGATGTATGGAATTCACTTACTTTTACATATAACCCATAATGAATTATTTAAATGAACAATAATGCTTAATCAAACAATAGATTTACAATATTACTGAAATATTAAATACACAGCAGAGATAACCTGAAATCTATGGGATGTTTTTACGAGGGGTGATTGATAAGTTCATAGCCTAAGGTAGAAGGAGCTGAGTTATTAACTTCAAACTTTCTGCATAATCACTCAAGGAGTTGACCTGCATGTGTATGTAACGAGAGCTGTATAACTCATCTCCTTCTACTTTAAGTCACAAACTTCTCAATCACCCCTCTTTCTGGAGGTCCAAGATTCATATGCTCCACGACCGCTGGACTAAGTGTGTAAATGTAGGAGGGAATTATGTTGAAAAATAAACGTGCTAGGTTTTCTAGAACAGACTCCTTCTACCTTAGGCCACGAACTTATCAATCACCCCTCGTAGGTCTGTTTTGAATTTGAAAATCTGGTGCAAAATTCTTGAAATTTTGGATGGATCTGACAATTATAGCAGTATCTGTCGCCACGGTAATGTAATTTACTTAATATATTCTGTCACAGTTTGTCAAAAATGCCTTTAATTTACAAACAGCAGCAAAGCAACAGACAGAACTGGATACCTTGAAGGAAGTTTTGTGGAATTATTTGGAATATGATTGAGTAACTATTAAGTTACTGGACAAGCGTTGAGAATTCTTGACGACTGATGCAGAAACCGTCTGAGCTCTACTATAGGCTCAACGCCTATTACATGAAGTTAAAATTCATGTAATTAAGTAACTGAATTTTTAAAATTTCCTTGGTAGTGATTATCAAGAAGTGACCAGATCATTGTAAAAACCCACTTGATTCACTAGTGTCTTGAACACAGGGTATCTACCATGCTTCCTGGTCTAGCCCAAAAGTGGTTCCAGACACATTGCTGTGGTTGGCTCTTAATTGCCATCTCAGGGGAAATTAAGGAGGAACAATAAATGTGGGCATTGCTGGCAACGTCCACATCTCATGAACGGATACATTTTTAAAAATCCAACAGGTCTGGGGTTCAATTCTTATCCAGTTATTGGGTGAGTATTAGCAAACTCTACAGCAGCATAGCTCAGTGGAAGCAGGGGCAACAGCACTAAACCTTTTGGCTGTGCAGTTTACAACCTTTCAAACTTAACAACAGTCTACATCTTGGCTCCTATTCAGAGGTCTGTATATAACTCCCATCAAGGTCTTTTTACCCTTGCAGTTGCTTAGCTCTACCCACATCGGTTCTACACCTTCTGATCTGATGTCACCTCTTTCGAAGGATTTGATTTCACTTTTACCACACCCTCTGCCTGTCCTTTTGATGCAATGTTTAGCAACCCTACTTGTTCAGACAGCAGCTTTTATGGTCTATTCTGATCTCACCATTTTCAGTTCCCCAGTGTTGTTCCTAATTTCTTTCTTTATCTTGATATTTCCCATATTGGTCTTGCATCCTTCCTATAAGAAACCTTTACCTTTCATTCCTTCTTCCCCCTTTCCCCTGCTTCTATGCTTTCAGAAGCCCGAATCTTTCCCAATTCTGAACTAAGGACACTGACCTGAAACGCTAACATCTTGTTTCTTTCTCCACAGGTGCTTCCTGGCAGAGTTTTAGATTTTTGGCAGCCAATGAAGTTTGAATTTTCTATCAGCAGATTTTATTTGTTAGATTCCAAAGGGAAGTTAATCTCTCATTTAACATGTGACAGATAGGAGGGCCCTACAACTGCCCAGCGCATGACTTGCACCAGCCTACACACCATCGAGGACATATATACAGAAAGGTGGCAGAGAAAGGCCAACAAAGTCATGAAGGACCCCATCCTCCCTGCTTACAGACTGTTTGACAGGAGGAAAGAGTTGGTCGATGCCTGCTTGGTCAATTGGATCAGGAGAAAGCCTTTGACAGGATAACATGCTTGTATGTGATGGACATTTTCTCCAAAATGGGCTTTGGAGTGGAAATCAGAGATTGGATCCATCTGCACTGCACAGACATCTCTTGTGAGGTCCAACTGAATGGGTGGGAAATGCCAAGCCTGGAGTCAGGCAGGGTTGCCCACTCTCCCCGTGCTGTTTGAATGCTGTATAGAGCCATCAGGAATAACAAGAGCGTAAAAGGGTTCACACTGCCAGGCAGCGGAGGGACCCTAATGAAAACCTCTCTGTACATGGACAACGTCACTGTCTTCTGCTCGGATATGAGGTCAGTTTGCAGATTGATCAGCACCTAGGACCAGTTAACCAGGGTTAACTGCACGAAGAGCGAGGCCTTGCTCTTCAGAAACCGGCCCGACCGATCCAGTCTCCATAAGGTCTGATTACGTGAAGGAGCTGGGGATCTGGTTCTGAGGGGCCAGGGCGAGCAACAAGAATTGGCTGATGTGCATTGGGAAGGTGAAACAGAAACTGGGACTGTGGGGTGGGAGCTCCCTATCAATAACTGGGAAGAACCTGGTCATCAGTTATGAGGTGCTCTCAGGGCTGCTGTACTGGGCGCAAGAGTGGCCCAACTCCTCCAGCTTGAGAATCACACGTGTAGTCTTCAGGTACATGTGGAGATCCAAGATGGAGTATGAAAGATAGGTCACAATGCACGAGTCCCTGGACAACAGGGGCAAAAACATACCCAATGTTGCCCTCACCCTGATGACCACCTTTGTGTGTGGCTGCATCGGCCTGTGTGTGGAATCTAAATATGTGGGCACCGATTACCGCTAGGTGCCGAGTTTCTATCTGTCTCCGGTGTTGCGAAGGATGGGTCTGGCCCCACTGCCATATAATGTCCCAGTCTGCTGTACATGGCCACGGTACTGTTCTTTGTTGTAAAGTTCTTCTGGTCCAACACCTTTGACCATATTCCACATTGGAACATTGCAGGAGAAGGACTTGATAGACACAGTGGGGTGGGTTTCTGAGCAGAGGGCCCAGGCCATCTGGCAGAATGCCTCACTGCCAGGCCTCATCAACAGGCACCAAGGCCTTGCTTGGCTGTCGAAGCAAGGCACCCTCCGAGTCAGTTCCTTCCCGCACGCTTGGAGCATCATCTGCACAACCTACTGCCGACATGATGGCTGTAGTGGGAAAGAGACAGCAGCTCACCTCTTTGCGGACTGTTGTCGAGAAAGGAGGGTGTAGAGAAAGATGAAGGGGCCTGTGTCCCGGCTCATCCCGAGCAGCTGCGTGACAGTGGTCTCTCTGATCCACAGGCTGTTCCCGGGGGCACACACACGGAGATGGACTTCAAGTGCTGCCGGCAGATCATCAACTTGGTGAAAGGTGTTCTTTAGTCTGCCCGAGGCTTGTTGGCCTGCAGCACATCGAGACATCCGTGGAGGAATGCTGTCCACTGGGACGTTCCAGCTTCAGGAGTACGTGCTGAGGAACAAACTGAAACTTGGTGCAGCCACCGCAAGGGCTCGGTGGGGAAGGACCACAGCCTAGGGTTCCTATGCTACTGGAGATGGAGGCTTTCGGTTGAGGAAGGAAGCCCCTCAATTATTAGTGTAACAGTGTACACCACAGAGTGCCACACGTACAGCAGCAGTGCTATTGGTGTGTGTAGAACAGTACGGAAAGCGTTGACTATGAATGTAAAGAGTGAAAAGGCTTTGGACAGCTTATTCCTGAAAATATTCTTTTTTATTATGAATAAAGTTTATTTTGTTTAATCAAAAAGTTGTCCCACTTCTATCAAGGAAGAGGCTTCACAACATCCAGACCAGGACCACTAGACCCAAAAACCGGTTACTTCTCCTAAGCAGCAACTGATCAACAGCTCCACCCATCACACACCCTCCCACCCCACCACCACTACAAACATGTCCCCTCGCGTCCCTTTATGCACATACAATCAGTCTATATAAATAATAGCTACTTGTACACTGTGTTTTATAAGATTGCTTATATATTTATGTTTATTGTGCATTTTTTGTGTTCTTTATGCTTATTGTGTTTTTTTTAAACACTGCATCTAAATCCAGAGTCACAATCATTTCATTTTCTTTTACGCTCGCGTACTGAAGGGGCGGCGGGGCGCAGATGCGTCTCTACCAAAGGAGGTGTAAGGTGCTCCTTCCCTCCACTAGCCTATGGCTCACTCTTGGGCAAGGTGTAGCACCTACTTAGCCCCTCAATCAGGGTCACATGAAGTCATGAGCAACTGGTGCACATCACAAGCCCGGCTTATGCGACCACTGACGCCGGGCAGACAATCTCTGAAGAGTATCGATAATGGCTGGGGTCGCCCGTCTTGTAAAGACACGGCCCAGAAGGCAGCAATGGCAAACCAGCTCTGTAAAAAAAATTTGCCTAGAGCAATCATGAGTATGGAAAGGCCATGATCTCTGATGCACCATCAATAACTCACGCTGAGACGTAGGAAGCGAGGTATCGGCTTTTATTGACTGGAAGAATGAACAACACTACATCCTGGAGAATGAGGCAGGACAACAGGTCACAGTCGCCTTTATACAGGGGTCAGTGGGAGGAGCCACAGGAGCAGCCCAGACAAGTACCGGTATATCTAGTTCACCACAATCTCCTATGTCATACAACACCACACATAACAAATGAATGAGCGAAGAAACGAACTGAAGAATGAAAATAAACGATCTTGCAACTTGAACTGAAGTACATTTTCTGGCAGATATCAGCTGGCTGGAGGGTATTTTTTTAATTATAGTCCCCAATTCCTGATACCAAGGATACAGCATCTAAGCATATAATTCCACCAGTGCAATAACTAATTATCAGCAGCTAGAACTTCCTATGATCATATTGCTCACCACAGGTGGCATATGAAACCACTGTGCTAGCAGGTAGAATAGTAACCTCATTTGAATTTCATCAGAAGGAAACATTCAAACACATAAGCAAACACCAGCAATCCTCTCCAGGAAAATCAATAAAGAAGGGAATGTGTGAACCATCAATTTAATCCAAGCTTGGAAATGAATTTTCAAAGTCAATTGTATTCACTCGCATGGTTCCATTTACTTAGTCTCAGGTTACAAGTCAGGATTTAACTAAACCTAAGTCGTTTTTTTATTATTATGAAAAGATATTTGACATTATGAGGTGTGTTTGCATGTGTGTTTAAGTTGCAGTCTTTTACCTCAAATTGGAGGAGTAAAGCAGCCAGCCACATTGATTTTTATAATATAATTATATATGTATATCATTCTATTCATACAAGGAAATTCATTTAACTTATATTTTTTAAAAATCCTCGTTTGTTTTTTGTGCTGATATGCACACTTTTCCACAATTTGGCTATAAGTGGTAAGAGACTCTCTTACTGTCTACTTATACGGTAAACACTCCTAAATTTTTTTAAAAAATTAATCTCACTCTGTGCTTTCACCAAAAGATGTAAAGGCTTTAATGCCTCATATTTACTAGTATTGTTCGCACCTCAAGACACTGCAAACTATGGAGATTCTTTGAAGTATTGTCTCCATTACAATGTTGTAAAATCTTACTTCCTTTGTGAAAAGCAAGAACAAGGTTAAAAAAAAGATTTTTATATAAAATCATGTCATTATACAGTAAATGATTTGGAGGGCTGGGGGTTATACTGAAGTATTATAGAAAGGACTGTAAAACAAATTAATCACCAAAGAAATTCCCTTAAATTGGGTCAAGTTTTTCTAGTCTTCAAAATGTATCACTAATCCTGACCACAAAAACAGGTCCATATAGCTCACAGAAACTGAACAATTAGAACAGGAGTTGGCCAGTTGATCCTTTGAATGTGTATCACTGTTCTATACAGACAGAGTTTTACACATTGAAACAGGCCCGACAGTCCAACTCGGCTGTGCTGGCCAAAGTGCCTTCCGGAACTAATCCCATCTGCCTGTTCTTGACCCGTATTACTCTATACCGTTCCTGTCTATGAACCTGTTCAAATGATTTCTGAGCATGGTAATTGTATCATATCTGTAAATACTTCTAGCAGCTTGCTCCAAATACCCACAACCCTTTATTTGTAAAACTTGTCCCTCAAGTTCTCTTTACATCTTACACTTCATATATGTAACTAGGGTGCCTAAGACTTTTGCATAGTACTGTATTTGCCAACACGGAGCAGAGAGTAAATTTACAAATCTGGCAGGAGCAAAGGGTTTTGGGAATAGTGAGAATGAGATGCCACGGGAGGAGTGTGGGACAGGTGGCAGAGAAGAAGTGCCAGGGGCAGGCGGTAGCCCGGGGGCAGACACACCCAGCCCTGAGGCGCCAGGCAAGGTCATTTAATTCCAAACAACAGGTTTATTTTTCATTACAGAATATCTCTCTGGTGCTTCCCACTCTCTCCCTCCCCCTCTTCCCACCAACGATTTCCCTCCCTCTGCCCGCTTCCCACTCTCAGTCTTCAATGGAAACTCAGATCAGAATCACTCACATACGTCATGAGATTTGTTTCGTTTTTGTGGCAGCAGTATTAGTGAGATGCATAACATTACCACAGTACTGTGCATAAGTCTTAGGCATCCTATTGATATACGCATGCCTGACTTTTGCTTAAGAATGTTACTTTTGCACTCTTACCACCTGCTGGTAAGGATCCAGCTACACAAGGCAGGGTGAAGGCCAAGGTCTCTGAGCTTCTTGTCGAGCTTGGAGGGAATTATGGTGTATCCCGGTAAAAACTACACCACAAAGATTAAAGAAGACTCTAAGTAACTTTACGAAAAAGTTATTGAAAAGCACAAGCCAGGAGATGGATACAAGAAAACTTCCAAGTCTTTGAATATCCCTTGGAGTACAGTTAAGTTAATCATCAAGAAATTGAAAGAATATGGAAGGCTTGTAAAGGGAAAATGAATGCAGTAAGATACAGGGAATTCCTGGAGGAAAACCTGATGCAGTCTGCAAGAGAACTGTGACTTGGGAAGACTTTTTTTTCTCAGTAAGACGATGACCTCAAGCATGAGGCCAAAGCTACACAGGAATAGCTTAAAAACAACGCAAACTTAATGTCTTGGAGTAACTAAGTCGGAGTCCAGACCTCAATTGAATTGAGAATGTGTGGCCAGACTTGAAGAGGGCTGTTCAGTCATGATCCCCATACAATCTGACAGAGCTTGCTCAGTTTTGTAAAGAAGAATGGGGAGAAAAATTGCAGTGTCCTGTTGTGAAAAGCCGATTGAGACGTATCCACACAGACTCAAGGCTGTAATTGCTGCCAAAGGTGCATCTGCTAAATACTGACTTAAAGGGAGTGAATACTTATGCCATCAATTATTTTGTGTTTTATATTTATAATTAATTTAGATCACTTTGTAGAGATCCGTTTTCACTTTGACTCAAGAAGAGTCTTTTCCTGTTGATCAGCATAAAAAAAAAAGCCAAATTAGATACACTCTGATTCAATGTTGTAAAACATGAAACCTTCTTGGGGGGGGGGGGGGGGGTGAATACTTTTAATAGGCACTATATGTACAAAGCTCCAATGTGGTTCCTTCCATGATAGCAGTTTCCTCCTCTGCCTCCCTTGTCAGTAAAATCAACTAAGAAGGAGTATACCCTCGTTGACTCCCACTTCCAATAGGCCTCTGCTGCATTTCGAACGCTGAAAGTGCACAGGTTCCCATTCTATCACCCAGCTGGATGAAAAAACGTTGTTCTCAATATCATAATGTGAGTCCAATGTTAAAATATTGCAAGCTTATTTGCTGATTTAAAAACAAGTTTGCTTTGATCCACCCTATTATCTACAGAATGTGGTTAAATTCATCTCCTTCCTGCTCAAGGATGTGATGTTAAATAGTTCAGAATTTGCTGTCAAATTCCTGAAGTACCATTTAATTTGCTGTCCGTGGCAAATAATCACTTCAGGCAGCAGCACTGCTGTTTAGAGTCCAAAAGCTACTGTTCTAGAAGCTCTGCAAACCCTGACCCAGAAAACAGGAAGGACCCTCAGCAGAATTTGCTTGCTTCAACTCTTCCTTGATGTTCTTCAACGTAGAATCAATGTCCATTATCTCAGGAGCTGCTTCTCAGGCAGGGCAGTTCATTGCTGGAAAATGCACCTTCACCTGCAATATTGTCTTTAGCCGAACGGTGCCTCGGCAGCAATCTCATGGTTCAGAGAGCTGGCCTGCTGTCCTCCGCCCTTTTGATTCATAGACATGGATAACCTACAGCAGACTTGTCAAGAACTAGAGAAGTACTGCAAATGATGCTTCTGCAAAACGCCTCCATCAGTAGGCAAACTAATGTCAGTCCTCGCAGGCCAGCGTACCTAGCAGTGAGTCTGTTCATTGCTAAAGCAGCACCAGCGGGACATACTGACAAAATATCCGATGGCAGGCTCTAATCTGAGCTCTGTTCCTGCAGAAGAAACATTTCAAGGACTTCCTCAAACGTTTCTAAAAGTTTGCAACAGACTGACCAATTCATAGAAATAACTGGTGCACGACCGCATAAAAATGGAGAACAAGCATTCAGGGAGGTACTTGGCACAGTTACTGTCAATGCTGTAAGCAGCAGATTGCTGTGACCCACCAATCTGTCACATCAAGTAACTGTGGCAGAATCTGCCGGTCCCACAGTTGCTTCATCAAATATTTCTGATCCTACCAAACTGGAGTGGAACCCAGTTGTTGTCACTCTTGAGGGGCCACCTAAGGTGGTGCTACTGAACATGGGCGACGGCTTACTGGTGGTTTTCAAAGCAAGAAATTTGACTAAATTATTCATACTTTCTGCATGGAAAATTGTGGTGAACAACCACTGCAAACAATGAAGGGGCGAGCAAAGCCAAAGCTGATCCGAGGGTCGAGGCGTGCAGGAGCGAGGCAGAGTCACAGCAAGGTGAAGCCTTGTTCCAGGAGGAGTTGGAGAGAAGTGGAGAAGATGGAACTTTGGAGTCGAAGTTGGGGTGAGCGGAGTGGAGGAAAGTTGGAGCGGAGTTGTTCAGGAGCCCGGCCCCCTAAACCGGGAGCGAGGTTTGATCCACCTAAGTGCCATGCCGATTTGGAAAGGTGGAGTACAGGCCGGAAGCAGCCCAATCGTACTGCTGCGGTGGGGCCCGGGTCTGGGTGCGGGGAATGAGCTGCAGCTTGAACTATTTAAACGCCAGGCCCAAAGCAGTGTCAGGATCGGAGGTGAGGTTCGAGTTGGCTCTGCTCCACCACATTTTACTCCCCTCTCCTCTGTACTGAGGCTCTGGCTGCTTTGTGCTTCATGCCTGTGAGCTTCTTGGTGATTTGACTGAGACCGAGGCTAACCTAGTGATGCACCATCAATAACTCTCTCTGAGACGTGAAGGCGAGATATCGGCTTTTGTTGACTGGAAGAAAGAACAAGCAGTAGTTGACCACCATACTACATCCTGGAGACTGAGGGCCGGGCTCAGGCCTCAATCGCCTTTATACCGGGGTCTGTGGGAGGAGCCACGGTCAGTGGGAGGGGCCACAGGAGCAGTCAGCAGGGGGCGTGTCCAGACAGGTATATGTAGTTCACCACACCTAGTCAGCCTGCTCCAGGATTCGGGTCTATGGACTCAGCTTGGTTCAGAATGCTGTTGCTTGCTTTTATTGTTTGCATGATTTGTGTTTTTTGCCTTCTTTCTTTGGGCATTGGGTTTGGATCTCTTTTTTAATTGGGTTCTTTCGGGTTTTATGCTTTGCGGCTGCCTGTAAGCAGACAAATCTCAAGGTTGTATAATTTATGCATACTTTGATAATGAACGTACTTTGAATTTAAAAGAGAAGGTGATGCCCCACGACTCAGCTCTTGATGCAACCAGCTGAGAGCATCAACAGACGTTTGCCTGATGAAGCGCAGCCTCTGCGTCCGTTCGTCACACAACATACCCAGTAGAGTGGTCCTGCTTGCAGGCTGGGTGCGATCACTCACGAGCACCTCTCATTCTGGTCGTGGCGGAGAGCAGGCATTGTTCCGGTTTCTCTGTCTAAAGGAGTGAAGACAAACTGCATTCCTGGTAAACTGCACCTGGGAGGAAAAGGGAGAAGGGAACAGGGCAGCGAGCTGTCCTGCAATGACACATGGATCAAAGTGGCATGAGATTGCCGTGGAGTGGTGTCTTAGATCCAAATCCACTCACGTCAGCCAGTCTGTTGAAAAGGATGTACCAGTGCTGTTCTTGTTTCCTCTCCTGTCGACATCCTGCTGGGTCCCACATGGCATAAGGCTTCTAAGCTGAATGTAGTTAAAGAACAAATCTACCTGATTTGACGAATACATACAGTAGGTCATTTAGCTATGTGCACAGTTAAAATGACTATGGCCTATTTTTGGAGGTAAGGAGATTTTGATGATATTGATTTTCCATTTGTCCAAACTATTCCACTGCATGGCATTGTATTGCATTGCATTCCAGTACAAAAGACGGTGATGCTTCAGTTTCTGATGAGCTGAAAGCCTTTCATGCACAATTTGAAAAGAAGCACAACACGACGCCTATGTGAATCTCCACAGAATCCAGTGACCATGTGACCTCTGTCTCGGAGGCCGATCTCAGAACATCCTCCAAGAGGGTGAACCCCTGGAGGGTGTCAGGCCCTGAAGGTGTACCTGGCCGGGCACTGAAAACCTGTGCCAACCAACTGGCTGGAGTGTTCAAGGACATCTTCAATCTCTCACTGCTGCAGTCGGAAGTTCCTACCTGCTTCCAGAGGGCAGCAATCATACCAGTGCCCAAGAAGAGCAGGGAGAGCTGCCTCAACGACTATAGCCCAGTGGCACTCACATCTATTGTGATGAAATAATTCCAGATATTGGTCATGGCTAAAATTAACTCCTGCCTGAGCAAGGACCTGAACCCATTGCAATTCACTTACCACCACAATAATTCTAGAGTCTCATTGACTTTCCACTCTGTTTTGGAACTCTTAACCAAAGACAAAACATTTATTAGACTGTTATTTATTGATTGCAGCTCAGCATTGAAAGCCATCTTCCCCTCAGTACTAAACCCGGGCCTCTGTACCTCCCTCTGCAACTGGATCCTCAACTTCCTCATCACAAGACCACAGCCAGTTTGGTAATACTTCACCTCCTCACTGATAACCAACAGGGGTGCACCTCAAGGATGTGAGCTTACCTCACTGTACCATTCTCCCTACCCTCATAGCAGTGTGGCTAAGCGCAACTCAGCCATCTCTAAATTTGCGAAGGACACCACTGTTGATGGGAAAATCTCAGATGGCAACAAGGAGGCATGCAGAAGTGAGATAGACTGGCTGTTGAGCAGTGTCGCAAGACCAAGTAACTGATTGTGGACTTCAGGAAGGGATGGGTGAGAGAACATAGTCTAGTTCTCGCAGATGGGTCAGCAGTGGACAGAGGAAGCAGCTTCAAGTTCTCGGGCATCAACATCTCAGAGGATCGATCCTGGGCTCTACACGTTGAAGCGATCATGAAGAAGGCACGCCAGTGGCTATATTTCATTAAGAGTTTGGGGAGACAGGGCATGTTGCCAAAGACTCTTGCAAACTTGGAAGGATATACAGTAGAGAGTATTCTGACTGTTGCATTGTAGCCTGGTATTGTTCCCCCACTGCTCAGGGTTGCAAGAGGCGGCAAAGGATTGTAGACTCTGCCAGTTCCACCGCACGCACCATCCTCCCTCCATTGAAGACATCTTCAAGACGCGATGCCTCAGGAAGGCAGCACCCATCATTAAGGACCCTTACCATCTGGGCCATGCCTCATCACATTACTACCATCTGGGCCATGCCTCGTCACATTACTACCATCAGGGACATAGTACAGGAGGACGAAGGCCCTCACTCAGACACAGCTTCTCCTCTTCTGCCATTAGTTTTCCAAATGCTCTATGAACACAGGAATACCACCTCATTATTCAATTTTTTGTGGGAACAACATACTTATTTTGTAATTTATAGTCATTTTTTGTCTTTATCTTGTACTGCTGCCACAAAACAACAAATTCATGTCATGCAAGACAAATGATAATAAACCTGATTCTGGTTCTGTTCCTATGAGAATTTTTTAAAAATGGTGCCCTCTTCAAAGGAGAGATATTGTAAATATCATATTGTCACCACTTTCCTGTATTGTCTCTTTATTCATGATTTACACAGGATTAAGTCATTAGAATAAATGCGAATTATGAACATAACTTTTCATAACATATAAAGGACTATATTTTACTCACAGTAGCTTGTAAATCATACTGGTGATTGAATTCCATTAACAGTAACAACGTGGAAAATTAAATGGCCACAGGCTTCATATAACACCAATTTTGCTTCCTGAGTACCGTTAGGTGTATCTTATGAATTTTGGGCTACTGATCATGAAAATCACCATGAAATTTCCCTATCACACATCATTTTTTTAATAAACTTATGTTTATTATTTCAATTCATAATTCAAGTCAATTAAATGTTGCCTGCATTGCAAGCTGGAAAGTTTCCTATCTTGTCCAGGCATGCTTGGGCGTGCTTAGGCAGTGCGGCTGCTGCATAGCAGGACAGGTTTTAGTAATAATTATTGGGTTCAGGACTGTACGGATGGAACTTGCTATCACCAGGCACAAAAATTTCTATGAAGGATTTTGATATTTGAGACAGATATTTCCCAGAATAACTGATGCCAAGATTAAGGAAAGCATTTTTGTTGGTCCACAAATCAAACAGGTCATCAATGACAGGCAATTTGAAGAATCTCTAGTGGGACCGGAGAAAATCACATGGAAGGCAGTCAAGGAAGTTGTTGGAATTTTTCTCGGCATCTACAGTGCACCAAACTACATGCAGCTGGTCGAAAGCATGCTTCAGGCATATAATACCATGAAATGCAGAATGTCACTAAAGATTCATTTTCTGCATTCCCAGTTAGACTTCTTCCCTGCAAATCTTGGTGCGGTTAGTGACGAGCACGGTGAAAGGTTTCACCAGGACATTGCAGTCATGGAGAAAAGATACCAGGGCAACTGGAATCCATCAATGCTGGTGAATTATTGTTGGACACTTCAGCGAGAAGCCTCAGACACTGAGTACAAATGAAAATCATTAACAAAATATTTTTAACTTAGTTGAACTATTGCAAAGCATCAGCACCATTTGCAATTAAACAATACAAGTTAATTTGTTGTTACTCCAAATTCCTACATGATACAAGTATTCTGAAATTATATTTGTGTTCATCTTCAAGCAGTCTATCATAAACAAAAAAAAATTCTGAGGAAGCAACCTTTTGAAAAAAATTGTGCAGTTTTATCAGCTCATTTAAGGAATCTATCTAACAACTTATCACTGCAGGTCAAGTCAAGTCAAGTTGCTTTTTATTGTCATTTCAACCATAAACTGCTGGTACAGTACACAGTAAAAATGAAACGACGTTCCTCCAGGATCATGGTGCTACATGAAACAACACAAAACTACACTAGACTAAGTAAAACAACACAAAAACAGGAAAAAAAAACAGAACAAAAACTACACTAGATTACAGACCTACACAGGACTACATAAACTGCACAAAACAGTGCAGGGCAGTACAAAAATAAATAATAAACAAGATAATAGGCACAGTAGAGGACAAATTTCAATAAAATAATAAATGATGTAGATGTCAGTCTAGACTCTGGGTATTGAGGAGTCTGATGGTTTTGGGGAAGAAACTGTTACACAGTCTGGTCATGAGAGCCTGAATGCTTAGGTACCTTTTGCCAGACGGCAGGGGGGAGAAGAGTTTGTGTGAGGGGTGTGTGGGGTCCTTCATAATGCTGTTCGATTTGTGGATGCAGCGTGTGGTGTAAATGTCTGTAATGGCGGGAAGAGAGACCCCAGTGACCTTCTCAGCTAACCTCACTATCCGCTGCAGGGTCTTGTGGTCTGAGATGGTGCAATTTCCGAACCAGGCGGTGATGCAGCTGCTCAGGATGCTCTCAGTACAACCCCTGTAGAATGTGATGAGGATTGGGGGGGGGGGTGGGAGATGGACTTTTCTCAACCTTCGCAGAAAGTAGAGATGCTGCTGGGCTTTCTTGGCTATGGAGCTGGTGTCGAGGGACCAGGCGAGATTCTCCGCCAAGTGAACACCAAGAAATTTGGTCCTCTTAATGATCTCAATGGAGGAGCCATCAATGTTCAGCGGAGAGTGGTCACTCCATGCTCTCCTGAAGTCAACAACCATCTCTTTTGTTTTGTTCACATTCAGATACAGGTTGTTGGCTCTGCACCAGTCCGTTAGCCACTGCACCTCCTCTCTGTATGCTGACTCGTCGTTCTTGCTGATGAGACCCACCATGGTCGTGTCATCGGCGAACTTGATGATATGATTCGAGCTGTGTGTTGCAGCACAGTCGTGGGTCAGCAGAGTGAACAGCAGTGGACTGAGCACACTGCCCTGGGGGGCCCCCATGCTCAGTGTGATGGTGTTGGAGATGCTGCTCCTGATCCGGACTGACTGAAGTCTCCCAGTCAGGAAGTCTAGGATCCATTTGCAAAGGGAGGTGTTCAGGCCAAGCAGTTTCAGCTTTCCAATCAGTATCTGAGGGATGATTGTGTTGAATGCTATGCTGAAGTCTATGAACAGCATTCGAATGTACGTGTCTTTTTTTGTTCAGGTGGGTGAGGGCCAGGTGGAGGGTGGTGGCAATGGCGTCGTCTGTTGAGTGGTTGGGACGGTACGCAAACTGCAGGGGGTCCAGTGAAGGGGGCAGCAGGGTCTTGATATGCCTCATGACGAGCCTCTTGAAACACTTCATGATGATGGATGTGAGTGTAACAGGACTGTAGTTGTTGAGGCAGGACACCGATGACTTCTTCGGCACGGGGACGATGGTGGCGGCCTTGAAGCACATTGGAATGACGGCGCAGCTCAGGGAGATGTTGAAGATGTCAGTAAGAACATCTGCCAGCTGGTCTGCACACCCTCTGAGCACTCTGCCAGGAGTATTGTCTGGTCCAGCAGCCTTCCATGGGTTGACCTTGCATAGAGTTTTCCTCACATCAGCCACGGTGAGACACAGCACCTGGTCATTGGGAGGAGGAGTGGTCTTCCTCGCCACCACGTCATTTTCCACCTCAAAACGAGCATAGAAGTTGTTCAACGCATCTGGGAGGGAGGCATCACCAGCACAGGCAGGTGATATTGTCCTGTAGTTGGTGATTTCCTGTATGCCCTTCCACATGCGCTGCGTGTCGCCACTGTCCTGGAAGTGGCTGTGGATTCGCTGGGCGTGTGCACGCTTTGCCTCTCTGATGGCCCAAGAAAGTTTGGCCCCCGCTGCCTTGTCACTTGCTCTGAAGGCTGAGTCATGTGTCCTCAGCAGCACACGCACCTCCGCGGTCATCCATGGTTTCCCGTTAGCGCGTATAGTGATGGTCTTGGTTTCCTGCTCTGCAAAGCAAAATTCCTTGCTAACTTTCTTTGATAGCTTCAATACACTTCTGAGAAATGGATGCCCATAAACATCAGATGAAACGTTCAAGGTAATCTTGTTGATGCTCTATATAATGAATTGCTAGATTTCTTTGTCACTCTCCTTACCAATTAACTCGGCTCCAGGTGAAGTAATGCTTCGACTTTAAACTTCTGATTCTTCAATAAATTCCCTCAATTCTGCCCAGCTCTGGGATCTCCTCTGTCTCTGCAATCCTCTAATTTAGCTGTATACCTCTGTGGTGAACTAGATATACCTGTCTGGGCTGCTCCTGTGGCTCCTCCCACAGACCCCTGTATAAAGGCGACTGTGGCCTGTTGCCCTGCCTCATTCCCCAGGATGTAGTGTTGTTCATTCTTCCAGTCAATAAAAGCCGATACCTCGCTTCCTACGTCTCAGCGTGAGTTATTGATGGTGCATCAACCTCTCATTTTGTTGCTTTATCTTGAACAAACAAATTCTTGTATCTGCAGCTGTTGTTTCGTTTGCCATAGCCTTAGGGTGTGGAAATCTCCCTGGTTTTGTATCTCTTTCCACCTTTGGGAAGCTATTTCACTACTAACACTTCTTGTAAGTCTCTTTTGAAACACATTTTTCCATGTAAGGCACTGTATAAATAGATATTGTTGTTATATTTGTGTGCTTGTCTATCACCATTGAGAGTACCTTCTCAATATTTACCCGTCACTCAGAATTTTGACAGAATCCTGTTATTACTCGATATCATGGTCCGCTCCCAATGATAGATCAAATAACATCACGGAAAATGTTTTCCTTATCATTCCAAAACATGAACAACAGGAAATCCAGAACAGATATCTGCAGGAAAAGAAGCAAACCCTAACAAATACAGGAAATTGGAAACAAAAACCTTAAATGCTAGAATTTTTCAGTAAATCAGTCAACACCTGCAGAAAGATCTCATTGAGGTTTTAAATATGGGCCTTTCGACAGCAGAATGTCGGTTCCATAATCTTTAGCTTTTTATATGTCTGTACTGTGTCCCTCAGCTGATAATAGAACTATTCGATTTTATTTATTTTTCATGATTTTAAAACAAAATTACCGGTCCAGATTTTGTGACAGCGAAGTCTTTGAAACTGTGTTTGTTATTAGTTAGCTCAAAAGTATGTTCTCTCACAGATCTGTTAGAAACCCAAGCTGATAATAGTCCAGTGACAGGAAGAGAGGATTGGGGAACAGGGCGCATGATTTATTTCCCGAGACATGAATATGCTAGAAAAACAGGAAGGATCGATAAAGAAGAGAATCTGGACAGTGAATTATATTTTCTAATCTGGTGCTGAAAGAGAAAAAGTGGGAAAAAAAATCATGGCTTTGATCAGGTAACATGTGACATTTTTAGTATCTTCTTAAAAATATTCAGAACATTAAGAGTTTGAGACTTCTCTTGTTATAGTCAATTTGTGGTCCCAGAAGACTGAGTAACAGTTACTAAGATCGTGGACACCTGATAGCCCCAAATATCTGCACTGGGTGTGTTTAATACCAACTGTGAAAATGAAGGAGCTTCGTGAGATGCCAGGTATGCTAATGGTGTGCCAGAAACAAAAATTTTTGTATACCTTGCAATGAAGTAAGAGAGAAAAAGTTAAAAGGAGAGTGGCAAGCGCCTGCGACATGCTGCCAAGAGAGCTGATGGAAGCAGATACAAAAACAATATTTAAGAAATATTTCTGTGAATATAGGAACAGCTAGGGACTAGAGTGGCATGGACCTTATGCAGATAAATGGCATCATGGTTAGCACAGACATTCTGAGATGAGAGGTCTGTTCCTGTGCACGCTGTTCTATGTTAGATGTTTCATTTTTTTCTGAATCTCATCTGCCTTAATTGAAATAATAAAATGCTTCTTACTTCCACTTATCTGATTTGAATATAGGAACAACTATTTTTAACTTTTTTTTCTTGGAAGTAGAAAGCATGATCTACACTCGAAGTGTCACATCTTAGATGTTAGATATTGGGTATAAGACCAAGCCTGTTGTGTTACATAGGAATTAAAGCTTTGAAGCTGGGTTTCTCGTTCAACAAATCCTGGCACAGCCGCTCAGCAACTTCACATTCCAAGGTTTCATTCTCAGAAGGCTCCATTCAACACAGAGACAAACACTAACAAAAGATATTGTTCTGTTAGCCTTTTGCCAGGCTTCACTCATTTATTCTGTTAGTCCCTCACAGAGTAAAAAGAAAGTCAAATGAAATTTAAATTACTTTAGTTGTTACAGGTTCTAGGAAAGAAATTATTTTTTGGTAAAGCAATTGTATTGAATTGGATCAGGATCATTCAACAAGTTTAATTTTGTAGCAATAACATATTTTTTTTGCTTCTGAGGGAAATACTTGTTTTTCGGAACCAACAGAGTGGGAAGAACTACACCTATCGAGGTGACAGAGACATCATAAGACATTCTGCTTGAGATTGGCAGCTTCCGGCAGCAACATTAACTTGAAGCACTGTGTTGCAACTCAGCAGAAGCAGCTACTGTGAACAGAGTAGAAACAAGCTGAATAATTACATAAATATTGAACAACATCTTTGAAAGATTGATTGTTTCCATAGGTATGGCTTCAGTGGGCACTTTGCCGACAGATTTCTTTACTGGCCTCTGTTTGCACTGCTACAACACAAAACAGAATACTTTCAATTTGCGTCAGAGTACACGAAGAAGATCCCAAGTGATATGTGACTTAAAATTTAATTATAAATTTCCTAGTTGGGTCACACCCTCTGATGAATGTTTCCTCTATCAGAAAATGATGGCGTTGCTTCAACCTCGCAAATGGTTCTGTGGAATTTGACTTAAGAAGCCATAACTTGCACTGTGGAAGAGAGATTGCTGACTTGTGAATACCTTTTCTTCTTTTGATCATCATTTGTCCACTGATTTGCTGTGCTTGTTACCACTTTGACAATTCAATGTAGCTGTAATACAAAGGTCATCAATACTTTGCGAATGTAAACAGGTTTGCATTTATTTATTTAGGCAATATACCAAGTGCTGTTTATTATACGATTTTTAGCAATAATTATCACTACAAGCCATTGATTATGAACATAAATTCATATTGAGCAATGTAATCCTCTGGCTAGGATCTTCATGTCCTCGTTGTCCACGTGAATGGTACCGGAGGATTGAAGGGAGGCGAATGTTGTCCCCTTGTTCAAAAAAGGTAGTAGGGATAGTCCAGGTAATTACAGACCAATAAGCCTTACGTCTGTGGTGGGAAAGCTGTTGGAAAAGATTCTTAGAGATAGGATCTATGGGCATTTAGAGAATCATGGTCTGATCAGGGACAGTCAGCATGGCTTTGTGAAGGGCAGATCGTGTCTAACAAGCCTGATAAGAGTTCTTTGAGAAGGTGACCAGGCATATAGATAAGGGTAGTGCAGTGGATGTGATCTACATGGATTTTAGTAAGGCATTTGACAAGGTTCCACACGGTAGGCTTATTCAGAAAGTCAGAAGGCATGGGATCCAGGGAAGTTTGGCCAGGTGGATTCAGAATTGGCTTGCCTGAAGAAGGCAGAGGATCGTGGTGGAGGGAGTACATTCGGATTGGAGGGTTGTGACTAGTGGTGTCCCACAAGGATCGGTTCTGGGACCTCTACTTTTTGTGATTTTTATTAACAACCTAGATGTGGGGGTAGAAGGGTGGGTTGGCAAGTTTGCAGACGCACAAAGGTCGGTGATGCTGTAGATGGTGTAGAGGATTGTCAAAGATTGCAGAGAGACATTGATAGGATGCAAAAGTGGACTGAGAAGTGGCAGATGGAGTTCAACCCAGAGAAGTGTGAGGTGGTACACTTTGGAAGGACAAACTCCAAGGCAGAGTACAAAGTAAATGGCAGGATACTTGGTAGTGTGGAGGAGCAGAGAGATCTGGGGGTACATGTCCACAGATCCCTGAAAGTTGCCTCACAGGTAGATAGGGTAGTTAAGAAAGCTTATGGGGTGTAGCTTTCATAAGTCGAGGGATAGAGTTTAAGAGACGCGATGTAATGATGCAGCTCTATAAAACTCTAGTTAGGCCACACTTGGAGTACTGTGTCCAGTTCTGGTCACCTCACTATAGGAAGGATGTGGAAGCATTGGAAAGGGTACAGAGGAGATTTACCAGGATGCTGCCTGGTTTAGAGAGTATGCATTATGATCAGAGATTAAGGGAGCTGGGGCTTTACTCTTTGGAGAGAAGGAGGATGAGAGGAGACATCAGAATCAGAATCAGACTTTAATCGCCAAGTACCTATGCACATACAAGGAATTTACTTCCAGCAGATGTTGTCTCTCTGCTCATAACAATAATAATGATAAATATAAATGAAAATATAGATTATACATGCAGGTAGTGCAATCCAAATAATAGTTAGCCGACAGTTAACCGGCAGTTAACTGTTCAGCAAAGTGACCGCAGTAGGGAAAAAACTTCTCCAGTGCCTATTAGTCTTAGTCTGGAGGGATCTGAAGCACCTACCAGACGGAAGCAGATCAAACAGTCCGTGCGCAGGATGGGAGGAGTCCTTTATGATGTTCCCCGCCCTCTTCTTCAACCTGGAAGAGTACAGGTCCACAATAGAGGGCAGGGAGGCTCCAATGATGCGCTCCGCAGTCCTCACTGTGCGCTGTAGTCTGGTTCTATCCTGCTTGGTGGCGGCTCCAAACCACACAATGATGGAGGTACACAGGACAGACTCAATGACTGCAGTGTAGAACTGCAGCAGCAATTCCTGAGGCAGACCGTATTTCCTCAAGAGCCACAGGAAATACATCCGCTGCTGGGCCTTCTTCAGGATGGAGCTGATGTTCTGCTCCCACTTCGGATCCTGAGAGATGGTGGTTCCCAGGAACCTGAAGTTCTCCACGGTGGACACAGGGCTGCTGAGGACTGTGAGGGGAGACATAACGGGGGGATGTCTCCTGAAATCCACTATCATCTCTTTTGTCTTGAGCGTGTTCAGCTCCAGATTGTTCCGACTGCACCAGAGCGCCAGTTGGTCCACCTACTATCGATAGGTGGCAGGTGGCATGATAGAGGTGTACAAGATATTAAGAGGAATAGACAGAGTGGACAGCCAGCGCCTCTTCCCCAGGGCACCACTGCTCAGTACAAGAGGACATGGCTTTAAGGTAAGGGGAGGGAAGTTCAAGGGGGATATTAGAGGAAGGTTTTTCACTCAGAGTGTGGTTGGTGCATGGAATGCACTGCTTGAGTCAGTGGTGGAAGCAGATACACTAGTGAAATTTAAGAGACTACTAGACAGGTATATGGAGGAATTTAAGGTGGGGGGTTATATGGGAGGCAGGGATTGAGGGTTGGCACAACCTTGTGGGCCGAAGAGCCTGTAATGTGCTGTACTATTCTATGTTCTATGTTCTATGTAACTGTCATTTCTTGTTACAGTTTATTTTCCCAAAAATTAAAGTAAATTTAAGGCAGCACAGTTTCATGTAATGTAGTTTCTTGTTGTAGCTATTTTTTTGAAGAATAAAATGGAAGAGAAGTATAGAGCATATAACACCATAGTGGCTTAAAATACACAAAGAGAAAATTGCTAATGTACGTACTTTTTTTGGATCAAGAATTCAATTTGTCTGAAGTTGCTGCCTATGAGGTTAATTAATTAGTGCAGTAGAATAGATGCTGAGGGAATTAACCAAAAGTTAAAACATTATCTAACATGGGAAAGTCATTGGTCAGTCTATATTTGGGATGCTGTATGAGATTTTGAGCATCTTGTTGTCAAGAAGACTTTAATGGTCTGGAGAGCATTCAAAGAAAATTGTATGAATGTTTTGAGAACATAACATTTTAAGAAAATAATTTTTGAGGAAAAACATGAAAAAAATAATGTTAGTTGCCTAATTGTCCTGAGGATTCAGAATAAAATTAGCAAGTGCTAAAAAAAATCAGTTAGGAACGAGTTTCCCACAGGTGACTATATAGTTCAGTTGAATACTCTGCCTTTAAATTGCCTTAAGTCACCCCTTATATTTATTTTGCAAAGTGTGCACATTTTTTTCTCTTGTAAATATTCACTCAGTCATCAAAATAGTACAGGAGTAATAGGGACTCTTTTAAACCAGTAATGAACAGAAATTGTTCAATTTTATGACATGATTAATAGCTTGGACTCTGAAAAGATACTATGGGCAATTAATATGTATGACAAAGGTCTAAAAATTCTTTTCTCCATTTTCATGGAGCTATTAGTTCAGTAAATCATTTATTCTGTCCCTGTGATCATTCTGTTAGTTACCAGCAGTTAAGAGCTTCTTTATTGGTTTTAAGTATTCAATCATTATTTGAAATTAATGTCTAAGGAATAGAATTCCAGGCAATAAAAAATGCTGGGAAAATGAGTTCTACGAACGTTAAAGGCAATGTGCAACCATTTCTTGATGCATTGTGAAGATGGACATACATTTGGGATTCCTTTTTGACAGTCACAATCAACTGAGATAACAGGCTTCCTTTAGCTTTAAGAACCCAAAGTAGACTATCTGGAACAATGCCTTTCAAGAATTTAACTTTTAAAATTTTTTTCCATAACTTTAATTCAATTACTTATATTGTTTTAGGTTGTTAGGGTTTTGAGTATTGCTCTTGGATTTTACATCAAATTACAACAAGTATATTATTCAATATATTTGTTGCCTATATGCCTTCAATATATACACAGCACTTAGAGTCATAGGAAAGCACAGGCCAGAAACTGGTCCTTTGGCCCATCTAGTCTTTGCCAAAGTATTTAAAGAGCCTACTCCCATCGACCTGCCTTCCATTCCGCTACCATCCATGCACCTATCCAAACGTTGAGCTTGCATGCATCACTTGTGCTGGCATCTTGTTCCACACCCTCACAACTCTCTGAGTGAAGAAGTTTCCTCTCACGTTTACCTTACATTTTTCACCTTTCACCCTAACCCATGATCACCAAATGTAGTCCCACCCAACCTCAGTGGAAAAAGCCTGCTTGCATATACCTTATTTATACCCCTCGTAATTTTGTATATCTCTCTCAAATCTCTTCTCAGTCTTCCACGTTCCAAGGACTAAAGTCCCAACCTATTCAATCTTTCCTTATAACTCAGGTCCTCCAGACACGGCAACACTTTTGTAAATTTTCTTCGTACTCTTTCAACCTTATTTACATCTTTCCTGTAGGCAGGTGACCAAAACCTGTACATAATACTTCCAATTAGGCCTCGCCAACATCCTATACAACTTCAACATCTCATCCCATCTCCTGGACTCATTTTTAAACGCCAATGTGCCAAAAGCTTTCTTTACAACCCTGTCTTCTTGTGACATCACTTTCAATGAGTTATAGATCTGTATTCCTTTGTTCTACAACAGTCCTCAATGCCCTGCCACTCACCGTGTAAATCCTATTGTGGTTTGTCCTCCCAAAGTGGAACACCTCGCACTTGTCTGCACTAAATTCTGTCTGCCATTTTTCAGCCAATTTTTCCAGCTGGTCCAGATCACATTGCAAGCTCTGATAGTCTTCCTCACTGCCTGCTACACTCCAGTCTCAGTGCCATGAACTAATTTGTTGATCCAGTTGACCACGTTATCATCCAGATAATTGATATAGATGACAAACGACGATGGACCAGCACCGATCCCTGTGGCACTTCACTAGTCACAGGCCTCCGGTCAGAAAGGCAACCTCTCCTACCACTAGAGGTACTACTACTAGCAGAACAAGTGCTACACCTGCCCCTACACCTCCCCCCTCACTACCACTCAGGGTCCTAGACAGTCCTTCGAGGTGAGGCGACACTTCACCTGCGAATCTGTTGGGGTCATCTACTGTGTTTGGTGCTCCTGGCATGGCCTCCCGTATATCATACAGGAGACCTGACGTAGATTGGGAGACCGCTTCGTCGAGCACCTACGTTCTGTCTGCCAGAACAAGCGGGATCTCCCAGAGGCCACCCATTTTAATTCCACTTCCTATTCCCATTCTGATATGCCCATCCATGGCCTCCTCCTCTGTTGTGATGAGGCCAGACTGAGGTTGGAGGAACAGCACCTTATACGCCATTTAGGTAGCCTTCAACCTGACAACATGAACATTGATTTCTTGAAGTTCTAGTAATGCTCCCAACCCCCCTCTTTTCCCTCTCTCATCTCATCTCCTTGCCCGCCGATCACCTCCCTCTGGTGCTCCTCCCCTTTTTTCTTTCTTCCATGGCCTTCTGTCTCTTTCACCAAACAAATTCTCGGCTCTTTACTTCCCCTTCCAGGTTTCACCTGCCATCTTGTGTTTCTCTCTCCCCTCCCCCACCTTTTCTATCTACTCCCCTAGCTTTTTTCACCAGTCCTGCCGAAGGGTTTTGGACTGAAACGTTGACCGTACTCTTCTCCTAGATGCTGTCCGGGTCGCTGAGTTCCTCTAGCATTTTGTGTGTGTCGCTCGGATTTCCATCACTTGCAGATTTTCTCTTGTTTGTGACTGGATTGCTCTACTACCACTCCCTAGTCTAAATCCAATTTACTACCTCATCTTGAGTGCTGAGCGACTGAACCTTCTTGACCAAGCTTCCATGTGAGACCTTGTCAAGTGCTTTGCTAAAGTCCACACAGACAACACCCACTGCCTTGCCTTCATCAACTCTCTCCTGGTCACTTCCTCCAAAAGCTCTATAAGATTGGTTATACATGACCTACCAACCACACTGACTATCCTTAATCAGCCCAAATACTTACACAGTATATCCAGTCCCTTACAGTATTCTTCCACTACCGATGTCAGGCTCACTGGTTCCTAGTTTGGTTTTTAGAGACTTTCCTAAACGACGGAACAACATTAGCTATCCTCCAATCCTCCAGTACCTCACCTTCCGTGAAGAATGATTTAAATATTTCTGCTAATGCCCCTGCAATTTCTGCATTTGCCTCCCACAAGGTCTGAGGGAACATCTTGTCAGGCCTGAGATTTATCCACCCTAATTTGCCTCCTCCTCTGGAATCTGTATAGGGTCTGTGATCTCGCTGCTGCTTTGCCTCACTTCTATAGACTCTGTGTCTGACTCCTGAGGAAATACAGATGCAAAAAAAAAAATTCATTTAAGATCTCCCCCATCTCTTTTGGCTCCACGCATAGATAACCATTCTGATCTTATAGAGGATCGATTTTGTCCCTTGCAATCCTTTTGCTCTTAACATATCTGCAGAATCCCTCAGGACTTCCCTTCTCCTTGTCTGCTGGAGCAACTTCATGCCTTCTTTTAGCCCTCCTGATTTCTTCCTCAAGTTTTCTTGCATTTCTTTACTCCATAAGCGCCTCATTTGTTCCCACTTGCCTATACCTGCCTTTCTTAACCAGTGCCTCAATATCTCCTGAAAACCAAGGTTCCCTAAACCTGTTATCATTACCTTTTATTCTCAAAATTTCACTTCTGAAGGCCTCCCACTTTCCAAGTACACCTTTGCCAGAAAACAGCCTGTCCCATTCCACACTTACCAGATCCTCTCTGATACCATCAAAACTGGCCTTTCTCCAATTTAGAATCTCGACTCACAGATCAGACCTATCTTTTTCCATATTTTCTTTGAAACTAATGGCACTGTGATCACAATATGCGAAGTGTTCCCTTCCACAAACTCTGTCACCTGCCCTGTCTCATTGGCTAATAGCAGATCAAGCTATCTAGTGATACCTCTTGCATTGAAATATATGCAGTTCAGGACATCAGTCACACCATGTTGAACCTTTTGATTCCTGACTTAGTCTGAGGTCTTAACACATCTGTCTCCACAACCTCTCCATTATCTGCTCTGGCACTCTAGTTCCAGTCCCTCTACAACTCTAGTTTAACCATCACCCTGCACCCCCCCATGCAGCACAAGCAAACCTTCCCGCTAGGGTATTAGTCCCCTCCGGGTCAGGTGCAAACCATCTCTCCTGTACAGGTCCCACCTTCTCTGGAAGAGAGCCCAATAATCCAAAGATCTGATGCCCTCCCTCCTACACCAACTCCTTAGCAACGTGTTAAACTGTATAATCTTCCCATTTCTGGCCTCACTAGCACAGGACATGGGCAGCAGTCCTGAGATCACAACCCTAGAGGTCCTCCTGCCTTTTAATTTAGCATCTAACTCCTTGAACTCCCTCTGCAGAACCTCATCACTCGTCCTACCCATGTCACTGGTACCTACATGGACTATGACCTCTGGCTGTGCACCTTCCTACTTAAGATTGCTGAGGACTCCATCTGAGATGTCCTGGAGCCTGGAACCCAGGAGGCAACATACCATCTGGGAATCTCGTTCTTGCCCCAAAGCCTCCTTGCCATTTCCCTAAATAACAAATCCACTTTCACTACAGCTTGGTTCTTCTCCCCTCGTCCCTTCTGCATCACAGAGGCAGACTCAGTGTTAGAGACAACGGGACATATTTCCTTGGTATTCCTTGAGGAGAAGGACAAAGAGATTAAAGATGTTACTACTGGCTATCTGTGAATGATATATCTTACAGCTGATCTTGAACTTATTTTACTACCCTGTCAATGCGCAGTTCACGTATTAGGATTGCATCTACGTTAATAGCTTTTCACCAGGGATGTTTGACACTGGAGGAAACAGACAGGTGCTTCACTAGTCATAGATGTAACTCCATGATGGTATGTTAGCGTTACATTCCAAATGGGAAAGGTAGAGGTGTTGATTGGTATTGATACAACGACTTAGGTAAACAAGGGGATGAGGTCCTGCAAATTGAAATGAGGAACATACAGTATATCACATTTTAAAAAGTAGTAGCTATAAATTTGTACTGTCTGGATTATTACCCGTGCCATGTGCTAGTGAGCATGGGAATAGGTCAGATAAATGAAGAGATGGTGGAGAGATTTCTGGATCACCGAGACCATTTTTCAAAGCGGTGCGATTTATACAAATAGTATGGATTACACCTGAATTAATAGAGGTCCTGGTATATTGCAGGTGGAGGATGTGGGTTGCTAGTCATGTTGAGAAAAGGTTAAACTAATATAGCAGTGGGATAGGGCCCGGATGAGATGTACGTTAGTGAGGAATGGTTGCTACAGAAGGGTAAGCCCTGTCCAGTAGAGAGATCCTGCGTAAACTTGATTGAGCTTTCCTAATGCGAAATCTGAACAAATTCAGGTGTGACTGATTTTTTTTTAAAAAGGGAACTAAGTCTGTTAATGAGGGTTTTTGTGGGTCAGGTTGTAATGAGCTCTTCGGGCCTGTTCGGGGTGTCAGAGAGAATTGGGTTCCAAGAGCACCTGAATTGGTTAATTGTTGTTTAATCAGAGTATTTAATCGTTCAGTGTTCCTTGTGTTTTTCTCAATGGACTTGCTCTTTGTGATGTGGCCTCCTGCTGCTTTTCGTTTAAGTTTATTTTAACAGGCTCAGGGATTCCATGTATTATTTGTATTATTTAAGCGAGTGCCCAATAAGTGCTAATTGCGGGGTCCTAGTTTTGGGAACATCGTTTCCCATGAGCCACCGCTGTTCTTTTGGATTTATTATGAATAAATTCTCATCGGAGTCCGTCTTTGCTCCGCACCTGGGTTCCGATATTGCCTGTGCACATCGTGACACATGTTGTCCACATGGATTGGATCTTTGACAAGGTCCCACATGGTCTGAAAGGTGGAATGCAGGGCAAATTGCTAAATTGATTCTGAAATTGGCTTTGTAATAGGAGGCAAAAGGTCAATGATATACAGAACTTAATCTTAAAAGGTATGCATTTTGGAAGGATTATTAAAGCTAGGATGTAAACAATGGATGAACACAAGAAAGTACCGAGAAACAGTACTTACCCTAAAGGCAGCAGTACTGCCCTATAAGGTAATATAAGAAGGCAAACTGGGTACTTGCCTTCATCAGCTGGGTCATAGTACACAAGTGTAACAGATCTATAGCGAAGGCAATTTCACTGGCTTTCCACTCTGCTTTGGAGAAACTAGACCACAGCAAAACATACGTCACACCTTGGCATTCAAAACCATTACCCCCTCAGTGTCACAACCACGGACACTCTCACAGGGGGGCAGCTAAACGGGGTTGGCAATGACACTCACGAGTATGCACATTCCAGCCAACTAGTGTTTCATTGTGGTTGTATTTAACTCCCTTCCTTTTGTTTGTCTTGTCAAGTCTTGACCAAAGCACAGTGATGGCAATGCTCCCTGCTTTCCTTAGTCCACGTTCCGGGAAAGAAGATTACAATTTAGATTGACACTGCAAAGCAGCAGTATTAGTTTTGTATTAAGTTACTGCTTCTGAGCCACAGTGACAGTGTTAGATTTTAGCTTGAGAGTTTAATCTGTGGCCCTGTTGGCCTAGTGGTTATTATTTTTCCTTTTGTTCTGTGACATTCTTATTAACACACAGTGAACTGCTCATTCTGCTGTTGTGTTACTCTCCCTGCACTTGGGCCATCACTGAACACGTCAGCACGACTCGACTACTAAAATGGACTCAGCGGAGAGAGAACAGCTGACTTCAGCCCTGAATTTCATTGGTCAGGTAGGAGAGAAGCTAAAGTCAATGGAGGCTGGGCTGGCAGAAGTGGCCCATGCAGTGCGACAACTACTCACAGAGTGGCAAGCCCAGTCCAAACCGAAGTTCATTGGTCAGATGGAGAAGTTGAAGTCAGTGGAATCTAGGTTGGAAGAAATGGCTCGATCAGTGTGACAATTGCTTTTAGAGTGAGAAACTCAGTCCAAGCAGGGAGAACAGGTGTCAGCACTGGAAGTGATGGTTCAATAACTGACAGCAGACAGCTAGAATCGAGTGGCAGCAATTACTGCTCTCACTGCCATGGTTCAGCAGCCTTCAGCCAGGACAGTACGAATACCAGTTTCTCCCACATCCTCCCCCTTAATGCTCTCATCAGTCTTAGCCTCTAATGCCCCGATTCCCCTGGCAGTTTCCGGATCAGAATCAAGTATTCGTCCACCCAGCAGATACTCTAGTGACCCCAATGGCTGCAGGTACTTTATTGCCCAGCGTGACCTAACTTTCCAAGCCCAGTGAGATCAGTTCGTTGATGATGTGTGTAAACTGGCTAACATAGTGAAACTCCTAGATGGACCCCCATTCAGCCTGTTCAACGCTCTACAAGGACAAGGTTCCCCTGCAGCACAATTCATGGTTGAGTTCAAGAGAGTGTTTGATCAGGAGGCAGCCCAACAACTCCTGGACCTGTGCCAAGAAAGGGACAATGAGGACTATGCAGTAATGTTTTGCACGCTTGCAACTGAGACGATGTGGAGTGAGAGATCCCTCACCACTGCTTCTCTTTAGATCACCATTTGTCTTCATCCTCATCACCTAGGATGCAGCCCACAGGAGAGCCTATACAGGTGTGACACATGCACCTACCTCAGGAGCAACAAGTTTGGGGCAGGAGAAGATGTTATCATTTTATTGTGGCACTCCAGGGCACTTCTGGGCATCATGTCCCACGGGCCCAGTAAAGAGGATGCCTGTCAATAGGACAGGGAATACTGACGGGTCAATTTTCCCTACAAGCATTTTCACTCAATTGTGTAATACTCCCAGCTTCTTTGTCATGGGGGTCTCAAACACCTCTCACTCAGTATTGATCATCAAGGTTCAAAATCTTAAATATGGCATTGGAGCTGCGCTTAGCCTCACAGTCATAAGTATAAAGCGAGTAGAACTGGGGGCTAAGCACACAGTCTTGTGGTGCACCTGTGCAGTTGGTGATTGAGGAGGAGATGTTATTGCCAATCCCAACTGACTGAGGTCTGCAAGTGAGGAAATCGAAGATCCAGCTGCATGAGGAGGTATTGAAGCCTAGGTCTTTGAACTTGTTGATTAGATTTGAGGAGGTGATAGTCCAAGAAATGGTCCAAGAAAGACCATGATCTGCAGTACAACAAAAGCTAATTGTTTCCATGGATCCTATGCCCTATGACTTTCTGGACAAGCTTTCCACAGAGAACCTTGTCAAACGGCTTATAAAGTCCTTGACACCACATCCATCACTCTAACTTTATCAGCTTGTCTTGTCACTTCAGTGAAAATCTCAATCAGGTTAGTGAGGCCACAATAATTCAAGCCCTATAGTCTTGGCAAGATCCTCGTAAACCCTTACTGCACTCTTTTCAGTTTAACCTTATCTTTTCTACAACAGGGCGACAAAAACTGCACTCATTACTCCCAGAGCGGCCTCACCAACAACGTGTGGAACTGCAACATAATGTCTCACTCTGATTCTCAATGCCCTGGCTGATGAAGGCCAGGTGGTAAGCGCACTCCTTACCACCTTGTCTACCTGTGACCCCACTTTGACTGAGCAATGTACTTGTATTCCTAGCCCCCTCTGTGCCAGAACAATCTCCAGTGCCCTAGCATTCATAGCACAAGTCCCACGGTGGCTTCACTTTCCAAAATGCATCACCTTACACTTAACCTCATTGAAATCCATTTACCCCTCAGCCCACTCCCCTAACCGAACAAGATTCGCTTGTAATCAGTGATAACCTTCTTAACTATCAACAACTCTTTCTTGCACTACTTATTTAATTATATATATATTTACTGTAACTTACATTTTATTATTATGATTTGAAATGTAATGTTACTGCATAACAACAGATTTCACATCATAAACCAGTGATATATTAAACCTGGTTCTGATTCCTCCAAGTTTTTTTTGTCATCTGCAAATTTACTGATTATGCTTTGTGTCATTGACATAAATGTTGAATAAACAGGGAGCCAGAATTGACCCCTGCAGCACGCCTCTAGTCAGGGACTCCATTCTGAGAAATTACATTCAGCCACCGCCCTCTGCGTCCTACCTCAGAGCAATTTTGAATCCACCAAGCAGTTCTCCCTGGATTTAATGGGACCTATCCTCCTGGACCATCTTATCACGTGCAATTTTATCGAAGGCTTTGTTAAAGTCCAAGTAGACAACATCAACTACCCTACCCTTATATACCCTTCAGGCGACCTCTTCAAAAAAAAACACCACTCATGAACACTAGCTCACTACATTTTCTTTTTTCCCCTTTCATGCACAACTTAGTTACTTCAACTTTAAATATATCTACACTTCTTACTGTAATTTACAGTTTTTAGTATTAGGTATTGCAATGCTCTGCAGCTGCATAGCAAATTCCACAATATATGCCGGTGGTATTAAAGCTGAAAAGAAACATTGGCTCATCAACGCGACGTTCCATGCACAAAGCCACGCTGACTCCCAATCAGATTTCGTGTCTCCAGATGCTGATAGATCCTGTCACTCAGAATTCCCTCCAGTAACTTCTTTCCTGCCGATGTCAGGCGGACTCGTCTGTAGTTTCTCAGCTCGTCACCTTTCTTAAACAACAATGAAGCCACCTTCCAGTCGCTGACAACGAAGCAAAATCTTCTGCACAATTCTTTCTCCAGTCTCTCACAAAGTGATGAATGTAGTGTGGGTGGAATGTAAGAAAGGTTTTGATAAGCACATGGGATGGTGGGTAAGGTGTGGACTGAGAATAAACCAGTAGGTCGAAGGCAGAGAAGGAATATTCTCCCTGGTATTATGAATATCCTCTCCAGCTGTTCCTCTTATCTCTTCAGCAAACATGACTTCCATCGAGCAGATATTAACAAACAACTTGATCTATGCAGAGTTTATTATAAGAGAGAATATAATCATGGAATTAAAAATATATCATGGAAATGAATGAGAAACATATTGTAGAATTTAATGACCTACTTTTGGATTGGGAGAGTTGAGAATTAAATGACACAAAGGAATGGAATTCCTGAGAAAAGGTCAAAATGCCTTTCTCAATCTGTGTGTTCACTTGCTAAGTAAATGAATGGCATTGCCAGATACAAGTATTGATTGTGTAAATGAGTTAAGTGTGTGCGAATGCCTTGAAAGTGGTACCTTAAATGAGGCATAAATTGAACAGGTGGGGAGAGCAGTTGGTGGTCGTTAACACAAAAGCAAGAGCGCTGATTAGAAAAGGGAATAGTCTGGCAAGATAAGGAGATGATTTCTTTAAGGGAAGTGGAAACATGTGAGGTCTGAGGTGAAAAGGGGATTTGAATGCTATAATCTACAGGGGGACCAGACTCACTTAATGACAGAACCTCTATAATTAATACATCAGCCAGCAAACCACATCAGAAGCACCCCTCAAATTGCTCACAGATCAAAGAAAACTTATTATCAAAGTACGTATATGTCACCATATACAACCCTGAGATGAGTTTTCTTGAAGTTGTATTGAGAGCATCCTGAGCAGCTGCATCACTGCCTGGTTCGGAAATGGCACCATCTCGGATCGCAAGACCCTGCAGTGGATAGTGAGGTCAGCTGAGAAGATCATCGGGGTCTCTCTTCCTGCTATTATAGACATTTACACCACATGCTGCATCCGCAAAGCAAACAGCATTATGAAGGACCCCATGCACCCCTCATACAATCTCTTCTCCCTCCTGCTGTCTGGGAAAAGGCACCGAAGCATTCGGACTCTCACGACCAGACTTTCTAACGGTTTCTTCCCCCAGGCTATCAGACTCCTCAATACCCAGAGTCTGGACTGACAGCAACTTACTGCCCTCTACTGTGCCTATTGTCTTGTTTATTATTTATTGTAATGCCTGCACTGTTTTGTGCACTTTATGCAGTCCTGGGTAGGTCTGCAGTCTAGTGTAGTTTTTGTGTTGTTTTACGTAGTTCAGTGTAGTTTTTGTATTGTTTCATGTAGCACCATGGTTCTGAAAAACACCTTGCTTTTACTGTGTACTGTACCAGCAGTTATGGTCGAAGTGACAATAAAAAGTGTCTTGACTTGACTTGACATTTAGAAAATCTAAGAACTATAATAGACTCAGTGATAGACCGTACCAACAAAGCAGACAGTGTACAAAAGACCATGAGAGAAGACGACATTGGAGCAGAATTAGGCTATTCAGCCCATCGAGTCCATTCCGCCATTTCATCATGGCTGATCTGGAAACCCATTCAACCCCATACACCTGCCATCTCACCATATGCCTTGATGCCCTGACCAATCAGGAATCTTTCAACCTCCATTTTAAATATACACATGGACTTGGCCTCTACCGCAATCTGTGGCAGAACATTCCACAGATTAACCAATCTTCGGCTAAAAAAGTTCCTCCTTACTTCTGTTCTAAAAGGTTGCTCCTCAATATTGAAGCTGTGCCCTCGACTTCTGGATACCACCATCCCCTCCTGCCCCCCAACTGGAGGAAAGATCGTCACACATCCGTATCTAGTCCTTTCAACATTTGGGAGGTTTCAATGAGATCCCCATGCACTCTTCTAAATTCCAGTGAGTACAGACCCAGAGATGCCAAACGCTCCTCATATGTTAACCACTTCATTCCCTGAATTTCCCTCGTGATCCTCCTCTAGACTCTCTTCAATAATAATAATACATCCTTTCTGAGATAAGGGGCCCAAAACTGTCGACGATACTCCAAGTGCGATCTGACTAGCATCAGATGCATATCATATTTTTTTTTACTGAGTTAAGTATTGTATGTAATTAGTTTTGCTACAACAAGTGTATGGGACATTGGAAAAAAAGTTGAATTTCCCCATGGGGATGAATAAAGTATCTATCTATCTATCTATAAAGACTAGTGCATTATCTCATTGTTTTTATAATCTATTCCCCTTAAAATAAATGCGAACATTGCATTTGCCTTCTTTACCACAGACTCAGCCTGTGAATTAACTCTCTGGGAGTCTTGCGCGAAGACTCGAAAGTCCCTTTGTACTTCCGATGTTTGAATTTTCTCCCCTTTAGATAATAGTCTACACTACTGTTCCTTTTACCAAGATGCATTATCATACATTTCCCATCACTGTACAGTATTCCATCTGCCACTTTTTGTCCATTCTTCCAATTTGTCTAAGTCCTGTGGCAATCACCTATCTTCTTATCATCTGTAAAGTTTGCCACAAAGCCATCAATTCCACTATCTAAATTATTGACAATGTGAAAAGTAGTGGTCCCAATACTAACCCCTGAGGAACCTCACTAGTCACTGGCAGCCTACCAGAAAAGGCTTCCTTTATTCCCACTCGCTGCCTCCTGCCTGTCAGCCATTCCTCTATCTATGCCAGTATATTTCCTGTAAGAACATAAGATTTTATCTTGTTAAGCAGCCGCATATGAGGCACCTTATCAAAGGCCTTCTGAAAATCTAAGTAAATGACATTCACTACCTCTCCTTTGTCCACCATGCTTGTAACTTCTTCAAAGAATTCCAACAGATTTGTCAGGCAAGATTTCTCTTTACAGAAACCATGCTGACTTTGCCATATTTTATCAGTGGTCTCCAAGTACCCTGAAACCTCAACATTCACAATGGACTCGAACACTTTCCCAGTCACCGAGGTTAGGCTAACTGGCCTATAACTTCCTCTTTTGCCTTCCTCACTTCTTAAAGAGTGGAGTGTCATTTGCAATTTTCCAGTCCTCCAAAATCATGCCTGAATCAACTGATTCTTGAAAAGTCACGACTAATGCATCCGTTATGTCTTCAGCAACCTCTCTCATGACTCTGGGATGTAGTCCATCTGGTCCAGGTGATCTATCCACATTAAGACCTTTCAGTTTACCTAGCACTTTTTTCCTTTGTAATAGCAATGGCACTCACTCCTGCTCTCTGACACTCACGAATCTCTGGCATACAGCTACAGCTAGTGTCTTCCACAGTAAAGACTGAAGCAAGGTACTTATTAAGTTCATCTGCTATTTCTTTGTCCCCCATTACTACCACAACGGCATCATTTTCCAGTGGTCCAAAATCAACTCTCTCCTCCCTTTTATTCTTTAGATAACTGAAAAAAATACTTTTAGTATCCTGCTTTATATTATTGGCTAGTTTGCCCTCATATTTCATCTTTTCCCTTCTTATAACTTTTTTTTAGATGCCTTTTGTCGGATTTTAAAAGCTTCCCAATCATCCGACTTCCCACTCACTTTGGCTACATTATATCCCTTTTCTTTGGCTTTTATGCAGTCCTTAACTTCCTTTCACTTCTCAGCCACAGTTGCCTACCCCTGCGGTTGGAGAACTTCTTTTGTGGGACATATTTATCCTGAACCTTGTGAACTATTCCCAGAAACTTCAGCCACTTTTGTTCTACCGTCATCTCTGCCAATATCCTCCTCCAATCCACCTGGGCAAGCTCCTCTCTCATGCCTCTGTAATTCCTTTTATTCCACTGTAATACTTCAGCTTCTCCCTCTCAAACTGCAGTGAGTTCAATCATATAATGATCGCTGCCTCCTAAGGGTTCCTTTACGTTAAGCTCTCTAATAAGAGTTGGGTCATTACACAACACCCAATCTAAGATTTCCTTTCCCCTAGTAGGCTCAAGCACAAGCTGCTGTAGGCATTCAACAAATGCATTTATGTGCTGAGCCCAGGACAAATCCTCTGAAATTATAATGCCAATGAATTTAATGTTGCTGAAACCCTCTGCAGCTTTGATCAGCTGATGAGGACTGGCTCATGGACTTCCAGTTTCCTCATCCCGAAGTCAATAATCAGCCCCCTTGTCTTGCTGACATTGAGTGAGAGGTTGCCGTTGTGGTCATGCTCAGCATGATTTCCAATCTCCCTCCTTTTGCTGTGAGGGTTGTGTACAGTTTTTAAAAGGAAGTTGCATTCTCCAACTTTCAAAAGTTGCAAATTTTGGAAATTCCCCAGATTAAGGGTTCTGCCTTGTACGTGTTACCAAGCTCATTACAGCTCTTACACTGGTGGGACAGGAAGCACTGGAAATGATAGGCACTGGAAAGGTTCAGAGTCATGGCGAGTTTGGGGACCCTTAAGTAAAATGCTTGAGACAACCAGAGTGACTTTCCTCTCTGTGGAAGACGGAGCAATTATTTGGGAGACTCTGATACACTGTACATTGCAGGGCAACCCTAGGTACATCAACATCTTTGCTTTATTTAGAAGTTTGATTACTTTCCTCATGGCTGTTCAGCTGTCATTGGGCTTTGACCGGAAGGTAGCAGAGAGAAGCCCTTGTCATCCCCTGCCAATGTAGAATGGAAGGAGGATGTCCATCTTCTGCAGATGACAGCTGCCCGGGGACCTGTTGCCGGACTGCACAATTCTTCTGGGCTGGTGTTGATTTAATGATACCTTTTGCAGTTAACAAAAGCTCTCCATTGCCCCGTGCTAACATTGTGTGCTGCCAATACCACTGTATGCTGATGGAAAGCTAAACGCTGCTCTATATCTGTTTTCTGGCTGTGTCGAGCTGTAGAGGCAACTGTCACTTGTTCAAAGTTAGTTTTATTATCAAAGCACATACATGTCACCACATACAACCCTGAGACTCATTTTCCTGTAGTAAATCTGTACAATAGTAACTATAACAGGATCACTGAAAGATCAACCAGAGTGCAGAAGACAACAAACTGTGCAAATGCAAATATAAATAAATAGCGATATAAAAAATGAGATAACGAGAGTCCTTTGAAAGTGAGATCCTTGGCTGTGGGGACATATCAATAATCGGGAAGGCAAGTTGAGTTGCCTTCATTCAAGAGTCTGGTGGCTGAGGGGTAGTACTGCAACTGTTCTTGAACCTGGAGGTACCTGATGGCAGCAAGGATTAGCAGTGGGGATCTCTGATGAAGGATGTTGCTCCCACTGGACAACCCACTATCCACATGATTATCACACATGCACTCATGAGAATACAAAAATAGAGTTATTTGTGCTGTCTTTGGAGTATTTATGCTTATTTCGAGTTACATGGTAGGTACCAGAATTGGGTTACCCAGGGAGTAGTGAAACTAAACAGTTTGGTGGAGTTTAAGAGGCTTTTAGACATAAATATGGAGGTGGACATTTAGTATAAATTGGCATCAATATCAGTGAAATATCATAGGCAGATTGGCCTGTTCTATGTACTAATCGGTTGACCAGTGTTAAAACATCCACATTAACTCCATACTCCCATACACGTTTCCAAGGAAAAGTTACTCGTGTTGTCTGTATTGCGAGACAGGCGCCAAGTTAAACCATCATAACCGAAGCAAACACGTATCTGGTAAAGGAACGTCACTGCTTCACAGCTGAGAACAACTTGCAGGAAAGGGCACAAAAAATTGGTAAATTTTCGGTCCAAATATAATGTGTCCGAAAAAAGGTCAATACAGTCGTCACGCAACCTGTGTACTAGGAGAGAGGGGTGAATGAAATCCACTTTCATGTGTACCACGTGTACTACTGCAGTAACCTCGGCAGGACTTCAATTTTACTCAGTTTCTCCTTAAAGTAAGAAGAGTCCCACACGTAAATGACTATCGTGAAAGATCACCCAGCGGCTCCCGCTCACAGGATCTCACCTGCGTGCCGGCTATTTTACTCCGCCGCGTTACGGGCGGATGCGTGAAAACTCCGAGCTCCTCCAGCATTCTGTGTGCGTGTTCCTTGGACTTCCAACATCCGCAGATTCTCTCTTGTTTCTGAAAACTCCCAGATTGACTTCAAAAGTCGGAAAGCCTGAAAATCCTAACCCCGCCCCCCCCCCCGACACCTTAATATTTGTAAAGGCAGTACTCGCACGGCTCGTCACGGTCCGGTTTTAGGCTGCGCTGGTATAACTTAAGGGCTGAATGGGAAGCATCCTTTATCCCCGTTGCTGAACGATATTTTTATAAATCCTAACCGAGACTGAGATATCCGTGAAAGTACAGCTTCATACTGAAACCATAGTTGTCATAGGCCGAGAACTGGCGAGCGAGACCGACGAGGAAGGAAGTGATACTCGCCACAAATGTTTCTGGTATAACGGCAGGCACGCAACTTTCTGGATTGCTCATAACAGATGTAAGGCTTCGGTCGTCTCGGATTTGGGGGGAAAGGCTTAAATGGATTGCTTGGGGCCGAACATCTCCCTGTGATACCGGGCAGAGTGAGCGCGGCGGGACTTCTTATTTCCTCCACAACACCGTGCGGGCGAAGCGCCGAGAGAAACCCGACTTTGGGAGAGAACCGATACGGCTCTCCGCCGAGAAAAGTGGTCCTGCAACTAAAGCCAGGGCTACCTGAGGCAATTATCTTTTTCCAAACCCTGGAAATGCAAACGACGACTGAATCGCTCGTTAATAATTCGGGGATTAGTGTATTCTCTGAAGATGAGAACATCGTGCAGAATCACAAAGGTGAGCGGGGGAGGTAGTTTGCGTTTCTGAATTGTTTGAATGCAGGCGCACAGTAACATTTGCTGATGGTACTGCAGTTTTAAAGGCATGTCCTCTTCCTGGACGCCATTGCAAATACTTACAGCCGGTGCATCTGCACAGTGTGATCCGGGACAAAAACTCGTTTACTTAAACATTCCAGTGCACAGCCAACGCAGAGATAATACCCCTTGTCCTCAACTGAAACGATTCAAGCCACGCAGCTCTGGTCCAAGGGCGGTGGACCAATCTTTACTCCACTTAAACATTTTCCGTTTAAGAGAATTTTTAAGGTCATGTTTGACCGTAGAAGAATGCATGCATTGAGTTAAATCTGCAAGTGTAACTTTGGAAAAATGTTAATTTATGGGGAGAAGTTATTAAAAAGCGTTGTGCGTGAATTAAAGGACAATAGATCCACTGTTGTTTGGTGTATTTGAATTGATTTTAACAACAGACGGGTGATCCCTGGTACTGGTGAGCACCAGTTAATAGATGATTCGGTGGATATATATTCAACCATCAGTTTCTCGCCCAGTTCTACGAATCGGCCAGAGGCCACCGGAGCGCCCCCTCCCGACAGGACCGAAACTTGCGGGTCTTGGTACAAGCTGGATAAATGCCTAGTTCCTCTTTAGAGTCGTAATCGCAAGAATTAATTGTACCAGTTATATTTTCGCTTAAGAACTTTTTTCAGTTATTTCACGATAGTATATGAATTTATTCGTACTGTGGTTCATGTTTTGTTTGTTTCATGCTACAATTTTGCAAGTTTTGCCAATATCTTCACTACTTTTTCTTGCAGTACTTCTTGCATTTTTTTTGCCAAACAGGTGGTTCCCTTGTGTAAATCAATCTTGCTTTTAAGGGGCTAAATAACTCCATAATCAAAGAAAGAGGATGTAGAACTTGTTATTGTAAATGTTTATAATTCATATCAGTTTAGGGTATTGAGCAGGAAAAATACTGATCTTGCAGTTTCTGCAACTTGGTATTTGCTATGAAACGTTAGTTTAAGATTGATGTTTCAGATAGATATGTTCTGGCAGAATTGCTATTTTCCATTTTGGTATTCTTTAATGGAATCATTCATAATGAAGCAAAACATCATTTGGTTAATTTTGTATGACCCCTTTGGAACAGTCAAAGATAATTCAAATTTCAAAAATCCAATTGCCTTTCCTAATTTCTCTCAAACTTGTTTTAATTCCAGAATAGGTTTCAGAAGTCTTCGTTAAAACATTTAGGAAAAATAGAAAATGCCCTAAAGTGTTGCTGGGTTTTTTTTGTCTTTATTTGATGTCAATGGGAATCACTTTTGCAATTATGTATTCGCAGAGAGCTCTGCCAACCATTTCTGCAAAGAGAATACAGTTATTGAGAATATTAGATAAAAGGATTACTTGATACTGTTGTTCTGTGTGATGGTAATCAAGTGGTTTCTGATTAAATTAGTTGTTGACCCCCATAAGAAAGCATGGTATTCTAGTAACAATTCTACTTGGTGTTTATAAGTTTGAAAGGAAGAACTAATGAACAACATGTTCAGGGATTCAAGGGTGGTATAACAAAAATATTGATAATATTGGCATTATCTCAACACTTGGAGTTAGTTGCTTCAGCTAATTGGCTGATTATCCCATTAAACATTGAGATTGATAGAACATGGAGAGATTAATTAGTTGGAAGGGTCCTATATAGTTCAACCTTTATCGACATGTGGAGCCAATATTTTGGCTTGTGTTCATTGGTGTTGGCAATGTTCCTGAATTGATGTTAATAAAGTATAGATGAGTAAGTGCTTACTCTTTGGTCACTGGTGTAAGTTTTAGTGACAAATCGCTGTAGTGAGTGATTTTCATTTTCTTTTGGTACTCTTAACACTGCCGTAAGTCTGCCTTTCATACTGGTGTCAGTACTCAGGTGAGTTGACATGAATGACTCTTCCTGTCGTGTTAATAAATCGAATTGTCGGTAGATTGATATGGATGTGCGATTAACTCCAATTAACTGTAAAATTCTGGCCTACGGAGTGACAATTCACACTCCCCTCAACTGTGATATTTCGCACATCAAAAAACTAGCATTTGGTTGTCAGATAGGGAGTTACAGTGTGTCTTGTTGTCCGAACAACTTCTTGCCTGTAGCCTTGATGGCGCATGTTTCTGTGATAATTGTTTTCATCCCTTAACTGTTTAATGCCTCTTGGTTCTATTTGGTTGCAGACTATATTGTGAATGCCTTTTGGAGCAGGGCAGATGTTTTGTAAAGAGACTGAGGTAAATGTTAAAAGCATATCCCCAGAAAATTAACAGAGCAATTGAGATGTTGAGAGAAACATGGGTCTTTAGGGGCTAGTGGATCTTGGAACTAATTCTACAGTTCTGTCGTGGATTTGCGGTGACTCCTGCTTCGCAAGTGCTGAATTTATCCTGTGTTGGTGTTCTGTATCAGAGACCCGATTTTACAGAAATGCTCCAGTAGGTCACGTGGACAAGACAGGAGAACGATGTGAGCGGGAAATGGATCAGCAGTGATAAAAATTGCAGAGCAGACTTGGTGGGCCAAACGGCTGAATTCTGCTCCTAGTGGTCTTATTGGTTTCCTGAAACATTATGGAAATTCTGGCAATCTGACTGAGTAGTACACATTTTGTGGTGTGCCATTTCTTATTAAATCAAGGCCACTTAAAGCACAGCTAGAAAACCCCTCAAAGTTCAAAGTAAATGTCACCATAACCAACACTGAGGTTTTCTTGTAGGCATACTCAATAAATCTATAGAATAATAACAAAAGAAGAATCAATGACAGACCGCCCAACTTGGGGCTTCAACCAGAATGCAGAAGACAACCAACTCTACAAATACAAAAAGAATGAAATCATAATAAATAAATAAGCAACAAATATTGAGAACATGAGATGAAGAGTTCTTGACAGTGAGTCCATTGGTAGTGGGAACATTTCATTGATGGGGTAAGTGAAGTTGAGTGCAGTTATCCCGTTTGGTTCAAGAGGTTGATGACTGAAGGGTAATAACTGTTCCTGAACCTGGTGGTGTCAGTTCTGAGGCTCAAGTATCACCTTCCTGATGGCTGTGCCGAAAACATGTCCTGGGATCTGTGGGTCCGTGATAATGTATGCTGTTTCCTGTGACAGCCTTTCATGTATTTGTGCTCAATGGTGGGGAGGGTTTTACCCATGATGGACTGGGTCATATCCACTTGTTTTTGTAAGGTTTTCCGTTCAAGGGCATTGGTGTTTCCATACCAGACATCTATACACATCTATAAAAGTTTGTTAATGTTTTAGATGTCATGCTGAATCTTTGCAAACTCCTAAGGAAGTAGAGGCACGGCCGTGCTTTCTTCGTAATTGCACTTGCATGCTGGATCCAGGACAGGTCCTCTGAAATAATAAGACCGAAGAATTTAAAGTTGCTGATTCTTTCCATCTCTGATCCCCCGATGAGACTAGATCATGGACCTCTGGTGTGTCCCCCTGAAGTCAGTAATCACCTCCTTGGTCTTGCTGACATTGAGTAAGAGGTTACACACACAATGCTGGAGGAATTCAGCAGGTCAGGCAGCACCTATGGAAAGAAATAACCAGTCGCTGTTTCATGCCAAGATATTTTATCACGCTTGATGAAGGGTCTCAGCCCAAAACGTTGACTCTTTATTCCTTTCCACAGATGCTGCCTGACTTGCTGAGTTCCTCTAGCATTATTTTAGTGTGTTGCCTTGGATTTCCAATATCCACAGATTTTCCTGTTTGAGTAAGAGGTTGTTGTTGTGGCACCACTCAACCAGATTTTCAGTCTCCCTCCTGTATGCTGATTCCTCATACAGGATTCTGCCTCCTACGGTGGTGTGTTTAGCAAATTGGAGCTGTGCTTGGCCACGTAGTCACAGTGTAAAGCGAGCAGAGCAGGGGACTAAGCACACAGGTTTGAGGTGCACCAGCACTGATGGAGGTTGTGAAAGAGATGTAGTTGCCGATCTGAACTGATTGGGGTCTGTAACTGAGGAAACCGAGGATCCAGTTGCACAACAAGGTGGGTTATATGGAACCTATGAACTCATCTGAAGGGCAAAAGTTAGAAATCATTATATTCAAATATTATAGCTTTGTTAGTTTGCTTCAGTATGATCTCTCAAACAATCCTTCCAAAATCTGAGAACATGATGATCAGAATGATCAAAAGGCATATAGTTGATGAAAGCTGAATGCATAATCAAAGCTGAAATGAAACTAAACATGTTTCAATGATTACATGGGTACATTTCATAAAATTGAAGTCTTCACTATTAATAGAATTTAATCCATTTAATTCAACATGGATATCTGTAGGATGTCATGATTATATTTGATTCTAAGTTAAGATCAGATTTCACATTGCTGCTTCTCAAGAATAGGTGCTGGCTCCCCTTTCTAAGAGATTTGGGGCTCTACACATTGGAGAGACAGATTTAGGAAGAAATGTTTGTATTTCAATTGACAACTCATGATAATAAATTAGGAAGGACAAGGAGATGCCACATCGAGGTTACAAGTTAGAAGGCAAACTTTTCCCCCAAAATAATAGATATTGCCATCTTGCACAGTGAACCCAAATTCACTGAATTCCTTCATTTAAGGGCTGTTTCTGGTTGGATGGAGATTGTGCAGGCTACATCCATAGTCTTAGGCTTGAATTGTCTTCTAGAATGATTTGATCACTTGGCTGTCCCAGATAACATGTGGCTCTAGTGGATTATATATACTGTCACACTGCAGGTTGATTTGGTGACGAGGAAAGCAAATGGAATGATGGCATTCATTTCAAGAGGGCCAGAACATAAAAACAAGGATGTAATGATGAGATTTTATAAGGCATTGGTTAAACTGCATTTGGAGTATTGTGAACAGTTTTAGATCTCATATCTAAGAAAGCTTGTGCTGGAGAAGATTTGGGTGGTCCTGGGAATGAAATGGTTAACATATGAACAGCGATTGATGCCTCTGGGTCTCTACTTGCTGGAGTTTAGAAAAGTGAGTTGGGGATCTCACTGAAACCTTTCGAAAATTGAAAGGTCTAGGTAGAGCGGAGATGGAGAAGGTGTTTCCAATAGTGTGGGAGAGTTGGGACCAGAGAGTACAGCTTCAGTAGACAAGGGCATTTGTGCGTTTAGTACAGGGATGAGAAGGAATTTCTTTCACCAGAAGGTGGTGAATCTGGAAATCATTGTCACAGATGCTTGTGGAGCCCTAGTCACTGGGTATATTTAAATCAGAGGTTAGATAGATGGATAGATACTTTATTGATCCCAAAGGAAATTACAGTGTCACATTAGCATTACAAGTGTACAGATATAAAATATTGGAAGAGAAGTAAGAAAGAATAAAAAAAAAGTTACTTCAAACAGTCTAACAGGAGAGGTTCATCACTTCCCCGGCTATAGGTTGACTCATTATAGAGCCTGATGGCCGAGGGTAAGAATGACCTCATTTAGCGCTCTTTGGAGCAGCACAGTTGTCTTAGTCTATTACTAAAAGTGCTCCTCTGTTCAGCCAAGGTGGCATACAGAGGGTGAGAACATTGTCCAGAATTTTCTGTAGGGTCCTATGGTTCTACCACAGCTTCCAGTGTGTCCGGTTTGTCTCCTATAACAGAGCCAGCCTTTCTAATCAGTTTATTGAACCTGTTGGGCTCACCCATGTTGATGTCTTTGCTTCAGCACAACTCATAGAAGATTGTACTGGCAACAACAGACTGGTAGAACATGTGAAGGAGTCTCTAAAGGACCTCAGTCTCCTTAGTAAGTAGAGGCAACTCTGGCCCTTCTTGTACATAGCCTCTGTTGGTGCTCCACTCAAGCCTGTCATCCAAGTGCAGCCCCCAGTACTTGTAGGTCCTCTCCACATCCATGTCCTCACCATCAGTACTAACAGGGAGCAGTGCAGGTTTAGTCTTCCTAAAGTCTATCACCATCTCCTTTGTCTCACTGATGTTGAGCTGCAGATGATTCGGCTTGCACCATTTGACAAGTCCTCCACCAGGGCCCTGTATTCATCCTCCTGTCCTCCCTTTATACACCCAACTATTGCTGAGTCATCAGAGAGTTTCTGCAGATGACATTATTTAGTGTTGTATGTAAAGTCCGAGATATACAGGGTAAACAGGAAGGGAGCCAGTACAATCCCCTGTGGGGCCTTAGTTACTAGTAACGGTGCCAAAGAAGGCAGGAGAACGGAGTTGAGCGAGAAAGTAAATCAGCCATGGCCAAATGGCGGAGCAGACTCACTGGGACAAATAGCCTAATTCTGTCCCTCTGTCTTGTGGACACATGGAATATGTCTGATGATCCTTGCAAACAAAAGTGGACAGGCAGGTTCATGAATCAAGTATTTCAATTTGTACAGATTCATCGACTGCATGTTCTCTTTGGGGCAGTCTGTGAGACGGCTGTCTCTTGAGGATTTTGATGCAATAGGCCAAGCAGAATTTTGGCCTATTATTATTTCCTGTATTTGGTTTTCAAGCATTGTTTGTATTGATGCTCCTTGATTTGGGTGACGGTGGCCATCTGTGTTTAGGAAGGGAACCAGGTCAGAATCTACAGGGTGTTTATGACTCAGGAACATCTACAAACTATTGCTGTACTATGAATCAAGTGGCATTTGTTTTAAATCTGATTTGCAAGTCTTCATGTATTCATTATGAGCCATGTTGTATGACATAGGCGATCATGGTCTTGACCCTGATTGTCCTTTGGCAAATTTTTCTGCTGAAGTGGTTTGCCGATGCCTTTTTCTGGGCAGTGTCTTTACAAGATGGGTGACCCCAACCATTATCAATACTCTTCAGAGACTGTCTGCCTGGCGTCAGTGGACGCATAACCAGGACTTGCGATATGCACTGGCTGCTCATTCGTCCATCCGCCACCTGCTCCCATGGTTTCACGCCACCCTGATTGGGGGGTGTAGCAGTGGCTACACCTTGCCCAAAGGTGATCTGCAGGCTAGTGGAAGGAAGAAGTTCCTTACACCTCCTTTGGTAGAGATGTATCTCCACCCTGTACCCAATTGCCATGTATGATTCAAAATCTTAGAGATAATGCGCTCAGATGAGAGGTATCTTCAGGATGATGGCCCTCCTAGGATAAATGGAAAGTGTGCAACAGGGGTAGAATTGTAGGGTTTGTGATGAGATTGGAAAATGAAGAATGGAGCATATATTTTAAAAAAAAACACAATTTGCTTTGAAGTTGGAGAAAGCAAGATAAGTTGATAAGGATTGGGTTAGAGTATAGAGGTTGATAATGAGGGTAGGAGATCTTTTAGAGGGAGAAAGGAGGTCTTGCGTCCTTGGTGTGAGTGGGGTAATGGTGTCAAGGAGAGGAAATTTTAGGAATAAGGAATACAGAAAGTTTAAGGATACAGTTATTAGTTGCAGCCAAAGGGTTCAGGGTTGTGCTCCACTTTATTGTATGAAGGTTGACTTGTGTCTACTCTTAGCCAGACTATGAAAGAGGGGTTGCTATGCATAAATTACACTTTCACCAGGGAAGGAAAACTAGATAAATCAATTTCCAGTCCCATTCTTTGTTTCTCCATCCCAAGAAATCATGGAGATGTCCTATTTTACTCTATTTATTTGTTATTGTAACTTACAGTGATTTATTTATATCTTGTACTCTACTGCCTGCACAAAAACAAATTTCACAATGTGTCACTGATAGTAAATCTGATTCTGCTGTGCTTGTTATGTAAAATCAGAATAGTCATAAGAAGACTTGAAAATGCAAGTTGGTACATAGCTTGCACTCAGTGTCAGTAAGACCAAGGAATTGATGATGAACTTCAGGAAGGGGAGCACACTGCAGTCCTCAACAAGGACTCGGCAGTGAAAGGGTGAGTAGCTGCAAGTTTCTATGCGTCAACATCTCCGAGGATCTATTTGGGGCCCAACATACTGATGCAATCATTAAGAAAGCTTGCCCGCAGCTGTATTTCTTTAGGGGTTTGAGGACATTTTTGCTATGTCACTAAACGCAAGCAATCACCTACAGATGTGTGGTGGAAAGCATCCTGACTGGTTTGGATCTCCGCACAATGCAACAATTTTCAAAGCATGTCACTGATAATGTACCCGATTCTCGTATCTCTAGGATGTGGTGTTGAACTTGCTCTTTTGCTGGGGTGGTTGAGGAGAGAGAGGAGCTGGAGCAAAGGGCATGTGTCCTCTTACTGATGAAAGAAGAAATTTAGAAAAAAAAAAAGCACTTCCTCATAAAGATTATGAAGAAGTGCTGGCCACAGAACACTTCCCCATTCAGACCTTGACGGACTTCTATAGATGCACAGTACCCCGACTGGCTGCCTTCCTGGTATGGAAACGTCAATGCCCAGGAATGGGTGGTGGAAACACACCAGTCCATCACAGGTAAAGCCCTTGCTATCATTGACCATATCTACAAAGTGGTATAAGTACACATCTAAAATAAGAACTAAAAATTAGTAGAATTACAAAGGTTAATGTCTTTGCATGTTGGTGTAACGGAACTAAAAACGAATGATCCTTCAGGCCCCTTGCAGAGTAATAGGAAAGGACCAGAGATAATCGAGTCACAAGGAAAAATAACACGGTATAAAGGATATAAGACGTAGGAGTGGAATTTAGACCATTCAGCCCATTGAATTTACTCCACCATTTCATCATGACTGATCCATTTCCCTCTTAACCCCATTCTCCTGTCTTCTCTCCATAAACTTTCACTCTGTCTAAATAGGAACTTTTCAACCTCTCCCTTAAATACACCAAATGACTTGTCCTGCACAGCCGTCTGTGGCAATGAATTCCACAGATTCACCACCCTCTGGCTAAAGAAATTCCTCTTTGTCTCCATTCTAAATAGATATTCCTCTATTCTGAAGCTGTGTCCTCTGGTCTTAAAATCCCCAACTCCCCCATAGGAAGCATGTACTTTATCTAGTCTTTTCAACATTTGATAGGGTTCAATGAGATTCCCCCCCCCCCCCCCCCGTTGTTCTAAATTTCAGCAAGTAAGGAGCCAGAGCCATTAATTGCTCTTCATACAATAAGCATTTTCATTCCTGAAATCATTCTCATGAATCTCCTCTTAACTCTCTCTCCAATGTCAGCACATCCTTTCTTAAACAAGTGGCCCAAAACTACTCTTGATACTCCAAGGCAGGCTTCACCAGTGCTTTATAAAGCCTCAGCATCACATCCTTCCATTTATATCGCAGTCCTCTTGAAATGTATGCTAATATCGCATTTATCTTCCACACCACTGACACAGCCTGCAAATTAACCTTAAGGGAAACCTGCATGAGGATTCCCAACTCACTTTGCACCTCAGAGTTTTGAATTTTCTCTGTATTTAGAAAGTAGCTTGCTCCTTTAATCCTTCCACCAAAGTGCGTGACCATACACTTTCCAAGACTGTACTCTATTTACCACTTTGCTCTTTCTCCAAATTTGTCCAAGTCCCGCAGCCTCCCTACTTCCTCAACACTACCTGCCCCTCCACCTATCTTCATATCGTCAGCAGACTTGGCCAGAAAGCTATCAATTCCATCATTCAAGTCATTGACATACAACATAAAAAGAAATGGCATCAACACTGACCCTTGCGGAACACCACTTCTCACCAGTAGCCAATCAGAAAAGCCCCCCCCTTTATTCCCACTCTTTGCCTCTAGCACCATCCAGATTTTCCCAATCTACCTGCATAATTGAAATCCCCCATGACCATCGAAACATTGCCCCTTTGACATTTGTTTTCTGACTCCCATCGTAGTTTGCAGCCCAAATCCAAGCTACTGTTTGGAGGCCTGTACATAAAGTCCCATCAGGACATTTTCACCTTTGTTGTTTCTTAACTACCCATATGAATTCTACATCTTCTGATCCTATGTCACCTCCTTCTAAGAATTTGATTTCATTTCATTCCAACGGAATGCCCACCTACCTATTCTTCTGATACAAGATGTATTCTTGGATGTTAATCTCCCAATTGTAATCTTCTTTCAGCCACGACTCTGACTCCCACGATGCCATACCTACCGATCTCTAACTTCACCACAAGATCATCTACCCAATTCCATTTACTGTGCGCATTCAAATATAACACCTTCAGTCCTGTATCCAACACCCTTTTTGATTTTTGTCCCCCCTTTTACACTGCGACTCATCCCACTGACTGCAGTTTCGCCCTGTGAGCTGCGTGTCCTTTCTCACAATCTCACTACACACTGCCTCAATAGTAAACCAACAGCCCTATCCGGTTTCCATCCACCTGCCAAATTAGTTTCAAACCTCCCCAACAACTTCAGCAATTCTGCCCACAAGGATATTGCTCCCTGTCAGGTTCAGGTGTAACTGATCCCTTTTGTACAGGCTGTTCCTTGGGATCACTTCCCCAGAAGAGTTCCCTATGATCCATAAATCTGAAACCCTGTCCCATGCAGCAGCTTCTGGGCCTTGCATTCATCGGCCAAATCATCCTATCCTTGCCCTCACTGTCAAATAGCACAGTCAGCAATCCAGGGATTGCTACCCTGGAGGTCCTGCTTTTCAGCTTTCTACCCGACTCCCTAAATTCACAGTTTCAGGACCTCCTTGCTTTTCCTACCTATTTCATTGGTGCCAATATGTTCCAAGACTTCCAGGTGCTCACCCTTCTCCTTTAGAATATCATAGACCTGATTAGAACCGTTCCTGACTCTGGCACCTGTGAGGCAACATATCATCTGGGTGTCTCTAATCGCAAGGGTTCCCATCCTTTTTTAAAGCCATGGACCCTTGTCATTAACCGAGGGGTCCTTGGACTCAAGGATGGGAACCCCTGCTCTATTGTGTCCATAAAATCTTAGAATCTCGTGTTTACTCCTCTAACTATGGAATCTCCTATCACTACTGCAGTCCTCTCCTCCTCTCCCCCCTCCCCCCCTCCACCCCACAACTTCTGAGTCACTGCACCGGACTCAGTCCCAGAGACTCGGTAGTTGTGGCTGACCGCCCCCCCCCCCCCCGGTAGGTCATCCCCCTCAACAGTATCCAAAACAGTGTATTTATTATTGGGGGGAATGATCATAGATGTACTCTGTACTGGCAGCCTATTTCTCTTCCCTCTCATGACAGTCCCCCATTTACCCGCCTCTGGCAACCACCTCCCTGTACCTCCTATCTCTCATCTCAGTTCCCCATATCAGCTGAAAGTCATTGAGCTGCAGCTTCAGTTCCTTAATGCGTTCTCCAAGGAGCTGCAGATGTGGTTACCCAGGAGGCTGGATGTCTCCCAGAATTCCCTCGTCTCACACAAAGGAACACAACACAGTCCTACTGCTCTAACTACAGATGTAGAATGAGGAAGGAACTTACCAGGAATGGACCTTGCTCAAGCCTCTTCTCACCAAAGGCTGACGAGCCAAAGCCTCCCCACTTGCTGGTCCCTGCGCACTTAGCATGAGCAAAACAGCGGAAAAATTACTGAATTGATTCAGTTTACAAAGCTTGCAAGATCACTTTCTAGGTTTTAATTCAAACAATCCTAAAAGGCAGTGAAAATACTTTTGTTAGTACCATACAAATCTCCTTCAGTAGAATGGGGTGTTAAACAAATATCTATTGTACAATCTACAGAGAACCATGGTATTGTCAGTGGAGTGTCTCTCCACAAAACCCTGTCGTGCCTTAGACCATGGACAATAATTCTTTGGAACAACTTCTGATTTCCCAAAATATTTTTGTTAGCTATTTATGTAATTTTTTTTATTATCAGCTCTTTTGCGACATTACTTTGTTTACTCCAATCTCTCTGAGTCACAAACGTGATGCTTTGCTGTTACGTCACTCTGGCATACTTGGTGCTCAAGCAAGGAATCTGTGTTTGTATAGAGAGCATACAGGTTTCAAGCTTTCTCCAAAAATTACCTGTCAAAGAGACATGGTATGCAATTCTCAAAGAAAGTGTAAACCAGAATGGATGGAACCAAGATTGCGAATGTTAAGAATTGCAGTTCTATTTATTGCTAATTAAAGTGATTATATCTTCTTTTCATAGGGTTGGGGGTTCATTGCAGTTTATGAACAGCCTGGGCTGTTACCATCACTGGAACATTTGTGTGCTAGTCTCCATAGAATTAGAATGTATTCGGTCCGTAATCAAGTTTGAAAGATGCATCACTGATTTTATTTAATTTTATGAGGAAGTAATTAAGTGGATTGATGGAGAAAGGGTAGTAGATGCCATCTATGTAGACTCCTGTAAGACATTTAACAGGAATCCATGTGGTAGGCTGGTCTAAAGCACGTGGGATCTGTAGGTGAGCTGGTTAATTGGATCCAAAATTGGCTTGGTGGTAGTAGAAGTTGCTTTTCTCATTGGAGTCTGTGATCAAAGGTGTACCACAGCATTTGGTGCTATAATCCTTGTTTGTGATGTACATTAACGATATTGATATGAATGTAGGAGGAATGATTAGAAAACTTGTGGATGAGACAAAAATGGGCAGTGTTGTTGACAGTGAAGGAGCTATGTAATATAGATCAGATAGAAAATTGGAGCATTGGGAGATGGAATTTATTTTTGACAAGTGCAAGTTGATGCATTTTGGGAGGTCAAAGGGTAGGGCATATACAGTTAATGGTAGGAATGTTGAACAGAGAGACCTTGTGGTTCACCATTGCTCACTGAGGGTGGCAGGCAGCACACTGAACAGGGTAGTGAAGACGTATGCCTGGGTTGGGCACATAATCTAAAAGTTGGGCTGTTATGTTGCAACTTAACGCAACACTGATTGGAGCATACTTGTGGAATTGTATGCAGTTCTGGCCACCATGTGGTTGAGCTGGAGCATGTAGACCAGCGGTTCCCAACCTGGGGTCCGTGGACCCCTTGCTTCACGGTATTGGTCCATGGCGTTTTTTTTAAAAAAAAGGGTTGGGAACTCTGGTCACTGGACGTTCACTAGGATATTGCCTCGATTGGATGAGTTCAGTAATGGGGAATCTGCTTGTCTTCCCTGGTGGGCAGGCTAGTGAGTATAAGAAGCAAGAAAGGGCAGATGGAACCTTTTATTTTGCCCTGGCAGTGTTTTCAAGGATAAAATGGCACAAGGTTAAGGTGAGAGGAAGGAATTTTAATGGGGATTTGAAGGGAGTTTTAAATTTTTTTTTTTTTTTTTACACAGTGAGTGGTTGATGTTGGGAACTTGCCAGAAGTGGTGGTAGAATTGAAAATGATCACTGTATTCTGGAAGCTTTGGACAGGCACTTGAATAGGCAAAGACCCTAATGTGAGCAATGGGATTTGTGTGGAAGGGAAAAATGGTTGGATGGATGCATTTTTGTCCTATTCAGCTCTGACTGCATGAGTACATCATTTCATCATCACTGAATGCAATGGTGCAGGTGATTAAACATAATTGTCTAACTGAGCTTCTGAAATGTAATTGCAGTTTATGTTCTGATAGCTTTAGTACGTAGATATTTGCGATTTGTAAGCATTTCTACTGACGCCTGTATATCAAGGGTGGTGTCTGGTGCAGTGTTTCCCCCACTAAGCAACATGAGGGAAAGATGTCTGGAATCTTGATTGGAAATACTGACGGAAGGAAAAAGTTCCAAATGAAAAATACCTTGGTTCTACCTTAATCAAAGTTGGATAATCCCAAACACTCCATAAGAATAAATTGTAGTCAAATGCCAGTATGATCATGGTGTGTCTGATGTCTAAATCCAGCCCTTATTGGTGTTTTGAAACTAACTTAGTACTGTTAAAGTGTACGTTGTGTGATTCTGCTGGTAGACCTATGGCATCATTGGAAAACATTTATTTTCCTCACTTTATCAGTGAGTGGATCTCGACTCCCTACCAGCAGTAGTCAGCACAGTCTCCACAATATTAAGAAAGGCACATGGATAGGCAAAGCACAGAATGGTTCAGACCAAATGTGAACAAATGGATTAGTGTGGAAGAGCAACAAGGTTGAATTGATGTGATGGCTGAAGGACTCTTTTCTGTGCTAAACTTTTCATAGCTTCATCGGCATCCTGGGGTGAAATCCAAAGTTGGATGCCTGATGTGTGTCTGAGAATCTGGGCACAAAAGCTGAAGCCCCGGAGTGAGCCTATCCTGCGGTTAGAGGCCTGGGGTGAACTACATATACCTGTCTGGACTGCTCCTGTGGCTCCTCCCACAGACCCCTGTATAAAGGCGATTGAGGCCTGATGCCCGGCCTCATTCTCCAGGATGTAGTGTTGTTCATTCTTCCAGTCAATAAAAGCCGATACCTCGCTTCTTACGTCTCAGAGTGAGTTATTGCTGGTGCATCAGTGCCTGTCTGGGTGTGGTGAAAGGGACTTGTTTTGTTGCTGCTAGTGTTGTTCTGCGGAACACAGTGGGCTTGCTATATTGGTTTCAGCGTGTGTGGCCACACTTGCAGGCTGGCCCCAGCATATAATTGGGTGTTGTTAATGCAAATGACAAATTTCACTTCATGCTTTGATATAAGAGTGAAAACTCAGAGTCTGAAGTTGTAAAAAGCCAGGTCACACTCCCTTATAAGAAACGGGAGTAGGTTGCACCATCTTTTGAGCCTGCTGTGACATTCAATAAAATTGTGTGATTTCTAGCTTGGTTCCATTTTCCTATCGTCCCCAAGTCTCTCTATTTCCTTACCAGTGTTTAGTACAATTCAAATGCAGTTGGTTTTTACAATCAGAATACTTTGTTCTCAGAGGTTGACAGCATAACTTCTGTTTCTTTCTTAATACAATGTTGTAACTTAAGATGTCACTTGGTAATACCAGCCAGAGATATTTTACATAGAATTTACTGAGCAAGTGAGATGCCATTCAGCTCAACTGTTTTATCCTGGTTTCTCATTTAACATCAGTTCTGAACAAACTCTTCTTGGGCTTCCAGCTGGGATCCCTGATGAAGGTGATGGAGTTTGTCATCGAAGCATCGGTTAAAATTGACATCTGTACCCGGCTGGAAGCCCAAGGAAAAGTTTATTTTTCAGATACGCTGGGCAAGCACTAGATCCTTTATAACTCAATTCCATCAGCACTTTCCATCTTGCCTGAGCTCTCTGTCTGTGCAATCTGATTGTCCTGAGCTGTCTTTCTATCTCTGTTGCTTTTAAAAAAAAAAATCACCAGGCACTTGTTTCTGAAGAGCTCGCAGCATGCCGTTACTTCAATAGCCCTCTTGTTTTCTGTGTTGCTGAAAATAATGGATTATGCATGCTACGTTGTCTCTTGCTCTGGTCGATTCAGCAACAGCTTTATTATAGAGGAGGCAGGCGTACCTACTTTCAAGTATTAGTTTGAAAGGGCTTCTTAGTTCTGTATTTTTCATCAAAATTAATTACCAAGGGCAATCGGTTAAATCCTTCTGTTCGAGCAAACATTGTAGATTTGATTTTATTGTAATTAACTGTGCAATGGACAACACATTGGGTGGAAAAGTTATGTAAATCATTTGGACATGATATGAATTAGATGGATGCAAATGTCAGAGCGCCAGTTTTAGGATGTTTTGTACTGTAATCTTGTATTTAACTTGTGATAAATACAGCTTCCTTGCTGTGGGGGGAGAAAAAACAAGATAGAAATTGCTTGATATTGAAACACTGGAGAATAAAGTGCCATTGTAATGTCCTTTTCATTTTTCCCCCCTTTTTTTGCAGTATTTAATTTAACTCTTTTCAAAATACACTTTAATTTACAGTTTTGTTATTCCATCTCCATGAAATATTTTTAAAATTGGGTTTGGGTTGGGATTTCACTTCTGAAATGTTTATGCACTTTGACATGGGAATTTGACTACAAGACTGCTTTGTGAATGTCTCATTGGTTTATCAGCACAGGATCATAAGACATAGGAAATTTAGGCCATTCTGCCCATTGAGTTGACTCCATCATTCAAACATGGCTGACTCCCCTTCCCAACCCACCCCCCCACAACAGCTCCATTCTCCAGCCTTCTCCCTGTAACCTCTGATGCCATGTCCAATCAAGAACCTATCGATCTCTGCCTTAAACACACCCAATAACCTGGCCTCCACAGCTGCCTGTGATAATAAATTCCACAAATTCATCACCCTCTGGCTAAAATGGTTCCCAGCATCTCCATGGTTTAAACCTGTTTGCTACAATTATTAACTCACTGAATTTCTATATAATTGCCTGCCACTCTTCCTCTCTGTCTATATAATGCTAGAATTTTCATATTCCAATCATTTTTCCTCCAGAATATTGAACACAGAATTTATATTCTATATATTATTATTAAACAATGCATCAGTTCCTATGTTTTTAAAAAGCAAATTGTTGAATTGTAATTGCAGAAATGTTGCTGTTTTATTTCAGTTGATTCAAGATTTGGAGACCTTGGGTTTAAAGTGGCTGTGATAGCTTCCATTATCAGCACAGCTGTGATTCTATTGATGAGCATGGCTTTTTTAACCAATTGCCTTATTAAATGTGTGAAGAAGAAGGAACGAAGGAAGCGACAGAGGTAAGGGAGACCTTGAGCAATGGTGTTCCAAGGATGTTTTTAAATTATTTTCTTTCTCCTAGCTAGTGAATAAGTGGGCACATTTAATTAATGGGCCTGTCTACAGTTGGAGGTCTTGTAGCCAAGTATGATTCTGTTCAAATGTTGGTATATTAGTCAAGGTTCAATATCTTGTTCGAGCCAGCAGGACCTTTCCCCAAATTTATCCTTCTAATTAAGACTGTTGCCATCACATCCCTGCCCCACCCTCGCATGTACTTACAACATCGCTGCGTCTTCTAATGCCGTGCTTATTAAACTGTTCTTGGTTTTGGATTTTTTTTTTAAAATTAAGCCTATCCTTACTTAGAATCAAATGGCACAGTACACTGACTTGTGCTCATATTGACAACTTCTGCAGAGTGAATGCCCTGAAGTGTGTTAGGAAGAGATAGAACTTCACATCCTCCAACGAGTTTTCCTCTCAGATTACAGCATTTGCAGTCTCGTGTGTCTCCGTAAAAGCTTCAGATGGTGTCTTGCAGGAAAATATGGAGGGAGTGAAAAATGCATGGGGCCGGAAGCTGCTTGCAAACTTTATAGTGTGTGGTTGCACATCAGTAGACATTGACTTCCTGAGTTCTCTATCACAGGAAATTGTGTGTTGGTGGAGGAGAAAAGCTTTCTAAAGTTGGGGGAAAATATTTATCTACAAAAATGACAAACAGGAAAGTACCAAAGGCTCAATTTTCCCTGTCCTATATATTAATGATCCCTGTCTACTAGGAGTCAAATGGGGAAGGTCAAAACTTTTATGCTAAATAGGATGAAGGTATGCATTTTGTGTGTGTTGCTTTGAAGGTATGATTTTTGCTTTTTGGAAATCATGTGACTAAATTTACTATGGCTTACTAAGACCTGTCACCCTCTCAAGTCTGGTCCATTGTCCAGGGGATCATGTCTGATCTAGTCTTCGCCTCAACAACATTTTCCCACTCCTTTCCCATAAGCCTTAACTCCCTTACGGTTTAAATGTTTGTCAGTCACTGCCTTGAATGAACTCAGTTACTCTCTGAGAGAAGGAATAATTTCTCTGTCTTAAACGACAACCACTGAAACATTCCCTTTAATAATAACCCATGGTGGCTTGTAACCAGCATAACCTTCTTTACTATGTCATGCCTTGCCTCTTGGGACTCGGTCTGGGATTAACTTTTGATGCACTCTTGTTCATAAATGGGTAAAATGTATTAATGGTTACCTTTTTTCCTTTAAGTTACAGGGAACTAATATTTTTGATTGTAAAGTTGCATTAAGATTTTCCTTTTTTTTACACACACTTTTACATTAAAATCCAACACGCATCAAACTTCCTAATTATCTGGTGTACCTGGATGCTAATATTTTTGTTTTATGTGCTAGGACTTCATGATTCCTCTGTACCACAACCCTAGTACTTGCACTCTGATTAAATAATTAATTTTTTTTCCCATCTAAGTGCATAACCTCACATTTTCCCACATTGTGCTTTATCTCCAATTTCTTGCACATTCAGTTAAACTATATATCCATCCCCTTGCAGGCTGTTTTGAGTCTCCATGCAACTTGATAATCTACATATTTTTGTATTATTAATAAATTTGGTTACAGTATATTCAATCTCTTCATCCACATAATTAGTATAGATTTATTATGGAGGGCCCAGAAATGATCCTGTGGAACAGCAGTAGTTACTGATTGCCGGAACTGAAATGACCCAATTGATCTCCAATTTATTTCTTTTTTTTCTGTTAGTTATCTATAAATATATTGACCACTCATGCAGTATATTTTTTAACATGTGTAGAACCTTATCAACTGCCTTCTGGAAATCCAAATATGTCACATATATTTGTTCCTTTTATTCACCCCCATTTTGATATATCCTCAGATCCATCAAATTTATCAAACACTATTTAGAACCTAACAGTATAGCACAGGAACAGTTCCTTCAGCCCACAATGTTGTGCTGAACCAGCTAAAAAGAAAATGATTGCCCCCAAAAACTTGTTCTCTCCTACCTACACAATGTCCGTATCCCTCCATCTTCCTCACATCAATGTGCCTATCGAAACTCTCTTAAAAGCCTCTCATGTATTTGCCTCTACCACCCCTCTGAGTAAAAAGAACTTGTCCTTTACATCCCCTTTGAACCTACCCCCTCTCATCCTCAATGCATGCTGTGTGGTAGTAGACACTTCTACTCTGGGGGGAGAAGAGATATTCCCTGTCTACTCTATCCACGCCTCTCATAATTTTATAAGCCTCTGTCAGATCTCTCATCAGCCTCCACCACTCCAAAGGAAGCAACCAAGTTGGTCCAGCCTCTCATGATGGCACATGCCCTCTAAACCAGGCAGCATCCTGGTAAACCTCTTCTGCACCCTTTCCAAAGCCTCAACATCCTTCCTAGAGTGAGGCAACCAGAAATGTATGTAATACTTCATATGTGGTCTAACTAGTTTTATAAAGTTGCAACGTAACATTTCCTTTACATAAGACTGTTGACTCTGCTTGATTGTCTTATGACCTACATGTCCTGTTATATTTCTTATAAATGCTATATACTTTCCCCAGAGAACCACAAACATGGTATCAAATTGAATGTAATGCAATGGAAGATCCAAGAATCTTTTACCATGGGTATAAAGGCAGAAACAATAACAACAATAAACTCCAGAACAACATATTAATTGAAGAAATTGGAGAGAACAAAGGATTCTACAGGTAAAATATTCTGAATTTACTATAATTAAGCAACTCTTAATGGTTGCAGTGCATTAAGGATTATAAACCTTTTCTTTATATTTCAATAAAAGCAGGGAATGGGTCCATTCCTCAAAGTTAAGACATTGTCCAGTGTGAAAACAGTTTGAAAATCCCATGTTTGTGCTGAGATAATTGATCTAGTGGGAAGGGAAAGTGAATCAATTTTTGCTCCTTTTCAGTGACCTTTCTGGTTGTGACATGTGACAACAAAGTGCACTGTCAGCAGTCTGTGTTAGGCTCTTCTGGTGAGTATGTTGGGGGAAATGGTATTACAAGTCCCTTTGTGTGGACTTGCTGCAGCCCATTTCCTAGTAGTGGAGGATACCTCAGCACAAGTTCTTCTCATGAACATGAGCTATCAGATTGACAGCACAGCCATCTTTTTGTCCATGACAGTGGTTCAAATTGAAGATCAGGCTTTTCTGTACACACTTGGGACACATGGATCCATGATTTTATTCACATTCACATCCTGAAAATTCCTTCTGTCAACCACACCGATCTTCTTGAAGCTCCCCTGTGCTCCAACTGCCTCCCTTCCCACCCCCAACACTCACCTCCACTCCTCTTAATTCTGTTAGCCTCTGCCTCCACCTTGGTCTCTTCTCACTCTCTGGATGTCTTCTGATAACTCTCTTGAAGATCCACTGTCTGCTGCCCTTCGTTGCTTTCCTGTTTCTCCCCCCCCCCCCCAACCCACCAGTCTTACCAGCTGTGCAAACTGAAGCTGTGGCCTAGCCCAGAACACCCAGATTTCTCCTGGAAAACCTGGAGTGAGCCTTCAGATGCCCAGTGTTTTGTATTTAAGAGCAGTAAAGGTGGCAGCACCTCATTCAGGTTAGTTGTGTATACTGAGTGACACGATTTTCATCTAGAGGTGGCTTCCTTGTGTAATTTAGCATCCTGTGTCACTGAAGGTTGGATCTCCCCCCTCCTCCATCATTAAAATTGTACCTCCTCAATATCCTTTAGATTAGGGGTTCCCAGTCTTTTTTTTATGCCGTGGACCAATACCATTAAGCAGAGGTGGACCCCAGGTTGGGAACTCCTGCTTTAGATGATATGCTGCTAAATTCCTTAGCAGGCTCTTGTATTAAAAGTTTTAAAAATGCCTCCTCAGTCACAGCAATTCCACTGAGCCTGTCCCTCCCCTGTTTAGAGATACCCCAGTGGTATCAGGCCCTTCTGGTCCAACGAGCGCATACAACCCACTTCCACCCATGTGAACAACTAGCACTCTATCCTTGGAACATGGGAGGTAACCCATTCAATCACAGGAAGGACCTACAAACTGCGGTGGGAATTGAACCCAGTTCACTGGCATTATAAGTGTTATGCCAACTGCTTCACTACCATATCGCCCAACAACGTCAACGGGAATAATTCAAACCTTGTCAGAATTTTTGACAGGTTTTGAACTATTCCTTTTGAAAATGATACAGAAAAGCTTGAGACACTTTGAAACTAAATTTCCACTGCAATGTCATTTATAGTGCTTCAAACAGATAAGTACATTGGATAAAAAAGATGTATACCTCCAATGTTTAATGATTTCTTAGATTTCTTTTGGCTTATCAGGGCTAAAAGAAGATTAAGCAATATTAAAGTGTGAAGTATGCTGTCTGAGTATGGTAGCTTGTTTGACTTGGCTGGTCTTATCAGCTGTTAAACAGAATATTTTGTGAAAATGTGATATTTACAAGAAATACTCTGAGGAAAATTAAGCAATTTTGTCTTTTCTGAATCATTTAATGGATTCCCACTTGATGGAAGCATAATTAGGTTTAAAATTGCTCTCAGCAGGCTATTTCTAACAGATGTAGAGAATGTGCTTGCTGAAGGTCTTCTACTTGGGCTTCTGTTTGCCATTGTCCTTGGATAGGAAACAATCAGCATTTTTTTCAGGACTAAATCAACTGAATCCAATGAATGAATGAATGACCATATACTTTAGAAAAATAGATTTTGCTTCCTTTCATTCTGTTTTTAAAAAAAAATATAAAACCCCAGAATTCTTATTTGGTTGATAATATCTGTTATGTATTTAAATCCGGTAACACTAACAGATAGGGCAGTGATGATAATGACACTTAGCCAAGTAAGAACCACAGGATATCTATTTCCTTAGACACATTAATACTTTTGGTCAGAGGAGAGGAAACCTCTTGGCCTTGACTTTGAGGTTCTTAAAGTATTAAGTACATAAGGTGATATGAAATGGAACTAGTGGTAGGCCAACTGGCCCGTCAAGCTTGCTCTGACATTCAATAAGATCATGGCTGAAATGGCAATGATCTCAGCTTCACATACCTGCCTTTTCTACATAAAACCTTAATTTCCCTGCTGTGCAAATATCTGCATCTGTATCTTAAATATATTTAATGAGGTAGCCTCAACTGATTCCATGGGCAGAGAATTCCACAGATCCACTGCTGTCTGGGGGAAAAGCAGTTTCTCCTCATCTGTCCTAAATTTATTCCCCCAAATCATGAGGCAGTGTCCCTCAGTTCTAGTCTCACTACCAATAACAACAACTTTCCTGCCTCTATCCCTTTCATAATTTTATTTCTTTCTACATGATCCCCTCTCACTCTCATTTCTGAATTCCAGTGACTATAGTCTCAGTTGACTCAACCTTTCCTCATGGGCTAACCCCTTCATTTCAGGAATCTACTCGGTGAACCTCCTCTGCATCGCCTCCAGGGCCAGTATGTCTTTCCTCAAGTGGGGAGACCAGAACTGCACACAGACATGCATGTAGTACTCCAGATGTGACCTCAGCAGTACCCTGTACAGTTGTAGCATGACCTCTCTGCTCGTAAATTCAAATCCTCTAACAATGAGGGCCAACATTGCATTTGCCTTCTTTATAACCTGTTGCACTTGCAAACCAATCTTTGTGATTCATTCATGAGCACTTCCAACTCCCTCAGCATAGCAACATTCTGCAATCTTTCACATAAATAAATAATAATCTGGTCTTCTATTTTTCCTTTAAAAGTGGCCAACTTTGTACTCCATCTGCAAGAAACTTGCCGACTCACTTAACCTATTGTACAATCCTCTGTGTAACTTGCTTTCCCATTCAATTTAACAGATTAGTGACACATGTATTATGACAATTACAACCTAATGCCAACTCCTGCAGTATTCTGCTAGCCATTGATTGCCAGCCAAAGAGACAGCCATTTATCCCAACTCTGCCTTCTATTGGTCAACCAATCTTGTATCCATGCTAATATAGTACTCCCAATTCCATGCATCCTCATGGATAAATCCTTTATGTGGCACCCCATTAATGCCTTCTGGAAATCCAAGTCTACAACATCCACCAGTTCCCCATTCTCCACTCTGCTTATTATACCCATAAAGAACTTTGAAGTCTGTTCAACAGGACCTGCCCTTTACGAATCCATGGTGTGTCTGCCTGATGGAATTCCTTCTATCTAGATGTCTTATTATTTTTTCCCTAATGATAGCCTCTTTGTTTTCTGACTCTGGGTGTTAAGGTAATTGGCTTATATTTACCCACCTTTTGCCTACACCCTTTTGCAAACAGTAACGTGACAGTCACTGCCTTCCAATCTGCCCAAACCTGCGTGGAGTCCAGAGAATTTTGGTAAATTATCACAAAGGCATCTGCTTTAACTTCTGGTACTTCTTTCAGTACCCTGGGATACATTCCATCAGGACCAGAGGACTTGTCTTTTAGGCAACTAGTTTCTCATTGTTACCTCTTTGAGCGATTGTATCAAGGTCCTCACCTCCCATAGCATTTCCCTTGCACGTTAGACATGTCCACCATAGCAAAGAAAAACATAAAATAGTTGTTCAAGGCCTCAGCTGTTTCCACTTTACTCAATATTAATTCTTCCTTCTCATCTGCCAAGGGACTTAGATTCATGTTAGTCACCCTTTTCTGCTTTATATAATCATCAAAACCTTTATTTGTTTTTATATTTTGTGCTGGTTTATTTTCATAATCTATTTTCCCTTATTCCTTGCTTAATGGTTCTTTGCTTTTTAAAGTTTTCCCAATCTCCCAATTTCCCACTATTCTTAGTGGCTTTGTATGCATGAACTTTTAAATTTGATGACTTTTATTTCCTTAAGTTATCCAAGCTTATTGTCCTTGCTTTTAACTGGACCATACTGTTGTAGAGCACCATGCAGAATCTTTGAAAGTCTTCCACTGTTACTCAACTGTCCAATAATATAGTTTGTGTTCCCAGTCTATGCTAGCCAGCTCCTCCCTCATCCCGTTGTTGCCTCCCTTCCTTAGGCATAATACATTGGTTTTTCGATCAAACCAGTGCACCCACCATTTGAATAAGAAATGTAGTCATACTATCATCACTCTTCCCACAATGATCCAAGACCATTAATATTACCCATCTCATTGCACAGGGCATGATCTAAGATAGCATTTTTCCCTTGTAGGTGCATTTGTACTGAATATTTTTTACTGTTCATTATCAAATCATTTTAACATAAATGATTTGATACTGGATGTAACTTTCTACAATAATCTACACCTGTTTCTGCATCATCCCTTAGCTCAGATATTGGACAGGTGATTCCAATTAAAGACTTCCTGCCTACTATTAAGATGATAAATCTGAATCTGTGAAGGAGCCATAAGTGCTAATGGTAACTGTGTGTTCTCTCACCCTGACAGCGTCGCAAAGTCCTGTCTAAATTAAATTGCAAAAAAACTATGAGAGTGAAAAATCTGTCATTAAACTTAAACAAATTCCAACAGATGGTGAAGAAATAGTGAAGTAGTCTGGAGAATAATAATGTTAATGTTTTGAATTGTAAACATTTTATCTGAGTGAGCCTAGAAAGTCTTGTTTAATAGCAACCAGGTAATAAGTGCCACAAAACTGGACTGTATAACTCGCACTTCGATCTGTGCTCCTGGTTAGATTCCTTTAGACAGAGAATATTTGTGACCCTGCAAATGTTTTTAAGTGCCACTGGACTAAAAATGACAAATATCTGGCAGGATTCCTGATCAGTGTCTTCTGGGACCTGAAGGAAAGCACATTTGTGTGTTTGAGGGGCGAAGATAAGTTGGTTTGGGCTGTTCTGGTCTCCCACGGTGGAACGGTGGAATTCCACACTATGCTCTTTCAGCTTCAGCTCTCCACAAGCGATTATAATTCCACTTCTTGGATAGTTTGATAATTGCGATTGCTCTGAGCATGACTAATTTCAGTTTTCTTGAATGCAGGTGCCAGAAGAAGCTGACAAAGGATTTGGAAGTCATACTGAATTGCAGTGAAAGTGCAACACAAGTAATTTTTCATCCATGGAACGTAGAGGTTTCCAGATCTGCCGATTCTCGGATTTTATTAGATTCTGTGACTGATGAGCACATTGTCCAAACACCTGAGTATCATCAATCTCGAGACAAATCCGAACACTATATCCCGACACATCACACTTGACACTGGAGCCATTGCATCTGCTGGAATAGTACTTGACTTAGCAAAATCACTGCAGGAAATAAGCAGCTTGGGAATGACATGTGCCTTACAATTTGCAGGACTGAAGACTTGTGGGTTTTATTAAAAGTTTTACTGACAAAGCGTTTATATTAAAGCAAGTGTTTACTCTTGGTAACCTTCCATTTCAATGATTTAATCAATGAAAAAGGACAAAACATTGCTCTGGCATTAATTATTCAGTTGTTTGAGTGCAGTATGTGAAGCACCTAAGTTGCAGTATATCCCACTGCGGCTGAAAAGCAGGTGTGCCTGCCCTAAAGGCTGCACGTCAAATTTAAAAGCAGAATGATAACTTTTCACTTTTGTTGCCATTTTTGCAGAAGCAGGTATCTGAAATAATATTTCCAGCCATTATTATGGTGGCAATTTCAAGATGTACCTATTCCTAGAGTCACATATATCACTGCTTTTCACCTCAAGATTTATTGAGCCAGCCACTCTATAGTTGAGATAAATATTGAAGTGAAAGCAGGTAATTTAATCCTATTGATGGATGCAGTTTGGTGATATAGTTCAATTCTCACTGGGTTAACTGTGGGCAATAAACTAGTGTACAAGGTTACCTACAAGTCGCAATTTGAAAGGAGCTCTACGGGATCAAACTTGTACATGTTCAGCACCTGTCAAGGTATCAGAATGACTTTTCACTTTGCCCACGGGATTTCAATAACTTCTGGAATGATCTGTACAGACTTTGTGGAAGCTTGATTGCTAGGCTGGATTGTTGAACCTGCCTGAAGCCTGATTAAACTTTATTGAAACAATATTCAGTACCAGTTGTGTTCTTTAGGAGTGTTGCAAAGATGTGCCTTTGACCTCGTCTGCTTTGTCTCCAATCTGCACGTTCCTCTTGGTGACAACATCCACAGACGTGAGGTAATTTTCTCTCCCATCTGTTGGTCTTGGATGATCTTCAAGTTCCTCCAGATTAACATTAATGAGACCAATCTTGCCCATCACTGTTCTCTTGTTACTAATTCTACCTTGCATCTCCTGATGTTTGCCTTGTGGTTTGGTGCCCGGCCAATTTACTTGACCTTCATATGAGCTTCTGACCTATGTTGTTTGTATTTCAAAGACAGCTAGATCACTTCTTCATCTTCTGTCACTCGTTCCATTTATATGTTCCATCACCAAAAATAATCCTTGTGTAGGCAGTAGTCCTACACTTTATTGCCAAGTCGCCTACTCTTTATATCTGTGAACAAAGAAAGATCCTTGCTTTAGAAAGCCTAATTTTGTGTGTAAAAGCAATCTGATTGAATCTGTCAAAAGTAGAAGTATTTAGATTATGCCTTGATTTTGAGGATGAATGTTTGTTCCTGTTCATTAGGCAGCTTCAGTTTCACTTTTTAATACTCTCTGGATTGCATATCAAAATATTATTAGTCTCTGAACCGTAATTTCTTCTTTTGAGTCTTGTATCAATGGACTATCCATTTTAATATTAACTTTTTCCCTGACGCTAGTTTTATTGATTGTTAACCTCCATTTTCCTTAAACTGTTTAGACAGGATTTTATTCAAAGGTTCATTTTTTTTTTTGTATTGCACATGCATGCTTTGACAACTCTGACATTCGTCTTCTCCAGATAGCATTGAAAATACAGGAAAAAAAAACATGGGGATAAAGATATTGTTAGAAATTGCAGAAAGTCTTGGAGAGACTCTGCCAGGGGTCCCAAGGGAGAGCTGCAGTGAGTGTTAATCTTCTTCTTGCCTACCTGTGCCGATTCCCAGTGCTTTCTTCAGGTGAATAATCTTCTTACGAATGACCAAACCCACAGGCCAAAATGCACAAGTAAATGTAGTAACATACAAAGATTAGATTCTATTATAGATGTCAGGATGGATTTATTTATTAATGCCTCACATCACATTGGACATAGAAATAAAAGATAGCAAGTCTGATGGAAAATCAATCTCTGTACACTCCAATGACATTCTGTAGGGTAAGTGTGCAAAACATCTCCAATTAGACCGACACCTTGAACCAAATTTAGTTTTGTCGTGGGTAGCAGAGCTATTTTGGTGGAGGTTGCACACTTTCCCTAATACCCGTATTGACTTCACATTTGCACCACTGATTTTCACACTCAAAGGTAAATGATCATAGATTGATTAATGTCCGTCACCTTGCAGCTGTCCAGCACATTGTTGCTGAACAGAATACAAAATATCCATAAGGGTCACCTGTTTGAAATTAATGTGAGACAGGATCCTTTTAAATCACTTCAGTGTCCTCCAAGTAAGATAGCAACGCTGTAATATCTTTCAAGGCATAGCTATATTTTTAAAAATCTGTTCAGATATTTTGCAAATGATGAATAATTTTAATCTTTCATGTGTTCAAATAAACAAGCCAGGGCTGGCTGTGAATGAATAAACTGCGAGGAGCTGTAACAACATCTAACCAGGGGTTCATTATTTTTAAGTGACAGAGGAGTATCTAATAGGGGAGAGGATTTTCTTGTATTTTCAAAGTTGCCTCAATTCAGTAGAGCAAAAAGATTTAAAATGCTGGGGTGTTATAAATAAGATGTTTGGCTAGATTGCACCAACTTGTTTCACATCACTTCCTGAATATCAATTGCAAAATACATAAAATGTGAATAATGAAATTGCACCTAAGCCTTCCATTAATATACTCAATTTACAGATGCACAAGATTAAAATTCTGTAAATATTTTGAGAATGAATAATGAGGTAATTTATTATTCCTTTGCAAGCTGCGCCAGTGTAATGTACAGCTTGTCTCAGTGTAATCCTGAGGAATGAGAAGGACTAAAGCAAGGCATCCAGTTTTAAGTTGGGAAACATCTATTGATCTTTTCAAACGATATAAAACAATGCTTTTAATTTCAACTGAGCTCAGATATGAAGTTGTTTTTTTTCTTCTTCTGTCCTTGTTTTTTTCTCTGGGATGACGCGATCGACCGCCAGCATTTATTGCCCATTTCAATTTGCCCCCAAGCAAGTGGTTGTTTGAGTAAATGTAGTCCCTCAAACTGACATAGTCCTTCTGGAGATGTACTTCTCCAGTGTGGGGTGCGATAATAGCTGTGCTAATAAAAAGTAATGGATGGTGTCAAATTTGGCTGTTGTTGGAGATGCAGTCATCTAGACAAGTGGAGAGTATTTCATCTCACTTCCTACATCTTACCTGTGTTTTTTTTTTTTTTGCTGCTGCTTTAACTTCACCAGTTTCCCCGCTGTCAACATCATGACCATTCAGAATGGGGGATTAGGTCATAGAAAAGGAAAGGTGATTCATGTCTTGCCCTTGTCACTGCCAGATGGTTGTGGGCATGGACTGCTTTACTGAGGAGCTGCATTTGGAATTGACCACAGTGCACTATTCCCATTTCAGACTTTGAGGTGGATGAATGGACACTGATGACACTGTTGTGTATAGTTATCCCTGGAATACAGCCCTTGGCAAATCCTGCAGCAGTGTTCTGTGACTGGGATGATTGAATTCCAACAACCACAAGCTTTCTTTGATGTTTGATTTCAGCTGATGGACTATGATATCCACTGACTAACTCCCTAATACCAAGGGTAATCACTCACCTCATCCCTGGAATACAGGTCTCTGGTCCGGTCTTGAACAGATGCTGTGATGAAGTCCAGAATCAAATGGTCCAATAATCAATCTCACCATCAATAAGACGATTAAATGCTGTTTAATAGTGGTGGTACTTTCCATTGTATTTCTAATGATTAAAAATAGATTTGCTTGGATTTGTTCTGTTTTTTTTGTGGGCACTGTCAGACCAACAACCATCAGAATGTTTGGTTAGAGGTATGTAAGAATATAAGTTGACCCTAAAATTAGGCAGATTGCAAAAATCTTATCTGGACCAGGCTAAATTTTTCATTGATTATGCTAATACATTGTGAGGGGAAAGGTCCCATATTAATAATTATAGCAGGCTGAAATTAACTAATAATAACTAACCCACAGAGGTCTGTTTGGATTTGTCAATTATTATGGTGATTCAGGCATTTGTTTATACAGACAGTTTTAGATAAATTTCCTCCTACTGATTCTGTCGTCCCTTAAATTAATTAAATTAGACCACCTCCTGTGCTCTAGTTCTTGCAATAATATCATCAGAATTTGAAAACTTTTTTTTGCCAAAGGGTATTGTTGAAAACATATAAACATGTTATTTCTTCCAAATAAGTACAATAGAATTATTTAAACATACAATGTATACTAACAGCCTCTGAGACTAAACTTCATTTTTTCAAAGCACATTGACAATAGTTTTGGTAAGTGATGAGTATGACTGGAAAGGTTAAACTGGTGCAAAAGCACAATTTAATATACAATGGTTAAATAAATTCAGCAGAGTCGCAACTCTCTGAAAATCTTCAGGTACTTAGCTTGCGATGAAATACATTAACCTTATGTAAAACAGGGTCCTGCAACAATTATAAGAGTTGATGTACTGAACATCAGCTTATTCAAAGGGAGTCCACTATTCTGATATTTGGGCTCTGTGTAATTTGAGAGGAAATAGAATTACAGGATGATTATAGGAATGGATTGTCCATCTATGTAAGAGCAATCCAGCTACTCTCAGTGCCTGTCCTTGCTGGAGCTGCAGATTCTTACAGATAGCTATCCACCTATTTTTAAGTAATACAATTGAACCGCTGTACCTGTCTCAGGAAATACCTTCCAGACTATTGTTATCTTCAGCTTCTGGTTGAATGTCAGTTCATTTCCCCTTCTTCCCACACAGTTCTTCACTATCATAGTGATGTCAAACAGAAGTTAGAGTAGCACCTCATATTTCACTTACGTGACCCACATTCCAATGGTATGGGTGGTGAATTTTCCAGTTTCAGCTCACCTTTATCCCAGAGTTCCTTCCCAACTCCTGGCCCAGCTGGCTTTCCTCTCCGTTTACTCACCTTTCCCATTACGTTTGCCCATTAGCCACACATGTAAACAGCTGTGTTTCTTCTCCCTTGGCCTACCATCCTTATAACCCCTCCCCCAATGGTTCTATCTGTCCATCATCTGGTTCCTCTGATCATCTTGCTGTCTTTGTCTCTATCTTACCTTTCCACTCTATACTCCCACTTGACCTGAACTGCCCATTTAAAGTTATCCTTGTATGCTTTCATCTATTATCCTCTTGCATCAGTGTCTTAACTATCCCTTTCCCTCTCCCTCACCCTGGCTCCCTCTGCCCATCATCCCTCCCTTATCTGGTTCTTTTTATCACTGTGCAGCCTCTTACCCCTCAACTCTACTCCCCACCCCCCCCACCACTTGCTCCAATTTGCCAGTTTAAAAAAAAACCCCTTGTGCATTTTCACTTGTCATTCTGCCTCTGTTTCATCTGTACCCCCTTTTCCCCCCCTTCACCCCAGTCTCCATCTGCCCAGCATCCTCCTCCTCATCTACAGGGCGGCTTGGTAGTGTAGTGGTTAGCACATCGCTTTACAGTACTGGAGACCTGGGTTCAATTCCTGTCGCTGCCTGTAAGAAGTTTGTACGTTTTCCACATGACCACTTGTGTTTCCTCCAGGTGCTCCGGTTTCTACATTCCAAAGACCTACTGTTGGTAAGTTAATTAGCCCATGATTAGGCTAGGGTTAAGTCGGAAGGGCCTATTCTGTGCTGTATCCCGATTGATTAAATAAAAAAATCATTTACCCTATCACCCGTCCCACTATTCCCTCTCCCACTTTACGCTAGCTATCTTCCCTCGACTCTCTCAGTCCTGATGCAGGATCTCAACACCCACAACTTCACCGAGGTCCTCCAGCAGTTTCATTTATTGCCCATGGTCACTTTTGTTTACTTTGTGTCTCTTTGTCTCCTGCAACCTGCTCTATTTGAAAGAGAACGGTCTGAGTTTTCACAGTCCAACCATCACGTGTGCCTAGATTAATGTAGATAAATCTGGTCTGCATCCTCTCCAAAGCCTTCATATCTCTCCCAAAGTCTGACACCCAGAATTGTACATGTGGGAATGAAACGGTTTTATTATGTTTCCTTATGATTTCAGTGTTCTTGTGCATTGTACCCCTGTTTTTAAAAAGTCCAGAATCATATGGTTATAAAAACTTTCTTATATAAACAATTCCAGCACGGGAACAGGCCATCTCGGCCTTTCTAGTCTGTGCCAAATGCCTACTCTCACCTAATCCCACCGACCTGCACTCAGCCCATAACACTCCATTCCTTTCCTGTCTATATACCTATCCAATTTTTTAAAAAAAATAACAAAATCGAACCTGCCTCTACCACTTCTACTGGAAGCTCGTTCCACACAGCTACCACTCTCTGAGTAAAGAAGTTCCCCCTCAGGTTACCCCTAAACTTTTGCCCCTTAACTCTCAACTCATGTCCTCTTGTTTGAATCTCCCCTACTCTCAATGGAAAAAGCCTATCCACATCAACTCTATCTATCTCCCTCATAATTTTAAATACCTCTATCAAGTCCCCCCTCAACCTTCTACGCTCCAAAGAATAAAGACCTAACTTGTTCAACCTTTCTCTGTAACTTGGGTGCTGAAACCCAGGTGACATTCTAGTAAATCTAACCTTTGACCTAAATCTAAATCTTGACCTAATCTTCCACATTCAACAAACTTTAAACAAATCCCCAAACCCCTTTTCTGTAAAGTAAATGCTTGATACTTGAATCATTCTGGATGGCATAATGAGTGAATCATTGGAAATGTTACCATGGTGATTTGGTTCTAATTCAGGATTGGTTGAAATTGTTGTATTACAGGAAGGATGGGACATCCAATTGATCGAACATGAAAGGCTATTTTCTGGTTTAAAGACCTCAGGCCAAAATTGTAGCGGGCACTTCTTATGCATGGTGCTCAAGGCTGTCAGGAATGCACTCCAACGTCAAGGCATCAGATGTCACTGTGCAATTTTCTTCTGCACGGATATCCCACTGGAGTGGCCATCACTGAGTTCACTGACTGTGATGGAACTTTTTTTTGAATACATCAAATGCAGAAAATGTGGATGATTGGAGAATGAAAGAATCATAACTGCGTGATACGGCAGCACATCAGCGACATATTGAGGGACGGAAGCAGTTTTGGCTGCAGTCCACTTCAGCACGGCCGTCTCTATTGTGAGTTCTGGCACTTAACTGCCTTCGTCCAAAGTCATGGAAATCCACAGCACATTACAGGTCCTTTAGCCCACAATATTGTGCTGACCTTAGAAACAGAGAAAATAGGTGCAGGAGTAGGCCATTCGGCCCTTTGAGCCTGCACCACCATTCAGTATGATCATGGCTGATCATCCAACTCAGAACCCTGTACCTGCTTTCTCTCCATACCCCCGATCCCCTTAGCAAGGGCCATATCTAACTTCCTCTTAAATATAGCCACTGAACTGGCCTCAACTGTTTCCTGTGGCAGAGAATTCCACAGATTCACCACTCTCTGTGTGAAGAAGTTTTTCCTCATCTCGGTCCTAAAAGGCTTCCCCTTTATCCTTAAACTGTGACCCCTCATTCTGGACTTCCCCAACATTGGAAACAATCTTCCTGCATCTAGCCTGTCCAATCCCTTTAGAATTTTATACGTTTCAATAAGATACCCCTCAATCTTCTAAATTCCAGTGAGTATAAGCCTTGTTGATCCAGTCTTTCTTTATATGAAAGTCATATGAAAGCCTTGTACCCTACTGTAGAAACTGCCTGGAATTTCTCTAGCATGGCTCTCTATCTACAGGATTTGAGGAAAAGGCCCATAAAGAAGAGTGTTTTTCCAGAATCAGCTATAGGGACTCTCCTGGGCTGCAGCCCAGTGCTCCGGGCAGGATTTTCACAGGGAGGTTTCCGTAAGGACATGCAAGCAAATAACTATTCCACCCCCCCCCCCCCACCCACCCACCTGCTGCTCTGGGTGAAGGAAAGTGGAAGAAGTTTTTGTGATCTTGCAACATTGTGCCCATATTCAGCGGTTATTAAATATTTAGGCCTCTGTAACTTTCAAGTGCAGATACAACTTGACATTACCATGTCAAGAAGTCATGATTAACAGTGGGTTTAGAATTGTAGAGAACTTTCCGTTGAAGGTCTGGTTGAAAACAGAAGTGGAAGTGCACTGAAAAACATTGGAAGCTGCATGATTCAAACAGCACTGACATACACAGATTAACATTCAGTGACCTTGGGTTAAGTGAATGCTGGAGCATAACATTCCACCAAATTTCAATATCTTGAATATTTATAAGGGACCGGCATATGCAGAAATGACTCATTTTCATTGATGACTTATTGTTTGCTGTTTTGATAATCTAATCAGACAATTGCAATCATGAACTAAATCAATTGATTATATAAAATGTTAAGTATATGCATAAACCTAACTAATTTGTAAATAATAAGGGAACTGTTTAAACATGCCTGCAATATATTATGTGGTTATGGAAATATATCCCCTTGTGATCTGTCATACAGTCAGAGACTAACAATGCATTAAGAGCTTGGAAAAGGATAAGTTTGTACCCTTGCAAATTGACACTGTTTGTTTAGAAGTAAAATTAATAGGGACTTGCTACATTTCTTCACATAACATTGTATTCTGCTCTCTTAATACACCTTAATCTCAATTTAGAAATGTATTTGACTTTATTTTTCCCCCTCACTTTTCACACCAATGTAATTTGTTAACTTTCTGGATAACGATTGGAAATTTAATGCTGAATTGTGCGCAACTTTGTATCGCTGGTTTTCGACATATAAGGCCCCACTGGAAAATTATGGAGAAGACTTTTTCATTCCTTAACCAGTGGTTAGCTTCTAATTTGGGTGCTGAACAATCCCCAGTGTATCATAATTGCTGCAGTCATGTTACCAGAGATGATGGATCGGTCACGATGGACTGGCAGAACATTTATTTATGTTTATTTCTTTGGAGATACGGCGTACGACCTTCTGGTCCTTCGAGCTGCGCTGCCCAGTAACCCCTGATTTAACCCTAACCTCATCATGGGACAACTTTACAATGACCCAATTAACCTACCCAGTATGTCGTCGGACTATGGGAGGAAACTGAAGGACCTAAAGAAAATCCACTTACAGAGGGTGCCAGGATTGAACTCTGGCATCCCGAGCTGTAACTGTGTAGCGCTTACCACTACACTGCCATGGCACCAGACTCAATGGACCGAATGGCCTAATTCTCCTCTAATGTCTCTAAGTCAAAATGTAGTCCAAAAACAGTATTCTCACTTAAGCATCATGAATTTCATCACATCATTCCGGAGCTATTTCTCACACTGATGGTTGCCCTGGACATTAGCTCCGGAATGATGTGATGAAATTCAAAAAGTGACCATGTTTGAAAACCTCTTGATCGTATAGAAGGTGGATGGATTCCTGGAAGAGAGAGGCTACTCAAGGTTAAGGTGAACACAAGGAAGACAATAGCAAGTAAGACAATATGATGCTTAAGTGAGAATACTGTTTTTGGACTACAGTTCAGCATTCAACACCATAATTCCCTCCAGGCTTGACAAGAAGCTTTGACCTTGGCCTTGACCCTGTCTTGTGTAGCGGGATCCTGGACTTCCTGTCAGATTGCCGGCAGGTGGTAAGAGTGAACTCCCTCACCTCTGCCCCTCGACACAGGAACCCCTCAGGGCTGTATCCTAAGCCCCCTCATTTACTCTCTGTACACCCATGACCTTGTCACCACCCACAGATTCAATCTGCTAATTGCATTTGCAGAGGATACTACATTGACTGGCCTTATTTCAAATAATAATGAGACAGCTTACAGAATGGAAGTCATCACCCTGACACAGTGGTGTCAAGAGAACAACCTCTCCCTCAATGTCGCAAAAACAAAGCAGCTGGTTGTGGACTGCAGGAGGAATGGAACAGGCTAACCCCTATTGACATCAATGGATCTGGGGTTGAGAGGGTGAACAGCTTTAGATTCCTCGGCATAAACATTACCGAGGATCTCATGAGGTCTGTACGGTAAAAAGGCACAACAGCGCCTCTTTCCCCTCAGACGGTTGGAAAATGTTTGGCATAGGCCCCCAGCTCTTAATAACTTTCTACAGGGGCACAATTGAGAGCATCCTGACTGGCTGCATCACTGCCTGGTATGGGAACATAATTCCCCACAACTACAGGACTCAACAGAGTGGTGCGGACAGCCCAGCACATCTGTAGATGTGAACTTCCCACTATTCAGGCCATTTACAGAGACAGGTGTGTAAAAAGGGCCTGTAAGATCACTGGGGATCTGAGTCACCCCAACCACAAACTGTTCCAGCTGCTACCATCCGGGAAATGGTATCACAGCATAAAAGCCAGGATCAACAGGCTCTGGGACAGCTTCTTCCACCAGGCCATCAGACTGATTGATTCACTCTGATACAACTGTATTTCTGTTATATTGACTGTCCTGTTGTACAGACTATTTATTACAAATTACTATAAATTGCACATTGCACATTTAGACAGAGACGTAATATAAAGATTTTTACTCCTCATGTGTGTGAGCGATGTAAGAAATGAAGTCAATTCAATTCACAGTGCAGCAATGATGGCCCAGCCCAGGGGTAAAACAGCATGAAATAAGATGGATTGGGAAAAGAAGTTGAACAGTCTGGAACAAAGGATCGGTATGTTCTTGAATAGGAATTGTAGAGTCCGCAGCTTACACTTCGTACCCAACCCTCCTTCCTCATCCACAAGTTTCTCCTTCATCTGGTCTCACCTATCACCTGCTGGTCTGTTCTCTTCCTCCCCCACCCCACTCACTTATTCTTGCTTCTGACAGCTTCCTTTCCAGGCCCGAGGAACGGTCTTGGGCTGAAACATTGACTGTTTATTCCCCTCCATAGATGCTGCCTGACCTGCTGAGTTCCTCCAGCACTCTGTGTGTGTGTTGCTTTCTCCTGACCTCCTGATTTACCTTGCTCTACCTACCCCGATTAACTGTGCAATGATTTGGTCTCCACCTATGAAAGTATACAAGACAAGCCTGTCACTGTACCTCGGTCATGTGACTATCATAATCCAATTCCAATTCTAGTTGCTTGGCTCTGGAGATGCTAAAGATCCTGCTTGGGGGGGAAACTGCGAGGATTGCCCTGACTTCCTGAATGGAAAGCATCTCTAAATGTGGGGCATGCTGGTCTCTGTGTGTCAGTGTGAGAGTTCATGTTTTCATCCTGATTGCCGGGCAGAATTGTGTGGCTCAGGATCATCTGCTTTTTAACAACGTGACAGCCTCACAGTCAGTCACTCTGTGAGAACAACTGTTGTGCAGATTGAAGTGATTAGATGCAACACTGACTGACAAGGTCCCAGCAATATGTTTTACTTACCAAGTACGCTGGAGAGAAGAGCTTCTACACAGCCCCAGCTGAGGCCTCTTTCAACGGTGGCATCGAAGGCATCCATTTTTGTACATTCCTTTGAGGTAATCTCACCCACCTGCAACGTTTTATTTATCGTCTCTAAGCCGACCCAAGAGCACTGAAGCACGTGATTGGTGCTTCACAGCTGCCCCATGTCAGACCCTCCCCTGCATCCAGTGATCCAGTGGGCACGTCTCACTATTATTCCATGTTTCTGTTACTTTCACTACAGAAACGGCTGACACTTCTGCCCACTGCTCAGGCCTTGGGTGCAGTTGGAGATGTCCTTGAGTGGACCCATTGTGTCTTATTATAGCCAGCTGGTCTCCTCTCCGTCGCTGCCAGTATATTGCTGTAGAGACGTCGAGTCTTAAAACGCGAGCCAGCTTTCTAATTTATTGCTATTGTTCAGTGAAGCTGAGTGGATTTTACAGTGGTGGTATTCTCTCTCGTCAAATGCAGCTGTTTGGTTTGGCACTAGCTTGACTTTAACTTCAGTAGGCAGCTAAACTTTTGTCAATATAATGTATTAGGTAAACCTAACACTTGATTGCTCATGCTGCCTCAAAGTTCAATCTGCCGTGTTAGTCTGTTTCCCTCCCCCCATGCCTTGATGATGATGCCATCCGTCCGTTTCAAAGGACAATGTGTATTTTTTGGCACTGTAGCCTTTGTCACTCCTGAGGCTGCCCACAAGGCAGTGGGGCTATTTACCCATAGTGGGGGTCTAGTTCACGAGCACCAGGGCGTGTCCACACACCGATGGGCCTGCGTGCTGCGTGTGCAGGGACCCGCCCTCCTCCCCGTCCTCTGTAGTTCAGCCCGAGTCGGAAGGGAGTTCAGTTTCTGAGTGTCGCCAGTGAGGAGGCACGACATGAGGTTTGCCGTTGGAGAGGCTGTGTGCTGGAAGGAGAGACTTGCACATTCAGTTCTTCTAATCATGAGATTGCTAGCTAGCGGTCGAAGCTGAAAGTGAGAGCGACGAGCACTACCCACTACACGACCATTCTAGCCGTGTCTCATGCGAAACACATAGCTGAGACGCATGGCTTAGTGCCTTAGAAAGTAAATGGTTTGGGTAGTGATCCAGTAATAGATCACAATGATTTATTAAAAGCTTGAAAGCACATACCACCAGGCTCTAGGACAGCTTCTGTTATACCACTATTGAACAGATCTCTTGCTCGATAAGTTGGACTCTTCACATCACAATCTACCTTCTCTTGCCTTGCACCTAATTGCCTCCCTGCACTGCACTTCCTCTGTAACTGTAACACTTTATTCTGCATTCTGTTACTCTTCCCTTTGTGCTGCTTCGTACTGATATGAGGACATATGGAAGTCATTCAAAATGAAGGTTTTCACTGTACCTTGGTGCATGTGACAATAATAAGCCAATTTAACAATTTCCTGTTGCCACAGGGAAAATATGCAAACTCCACACAGAGTTTGTTTAAAAAAAAAGAACCACCCCCCTACCCCCAGTGTTTAGATAAGTGGTTCAATCTGGAGAGTGTTGATGGGAATGTGGGGAGAATTAAATGAATCAGGATAGCATTGGTGTAAACAGGTGCTCAGTGGTTGGGGCAATCTCATTGGGCTGAAGGTCTTGTGTCTAAGCCCCATAGGTGCCTGAGTGCATTTTTGAAGTCATTACACATTGCCAACAAAGATGCTAGTCTCTCTTGACATTTTTGTTGACAATAATATGGTAAATTCATAGAACAAGAACTGACTTTTCAATTTTTTTTTCACGTACGGATGAGCCTGTATAACACAGCAGGAGAGTGACATGGGCAGCTGTGTTAACTCATTACTGAACTACCTCTGGAACTAACTTAGCTGTATCATTGTTGAATAGGCTGGAACAATACAACTGCTGTAGCTCGCCAGGAGGAGCCAATATGTTTATTATTAAGTTGGAATGAATGGATATTTACTGTAACTGAACAGTAAATTTACTGTGAGTGCCCAGAAAATGTGATTAGATGAGCATTAAAAAGCAAAGTTGCTGACAACTATAACCAGCAGAGTAGGATGACCTCTGTCCTGATGAAGGGTCTCAGTATGAAATGTTGTCTGTTCATTTTCCTTCATAGTTGCTGAAGACCCGCTGAGTTCCTCCAGCGTATTGCGTGTTGCTCTAGATTTCTAGCATCCGCAGAGTCAGGAGTGGGGCTCATCTCAAACAACAACACGGCTGCCTACAGAGAGGAGGTGCAGGAGCTCGAGGGCCAGTGCCAGGCAAACAACCTCTTCCTCAATGTCAACAAGCCGGCTGGTGGCGCAGTGGCATTGGTGCCGGACTTCGGAGCGAAGGTCCTGAGTTCGAATCCAGCCGGCCCCCTTGCACGCTTTCCATTCGTGCCGGGTTGAGTGTCGAGCTAGCAACTTGGCCTTGTAAAAATAAGAAAAAGCACCATCATGACAGTGTCCCGATTACTCCACTTGGAGTTAAAGGCTTTCTTCTTTTTCAATGTCAACAAGATAAAGGAGATGGTTATCAACTTCAGAAGAATTCACACCCATCTTTACATCAGCAACACAGCAGTGGAAAATGCGAGCAGTTGTTAACTCCTGGGAGTGCACATCACACACAATCTCTCACACATTGTACACAGTCAGGAAAGCTCAGAAACACCTCTACTTTCTGAGGAGGCTGAAGAGATCTGGACTACGTTCATTTATACTTGCATCATTCTACCAGATGCGCGGTAGACAGCATCCTTCAAAAAACACATGACTGCACGGTACAGAAGCTGCATTGTGGCAGACAGGAAGTCTCTAAGACAGGCTTCAAAACTATCCGATGCGTCACTGGCACTAGCCTACCCACCATCAAGAACGTACCTACAGAAAGGTGACAGAAAAGAGCCAGTAACATTATAAAGGGATCCTACTCGATGACTGTTTGTCCCCACTCCTGTTAGAGAGGAAGCTACGTAACATCCATGCCAGGACCACCAGACTCAAAAGCCATTACTTTCACCGAGCAGTAAGATTGATAAGCACCTCCACCCACTAAAGCACCCCATCCACTACTACTTACAAGAGAAAATCTGCAGATGCTGGAAATCCAAGCAACACACGCAAAATGCAGTCCTGCCGAAGGGTTTTGGCCTGAAACGTCGACTGTAGATGATGTCCGTAGATGCTGCCTGGCCTGCTGAGTTCCTCTAGCATTTTGTGTGTGTTGCTCCACTACTATTCTATCATTTCCTGTCAGAATAGTGTCACTTTATGGACATATGATGAATCTAGAGATATAAGCTCCCTGAAATATTAATATTTATTGTGTTTTTTTTTATCTTATTGTGCATTTTTTTTGTTGGATCTGGAATAACAATTATTTCCTTCTCCTTTACACTTGGTGTGCTGGGAATGACATTAAACTATCTTGAATCTTATATTTCCTAGTATGCTGAAAGATATTTTTGTACCATGCAAGAGAAAGGATGCCTTGCTTAAAGTGATGTGCAAGATTGGAGGAACACTTTGAGCTGATGCTACTGGAAGAACTGAAATCTATTAGTTTGAAGCAAGGAAGCAGAAAAAGGTGAGGCTGCTGCTGAGTGCATTGTTTTATTAAAGAACTTAACCTGCAAGAGTTGCTGACTAATGTGGAAGATCTGTGTGTGAACTGGAATCAAGCTTAAAAACTGTTGAGCATATCAAACCTGACATTCAAACTTAAACGTCAAATTGCTGTTAACATAGGACATAATGCAAAGATTATTAGATCACAGGAGAGGCACTTTGGTCCAGGATGTTGTGTCCAATGTTCCCCCTAAAGAACATCTTTTGCTACTAGCACACAAAGGAATTTAAACTGTGCACAAAAGATTGTAACCCTCTACCTCATTGGCACGTTAAGTATATTTCACGATTGTACACAATCACACTTCTTTTTCCGTTTGCTGATGCAGATCAGAAGGAGAAAAGGTATGGCTAAGCCCCAGTTCATGAAGCTAAAAGATCTACTATGCAATCAGAAGGTAGACATCCAAAGTAGAACCCGCTTCCTCGAGTGCTACGTACGGTCAGTGCTGAGGTACGGATCAGAAACATGGACCCTGAAGAAGGATGACCTGAAATGAGTTAATGCTTTTGAAATGTGGTGCTATCGACAAATGTTGAAGATCAGCTGCGTAGAGAAAGTTTCAAATGAGAGGGTTTTGTCTGAAGTTGCTAGACCACGGATACTGCTGGAGAAGATCATGAAGTTAAAAGTTGCTTCTTGTGAACACGTTACGTGAAGAGATAACATCTTGTCGGACTTGCTATGTGCAAAGGTGGAGGGAAAGGAAGGAAGAGGAAGGCAAAGAACAACATGGCTGGATAACATCAAGGATTGGACCAAGCGGGACAAGACTAGGGATGCTGTGGACAAGTGTCAGGACAGAGCGGCATGGAGGGAAATGGTCCGCCAACTGGAAATTCCAGATGCGACCTAAGGACGATGCAGACAGTGTGAGCCAACGTGGAGTTTGTGACGATTTGTCCGCAGATTTTAGAACTGGCTTATTTATACTGTTTTTATTGAAGAAATTATTCAGTGCACACATGTTGTTGTCACCAGCTACTTCAAGGAGGCTTCAATTATACTGGTGCCCAAGAAGAACGTGTTAACCTAGCTCAACGACTATCATCCAGTGGCACTCACATCCACTGTGAGGAAATGTCTTGGGAGATTGGTGATGAAACATATCAGCTCCTGCCTGAGGAACCACTTGGATCCACTTCAGTTTGCCTACTGTCACAACAGGTCCATAGCAGATGCCTTTTCACTCAACCCTGCAACATATGGAGAGTGAACATGCGTACAGCAGGATGTTCTTCATTGACTACAACTTGACATTCAATATTATCATAGCCCCCAAAACTAATGAATAGGTTTCAGACGTAGGCCTGAAAACCTCCTTGTGCAACTTGACTTCCTCACTTGCCTAAGCAAGTCATTTTCGATTGGCGACATCGTTTCCTCCACTGTCACCACCAGCGCAGGTTCACCTCAAGGCCGTGTGCTTAGCCTCCTGCTCTACTCGCTTTGCACTGTGGCTAAGCACAGCTCCAATGCGATATTCAGGCTTGCTGATGACACCACTGTCACTGGCCGGTTCAAATGCGGTGACAAATCAGCACGTAGGAGAGGGATTGAAGATCTGACTGAGTGGTGCCACAACAACAACCTCTCGCTCAATGTCAGTAAGAGCAACAAGCTAGTTATTGACTACAGGAGGCGGAGCTGCAGGTCCATGAGTCAGTCCTCATCAGGGGATCAGAGGTGGAGAGGGTCAGAAACTTCAGAGGATCTCTACTGGGTCCAGCTAGTAAATACAATTATAAAGAAAGCATGGTAGCGCCTCTACTTCCTTAGAAGTGTGTGAAGATTCGGCGTAACATTGGATACTTTGGCGAACTTCTATGGATGTGTGCTGAAGAAGATATATTGACTGGCTGCATCACAGCCTGATATGGAAGTCCTAATGCTCTTGAATGGAAAATCCTACAAAAAGTAGTGGATACAGCCCAGTCCTTCACGGGTAAAGCCCTCCCTACCATTGAACACGTCGATATAGAGCTCTGTCACAGGAAAACAGTGTACATCATCACCACCCAGGACAATAAGGTACAGGAGCCTCAGGACCCACACCACTAGGTCCTGAACCAATTGTTTGGCAACCAGAGGGGCTACCGTCACTAAATGTCACGCACTGCATTACTGAAGTGTTCCCATCATCGATGGACTTATTTTCAAGGATTTTTCTTCTCATGTTCTCTATATTTATTGCTTATTCATTTATTAATTTTTTTTTTGTACTTGCACTGTTTGTCTACTTTTGCACATTGGCTGTTTCTCTGTCTTGTCGGGTGCGGCCTTTCATTGATTTTATTGTGTTTCTTTGTATTTACTGTGAATGCCTGAAAGAAAATGAACCTCAGGGTTGTATATGGTGACATATATGCTGCCGCCTTCAGCCCATCACCGCTACTGGGGCATAGGCAGCTCGCCGGAGTTTCTGTTCTGGGCCGATCTTTCAGTCTTTCAAGGCCATCGAAAATCATTCCTCTCCCAAAACAGTCTTTGGGGCTTCTGTTGATGTTTCCCTAGTTCTGGGTTTTTACAGGTGGGGTTGCTAGGCCCATGCCCAGCCCTCCTCCTTTTGCAGCCATTGCAGAGTGTGGTATATATGTACTGTGGTAATGGTAATAAATTTACTTTGAACTTGAACTGGCCATGAGTACCGAGGGCTCTGCTCAAATGCCAAATTGCCATATGAAATCCAAGGGGTTCTGGGCCATGATTGACACAAACTTGCAGGATGGATCATTTCTTGTCTAAAGACATTGATTTGTAGGTGGCTGGGAGCAAAAAACAAGAAATGTTTTTTTAATTTTGGGATATTCCATGTGCACAATTTAAAAAAAAACTGAGGCAAGGCAAGTTGCCATTTTTGATTGACCACGCTCACTTGCTTCTTTCCCGTTCAATTAAAATCATAGGTGGATTCACCCGACTCTTCAACACTACCAAACATAGGGTGGTGTGATAGTGTAGAGGTTAGCACAATGCTTTACGGTACAGGAGACCTGGGTTCAATTCCCACCGCTTCCTGTAAAGAGTTTGTATGTTCTCCCTGTGATCGCATAAGTTTTCTCTGGGCGCTCCAGTCCTATCCTGCAGTCTAAAAGTGTACCAGTTTGTAGGTCTCTGCCCGAAATATTGACTGTGTCCTTTTTCATAGATGCTGCCTGGCCTGCTGAGTTCCTCCTGCATTTTGTGTGTGTTGCTTGGATTTCCAGCATCTGCAGATTTTCTTTTGTTTCCATCTAGTAGGTGAATTGGTCATTGTAAATTGTCCCATGATTAGGCCAGGGTTAAATCGGGGGAATTGGGGGACAGTGCAGGGAAGGCTCTATTCTTCGTTGCATCTCAATAAATAATAAATATATTTTAATGATCTAGAAATATTAGAGAGGAAACAAGTAAAATGAACAAGCAGCCAATGGTTAATACGATGTCCCGTATAATAGAAAATTGGCATAAATTAGTGACAGGAAGGAGGAGCAAGGAAGCATTGGCTTGATTCAAATGGTACAGTTGCAAACGTGAGTGATTCTTTTATAATGAGTCAATTCTACAGCTTTCCCCAGAAACAGACCATACTTTGATAATTGGGTCCTGGTCAAGAAAATGGCCTTGCACTGTGGGAGCAAATTTACAGTTACTATTTATTTGAAAAGTCAGTTCCCGTGAGCACTATTTTGTACTTTCGCAGAAGTGATTAATGTTATTTCCATTTTCATTTCTGCGATTTTAATAAATTCAAGCAGTACAACACTGAGCAGGCTATTTGCCCACTAATAGCTGAAACCTAATTTGGATTAAATTGTGATTGCTCATTGTTTTTACAAGAATAATTAGGACGAGTTTTCAAGTGGTTTACGAGGAAACTGAATGAACACTATTCTTTACCAGGATAGTGTAATGATCAACTCAGAATGCTTCTGTTTCAACCTGGTATTATTATTCCACTTGCTCGAATGATTTTATAGTCAGGAACTGATCTTTGTGTGTCAAACTCCTGTGGACAACACTAAGACCATCAGTTTCAGTAATGTTGAGGGAGGCACACCCAGACATAGGAAAGCTCCTGTTTTTTTTGTATTTTTCATCACACTATCTCTCTGTTGAGTGGTGGGGTGCAGATACGTCTCTACCAAAGGAGGTGTAAGGTGCTCCTTCCCCCTGCTAGCCTGCAGATCGTCCTTGGGCAAGGTGTAGCAGCTGCTTCTGCCTCTGATCAGTGTCATGTAAAGCCATGGGAATAGGCGGTGCATGTCACTAGTCCTGGTTATGCCACCGCTAACACCAGGAAGACTATCTCTGAAGAGTATTGATAATGACCATCTTGTAAAGACACTGCCCAGAAGGCAGCAATGACAAACCACTTCTGTAGAAAAAAATGCCAAGAACGATTATGGTCAAGGACCATGATCACCCACGTCATAGACATGGCACGTAATGATGATGATATCTCGGTACGGCTGACTTACAAAGCAGATGGATTGGATTATTTTCCTTCAGAATAATGTCATTGAATCTTTTGTATATCTAAGGGAGCAGAGATGCTTTTTGTTTGACATCTCATCTGAAAGTTTGCCCCTTCAACAGTGCAGAACTCCCTGAATATAACATTACACTGGCTACATTGGGTTTTTTTTTGCTTTAAGTGTGACACTCGGCCACAAGTTTCTAATCGCTGTTCCCTCCAAGCTGCGTGGGTGCACGCCACACAGTAACTGAGTTGCTCCCGTGCAGCTGGAAGGTTCTTTCATATGATGTTAATTTAAAGTGCTGTGCAGTTTTCCAGTCTGTGTAAAATATTTCCTGCTCAGAGCAATGGTTGGCCCAAGCAGCTGTAGAAGTAATTAGAGAGAACGTTGCTTCTAATTCAAATAATCTGAACCAGAATTGACAATGAATGTCACCAAAGACTCTATCAAATTTCCACAGATGTGCTGTGGAGAGCATTCGAACTGGTTGCCTTGCTATCTGGTCTGGAGGGGCCACTGCACAGGATTAGGAAAAGCTGCAGGAAGTTGTAAACTCAGACAGCTTCATCATGGACACCAGCCTCCCCACGACTGAAGACACATTCAAACAGCAATGCCCCAAAAAGGTGGCATCCATCATTAAGGACCTCCACCTCCCAGAACATGCCCTCTTCTCTTTATTCCTATCAGAGAGAGGAGGTACAGGAGCCTGAAGACACTCACTCAATGTTTAAGGAATAACTTTCTCCCCTCTGCCATCAGATTTCTGAATGGATAAACTATGAAACCACTTCACTATTTTTTTGCTCTCTTTTGTACTAATTTAATTTTTAATATAACTTATAGCATATTTTAAGTATTGCACTATATAAAACAACAAATTTTACAACATATGCGAGTGATAATTAACCTGATTCTAATTCTGACACTCCATAGATTTAAAGAGCACAATCTTAAAATAGAAAGTTACGTCGTATAATATTTAGGGAGAACTAAATATTAGTTGGATATCACTAGGTAATTTGTCAGAATGAAAGAAAGCATTCTGAACTCCTAAAACTCAATGTTCGCACATGATCTGGTCTGGATTTAACCATAGCATTTCAAGATTAGAACAGTCTGCGTATCATTACCAACCTGGAGTAGTGGTCGCCTGAGTGGTGTGTTCGTGAAGTTATTACTTGGAGTTGGTCATCTTGCTCAACAGTGCCATACCAAGAATTGAATTGAATTGAATTGACTTTATTTCTTACATCCTTCATATAAATGAGGAGTAAAAATCTTTACATTACATCTCCATCTAAATGTGCAATATGCAATTTATAGTAATTTATAATAAATAGTGTGGTGCGTGGCCAAGTGGTTAAGGCGTTGGATTAGTGATCTGAAGGTTGTGAGTTCGAGCCCCAGCTGAGGCAGCGTGTTTGTCCTTGAGCAAGGCACTTAAGCACACATTGCTCCAGTCCACCCAGCTGAAAATGGGTACCAGCAAAATGCTGGGGGTTAACCTCACGATAGACTGGTGTCCTATCCGGGGGTGGGGGGGGGGGGAGCCTCGTACTCTCAGTCGCTTCACACCCCAGAAACCAGCATAAGCACAGGCCTGATGAGCCTATAAGGCTCGGGACAGACTATAATAAATAGTATGACAACAGGACAGGAACTTAGCAGGGATAATGGTGCCTCTCTTTTGCTTGCATCTTTGGAGACAGCTCTATTTCTACCTTTAATATCTTTATTTTTCCCTTTCAGGGTTCTTTTGAAGACCCTGACCTGGAGTTACATGCAGGCTTCAGTTCTTTGCGGGAATGGGACCCGTCTTCGGGGTTCCGCGACTGGCCGCTATTCGACATGTCAAGGGTTTGGAGAGCCTCGATCGTGTTCAGAAGCCTGAGATCTCAGGGCTCTGGAGACAGGTGGATCGAGGGTTGGTATCACGGCAGGAGATTTGTGTGTCATCAGGGAGGCTGGAAAGTCTTTCACTGTGGGCCCGAAGACCCAAGGTCTTCGCGATCTTCGGACACAGAGCTTGAAAAAAGTGACAGAACGGACTTTTAACTTTGTAAACCAGCGGGTTTATGTCTCCCACTCGCTGTGAAAATGGGGGACACTTCCCTCTCCATTGCCAGGGAGAGAGAGAACCTGTGGTTTGTTGAATGTTGGAGGAAATGCGAAGCCTTTGGGGTAACTTTGGTCTGTGTCTTTACTATTGCTTAGCACACGCTTGGGCTCGGTGATCGTACCAATGCGGTTTTTTTTGCTGGTGGGAGACGGGGGATCACTGCTTGCTGCCACTTATGCATGGGGCGGGGAACTGTGGAGACTTTGGGGTTCTCACGTTTAACTGTCATTGATTCTTGGGGCACTTACCTGTTTTTGTGGATGTTTGCGAAGAAAAAGCATTTCAGGATGTATATTATATACATTTCTCTGACATTAACTTCAACCTTTGAACCTTTATACAGTCAATATAATATAAAAATACAATTGTACTGATGTGAATTAATCAGTCTAATGGCCTGGTGGAAGAAGCTGTCCCAGAGCCTGTTGGTCCTGGCTGCGATACCATTGCCTGGATGGTAACAGCTGGAACGGTTTGTGGTTGGGGTGACTCGGATCCTCAATGATCCTACGGGCCCTTTTTACACACCTACCTTTGTAAATGTCCTGAATAGTGGGAAGTTCACATCTACAGATGCGCTGGGCTGTACCACTCTCTGCAGAGTCCTACGATTGAGGGAGGTACAGTTCCCATACCAGGCAGTGGTGCAGCCAGTCAGGATGCCCTCAATTGTGCCCCTGTAGAAAGTTCCAGGATCTAGCTGCACAAGGCAGGGTGAAGGGTGAGGTCTCTGAGCTTCTTGTCGAGCCCAGAGGGAATTATGGTGTTGAACTGTAGTCCAAGAACAGCATTCTCATATAAGCATCCCTCTTCTCCAGGTGTACAAGGACGATGAGAAGAACTGTGGCTATTGCATCATCTGTCAATCGGTTGTGTCGGTAGGTGAATTGTAGGGGTCCAATGTGGGTGGTAGCAAGCTGCAGATGTAGTCCTTGACCAGCCTCTCAGAGCATTTGCTTATTATTGAGGTGAGTGTGTCAGGACGCCGGTTGTTCAAACATGTCACTTTAGTCTTTTTAGGTACAGGAACAATGGTGGATGTTTTGAAACCAGAGGGCATTCTACACTGGGAAAAACAGAGCAACACACACAAAATGCTGGTGGAACGCAGCAGGCCAGGCAGCATCTATAGGGAGAAGCACTGTCGATGAAGGGTCCTGACGAAGGGTCTCGGCCTGAAACGCCGACAGTGCTTCTTCCTATAGATGCTGCCTGGCTTGCTGTGTCCCACCAGCATTTTGTGTGTGTTGCTTGAATTTCCAGCATCTGCAGATTTCCTCATGTTTGGGGAAAAACAGAGTCCTGCTTTACTTGAACTAGAAAATCCATAGTCTAACACAATCACTGAAAGAGTCCTTATTAACTTAATATCCCAAGAATCGATTCTTTGATTCTGGTGATGCTAAAAAACCAACCAAATAGCAGTAAAGAAACATTTGGACATACTTGCAAAATGGTCCTGTTGTAGAGTGTAGGCTCCACACATAAGAACTTGATTTCATTTTGTGAAGTTCTTGAGCTGTTGTGACTTAATTAAGTGATTTCTCGTTAAGAGCGTTGGTAAGGAATCCTGTGAGTGGTGAAATGCGAAATAAGGTTCCTTAATCTGCTTCAAGCAAATAAATTTCTTTAAAGCGTATCCTGTCATCTACAAACTGCAATTTCTTACATACAGCAAGTCTTAGAATATAGATGTTCTGATTAATTGCTAACAACAACATAAAGCTGTAAGACTGATGATTGAGAGAACGAAGACAATTTGTGCTAATGATCTTGTCCCTTGCCTTAAACAATAACACTGTAAATAAAACCAGAATTTACATAAATTTTATAAACACAGTTGTAACATTTTTCTGTGGAGATTTAAGGAAATGAGTAATAAGGCGTGGACTGCCTGAATTGAAAACCATATAACCATATAACCATATAACAATCACAGCACGGAAACAGGCCATTCCGGCCCTCCTAGTCCGTGCCGAACTCTTAATCTCACCTAGTCCCACCTACCCGCACTCAGCCCATAACCCTCCACTCCTTTCCTATCCATATACCTATCCAATTTTACCTTAAATGACACAACTGAACTGGCCTCTACTACTTCTACAGGAAGCTCATTCCACACAGCTATCACTCTCTGAGTAAAGAAATACCCCCTCGTGTTTCCCTTAAACTTTTGCCCCCTAACTCTCAAATCATGTCCTCTCGTTTGAATCTCCCCTACTCTCAATGGAAACAGCCTATTCACGTCAACTCTATCTATCCCTCTCAACATTTTAAATACCTCGATCAAATCCCCCCTCAACCTTCTACGCTCCAATGAATAGAGACCTAACTTGTTCAACCTTTCTCTGTAACTTAAGTGCTGAAACCCAGGTAACATCCTAGTAAATCGTCTCTGCACTCTCTCTAATTTATTGATATCTTTCCTATAATTCGGTGACCAGAACTGTACACAATATTCCAAATTTGGCCTTACCAATGCCTTGTACAATTTTAACATTACATCCCAACTTCTGTACTCAATGCTCTGATTTATAAAGGCCAGCGTTCCAAAAGCCTTCTTCACCACCCTATCTACATGAGACTCCACCTTCAGGGAACTATGCACTGTTATTCCTAGATCTCTCTGTTCCACTGCATTCCTCAATGCCCTACCATTTACCCTGTATGTTCTATTTGGATTATTCCTGCCAAAATGTAGAACCTCACACTTCTCAGCATTAAACTCCATCTGCCAACGTTCAGCCCATTCTTCTAACCGGCATAAATCTCCCTGCAAGCTTTGAAAACCCACCTCATTATCCACAACACCTCCTACCTTAGTATCATCAGCATACTTACTAATCCAATTTACCACCCCATCATCCAGATCATTTATGTATATTACAAACAACATTGGGCCCAAAACAGATCCCTGAGGCACCCCGCTAGTCACCGGCCTCCATCCCGATAAACAATTATCCACCACTACTCTCTGGCATCTCCCATCTAGCCACTGTTGAATCCATTTTATTACTCCAGCATTAATACCTAACGACTGAACCTTCTTAACTAACCTTCCATGTGGAACTTTGTCAAAGGCCTTGCTGAAGTCCATATAGACTACATCCACTGCCTTACCCTCGTCAACATTCCTCGTAACTACTTCAAAAAATTCAATAAGGTTTGTCAAAAGCTTCTGTAATTACAGTAGTTTTCAACCTGGCATCTGTGCCTATGTCTCTGTGATACTAGAGATGCTGGAAATCTTGAGCAACATGCTGGATGGATTCAGCAGATCAGGCAACACTGTTTCCCAGATACTCTTGCCCCCCGATTTCCAGTCTTGGCCTTCAATTTAGAACCAGTCCCCACTGCGTTACAATCATGCCTCTAGCTCATTTTTCACCAACTCTTCCACCCACTTTCCCACCACAATTGCTTCCTCAGACACTTGCTGTCTGCTCAAGTCATGGGCGTAATAACTCTCTCTTCCCCAGCCATCCTACTTCTGGCACTGGGCTGAACGACCCACGCCCATATCTGCTTAATCACAAGCTGCCTACTTTCACCTCCAGCCATGTATCAACTTACCTACTGCTGAAAGCCTCATCAGTACCTTTAGTGCACTTGGATGTAACTACTTCACTGTTTCTGAGTCACCTACTGCAGCCCCCATAAAACTGAATTCAGTCAAGACTTCTCTGACTGCATCTCAGCTCGCAGAAAATCACATTCACCCATCACCCTGGGGTCTATGATCTATATTGACTCCCAATCTATGAGCATCTCGAATCTAAATTTCTCATCCGAGGTTGCAAATTATTTTATGCCTTCATCCTTGCTTTTGTCATTGTAGTTAGAAAGAAAGAATATAGTCAAGTTCAAGCTTATTGTCATCTGACAAGCAAATGAAACAACGTTCCTCCTGACCGTGGGCAACCCACACAACACGTATCACACACAGCACATAAACCAAATTATTATGCTGTGCATAAGTTCATAAAATATAATTCAAAATGCATGAGGTAAAGCGCAGCACAGGTAAACAGTGGGAGCAGTGAAGAGCTCTCTATCCTAGCAACGAGACCTTGGTGGTGGCAGGGTGTTTATTAGTCTCCAGCCTGAGGGAAGAAGCTGTTACTCAGTCTGACAGTCCTAGTCCTGATGCTCCTCTACCTTCTTCCTGATGGCGGTGGGTCAAAGAGACTGTGGGATGGGTGATAGGAATCCTCAGCAATATATCACGGTCTTCAACTGCAACTCCCCCAGTAAATATCACAAATAGGAAGGAGGGAGACCTCGATGACCCTTTAAGCAGCTTTTACTGTCCTCTGAGGGGAATTGTGGTTCAATGCCGAGCGGTTTCCATACCTCACAATGATGCGGCCGGACAGGATGGTGCTCCTGTTAGAATGGGGGCAGGGAGCTTTGCATACCTCAATCTCCTCAGAAAGTGTAGACACTTCTGTGCCTGAGTAGGGAGGAGGTGTTGTGGGTCCTATAGATTGTGTATGTGCTCTCCAAGGAACTTTGTACTCTTCACCCTCTCCATGGCAGGGCTGTTGACGAGCAATGGAGAGTGGTCAACCTGTGCCTTCCTGAAGTCCACAATCATCCCTTTTGTCTTGTCCATCATGTATTCTCCCACCATTTGACAAGCCTCTCCACCTCCTCTCCGTATGCCGATTCATCCTGGTTGCCGATGAGGCCAATTACTGTTGTATCATGAGTGAACGATGATGTGGTTTGAGCTGGATCTGGGACTGCAGCCCTGAGCCAGCAGTGTGGACGGAAGCAGGCTGAGCACACAGCCCAGTCCTCAGCGTGACGGCGCTTGAGATGTTGCTGCCAACTCCGACTGATTGAGGTCTTTCCGTCAAGAAGTCCAAGGTCCGGTTACAGAGAGGGGTGTTTCAGAGAGGTATTAAAGATGTCCAGGAAGACCTCTGTTGGCTGGGCCACACTGTCGCTTAGTACCTGACCGGGTATGTTGTCCCAGCTTTGCGTGAACTTACTCTGCCTGGGGTCCTCCTCTCCTCGGCTGTAGCCAGTGACGGTGCCCTACCCTCTGAAGAGAGGGGGCCTTCCTCGGTGTCACATCCTTCAACTGGTTAAAACGTGCATGCAAAGCACTCAGCCTGTCAGTTAGAGAGGCATCACTGTCACTGGTGTGTAGGGTGGACTTGTAATTGGTTATGGTTTGTGTTCCCTGCTGCGCGTGCCATGTGTCCACCACACCACAAAGGTGGCTGTGGATCTCCTGTGCGAACTCACATTTTGTCTTCCGGATGGCACGGGAGAGCATGGATCTTGCTGAACGTGGAGATGTCCCGTCCCACCATCTGAGGACAGTGTCTGATCTCTAAATAGTGCATGAACCTTTATAGTCAGCCATGCTTTCTAGTTTACCCTGGCAGTGTGGTGTTTAATCATGGTAACGTCCTCAATGCATTTTCCTATGTAGCCAGTCACTGGTCCTGCATATTCATCATTGTTGATGTGATGATTGGAGGTAGCTGCCTCCCTGAATATGCCCCAGTCCGTGCTTTCAGAACAGTCCCACAGCACTGAGGTGGTACCTTCAAACCAGATCCTGATCTCTTTGTAAACTGGTTCAACTCGTATGCAGGGATCGGCAAAATTGATATGTGGTCTGAGTCCTCAAGGTGTAGGCTCCATGAACTTCAATATAAACCAGGTCTAATATAATTATTTCCTCTGGTTGTGAAGTTGCCATGCTGGTAGAACTTTGGCAGGACTGTTGTTAAGTTAGCGAGATTGAAGTCACCAGCAGTAATGAAGACAATATCGGGGTGAGAGGCTTCGAGGTTGCAGATGGCACTGTAGAGCTCCTGCAGTGTTTCCCCAGCATTAGGATAGGGGCGGCGGTGGGATGTAAACAGTAATAATCACAATTTCAGTGAACTCCCTCGTAAGTAGAAGGGCCTAATCACACAAAATCCTGATTCAGAAATAAACTGTGACTCTTTCAATTTTCCTGGGTCTAAATCCTAGAACACTCTATCTGTGGGAGTACCTTCACCAGATGGACTGCAATGGCTCAAGAAGGCAATTCACCATCCCCTTCTCGAGGGGACAATAAATTCTCACCTTGTCAGCAGCTTACACACACTACCAATGAGTAAAAATAAAGAGCAAGGAATTTTCTAAATGGAACTTCGAGCACAGACGTGTAATTAGATTGGTTTGTGATTATCAAACCATAAATTATGACTGACATATAATTATGTACACTGGCTCTAATTCGAGTGAGCCAATGTCAATTGAACTATTTCAGTCAATTTGATTAGTTGATATATTATGCAGATATAAAGAAGATCCAAGTTGCAAACAGCAATATGAAACTTTTATTTATCATGGGACTTACATATCAAAGGCTGTTGCAATTTGGGATCCAAGTAAGAGCTGGACATAAGAGCTAACCTTTCATCGGGGTAGCAAAATTTATGAAGACAAATGCAAAAGGCAAGAGATTAGTTGTTAAGGGAAACTTTAGTTTAAAGGCCACAAATGAATTTTGAAACCAAAAAGTGATTGTGGTTTGACTAGAGAACGTATGAGCTGGACCACAATTTTCCAAGTGGAAAAGGTTATTCTCACCAGATCAAGCTTTAATCTGTGTTTGACTATCTTAAAGAATGAATGCAAACAGAGAGAGCCACAAGGAATCTTGTCTTTAAATGAGATTTGTAACTCCACTTACACCCATTCTTCATGTTCTAGATCTCCGACTACACACAACTGATCAATGCTAACAATCAATCAGTCTAAAGTCTAAATAGGTTTTGTTTGCCATGTTCACACATAAGATATTTGGGGAATCCTTCATCTTTAACATGGGTGTAAAACAGACTGACTGTTTTACCTGCGTAACTTTTGACAAAAGTGTAAAAATGTTCGGATAAGGTCCAAGTGCGGAGAGAGAGGCACTGAAACGAGTCAACAATTCACAGAATTTAATCAGAACTGTTGCAGAACTTAAAAGAAAAAGAACAATAAACGCTAGACCAACAGGGCCATTGACTAAAACTCTCAAACGGAAAGTTAACATCAACACCGCAGCTGGAAGCAATAACTAATACTAAATAAACACTACTCCTTGGCAACGTTAATCAAAATGGTGGTCTTCTTTCCCAGACAAGGATGAGGGTAAGCAGGGAGCATAAATGTTGCTGTGCTTTTGGTCAAGTCTCGACAAGACAAGAATGAAAAGAAAAAAGTTAAGTACAACCATAACAGAACCATCATTAGCTGGAACGTGTATACACATGAGCATGATTGTTGAATCTGTGGCGCAGCCTGTCTACACGGGTGCAAAGACTCTGCAGCAGAGTCCGTAGTTATGACATAAAGTGACAATTAATAAGATGTAAAATGGAGTCTGAGTTTATCATTTTAATACCACTGTTGAAGCTGAATGTTTCACAATATGAATCTGGAGTATAATATTTTAACAGCAAAACAAAATGAGTGACAATGTCATTAACTTTTACCAGAGGTAAATGATGCAGGGTATGACGGTGGAACAGCTCAGTCTCTGATCCCACACACTTCACAGCCAGCTGTCCCAGAATTCCCCTTCCTTTCGGCCATGATTGGCAATCTTACCCTGACCCACCTGGAGGAGGACATTTTACTGGTCTGTTAAGGTCAAAGGTATGGACTCAGGGAGCAGCCTTCCAGCAGTCGGACTGTAGGCACACAGATGACATAGTGACATTATCCTCCAGATAAGGTAGTAAAAGAGGAATGCTGCTAATGTGTTATGGCTTTTGATTTTTATATTATTTGATTTTGTTTTTGCTATAACTGATTGTGAACATACGGGCACTGTTCCAATTTTTCCTCGTCCAGGGCCAATCATGACCCTGGAATATTCCATTGGGAGTTGTGCTTTTGAACTGTCTGTACGACCTGGTGTTTTTGTGGTATCCAGGGAGATTCAGCGAACTAGACTCTCGAGAATGCAGGTATGGCTGTGGTTCATTTTCTGAGTGTTATTTGTTGACTTTTTCATTGTTGGGCTAATTTGGTCTTTTTATTCACACACTGGGTGTTTGATGCCCTTTGCAGTGAGCGTGTTTTTAAAAATGTGTTCTGTTGTGTTTCTTTGCCTTGTGGCTGCATGAAAGAAGATAAGTCTCTGATGCACCATCAATAACTCACGCTGAGACTTAGGAAGTGAGATATCGGCTTTTATTGACTGAAGAACAACACTACATCCTGGGAAAATGAGGGAGAGCAGCAGACCACAGTCGCCTTTATACAGGGGTCTGTGGGAGGAGCCACAGGAGCAGTCAGTGGGGGTCTGTGGGAGGAGCCACAGGAGCAGTCAGCAGGGGTCTGTGGGAGGAGCCACAGGAGCAGTCAGCAGGGGTCTGTGGGAGGAGCCACAGGAGCAGTCAGACAGGTATATCTAGTTCACCACAGTCTCAAGGCTGATTATTGTACTTTGATAAAGAATGTATCTTGAACTTTGAACTTTATGAGGCAGAGATGAGTCTGGTTTAGCAGCTACTGCCTTACTTAGCTAACCCTGGAAATTACTGAGAAAGCACTCCTATTAGTAGACATTGATAGGTTTTTTAACAAAATAAACTTTATTCATGATTTAAAAATTATATATAAAAGAATACACTATGCAAGGCAGTTCCATTCCTGGACAATGTAGTCAGTAATGTTAACATACTTTCTCAAACTGATAGTACTGTTGCCACTCTTGTGGCTTCCTAGGGCGAAAAGATTAGTGTTATTTGCCACAGGTACATCGAAACATCAAAACATGCAGTGAAATGTGTCATCTGTGTCGAACCAGATCTAATCAAATTTGATCATGCTGGGCGGTCTGCGAGTGTTGCCTCACTTCCAGTGCCACAGCTCACAAACTCTCACCACACACGATTGGAATGTGAGAAGGAACGGGAATACCGAGTAAAAGCAGATCTTCTGTGATTCATGAAATTAATTCAATCTCTCGTCTTTTGCCTTTTAGAGTAAACCCGATAGTTATTTCAACACACCATATGAATAAGAACTGGGCAAGCTTTGTTGGTGCGAATAGCCTGTTCTTGTCAAAAATAAAAGTTCTAAAATAATATACCCCTTTTCATAATGAGCAGATCCTCCAATATTATGAATAGCTAGATAGATCTTGGCCATTTTGCGTTGTCCAATAGCATCCCTAATCAGAAGTGAATTTCACCATTAATAATGGATCAATTCTCTGACAGTGCGTGTTATTTTTCTCTGTAAAATGATAAAGAGGATAAAATATCCCCACTGAATCTATGAGAGAAGAGTTAGCAGCACTGAAGGTTTACTCCAAAGGATTTATTTTTGAATTTGCTAGATCCTGCAGTGAATGATGTAATGGAACAGAGCGATTCACCATTTGGGAAAGTGCAAACACACCTTGTTGTAGAATGTCTGACATACTTGCAAAGTGAGCAGAATAGAAATGTAGTGAATTCTGTGACTTTGACTAAAGCTGAGAACAGTTACCCTGAACCAGGAAAATAAGTGTTTCGTGTCTCTGTAAGAAAAATTACTGAGTGACTATCTTGTTTCAGATGAATATTAATGTAAAACATCTAATAATGAGTTTTAATATACACACCTTCAAAAAAAATTGGGAATTAATGTTTAAAGTAAGTACTTATTTACTTATTTATTGAGATACAGTGTGGGATAGGCCCTTCCGGTCCTTTGAACCACATCATCCAGCAACCCCCATTTAGTCCTAGCCTAATCACGGGACAATTTACAATGACCAATTAACCTACCAACTGGTAATTCTTTGGTCTGTGGGAGGAAACCTGAGCATCTGGAGGAAGCCCCTGTGGTCATGGGGAGAATGTACAAACTCCTTACAGGCAGTGGCGGGAATTGAACCTGGGTTGCTGGTACTGTAAAGCGTCGTGCTAACCATTATGCTACCATGCCTCCATTCCCCGCCCCCCCCCGTTGTTGACAGATATGCTATTTTAGTCTCAAGTCTGTTTCTTTGCATATTTTAAAAAAAGGGAAGATGCAGAAATTCAATGTATTTGTGGTGGCTTATTAGAATTGTCAATTTATTTAGCTTCAACGGTGTTACAGCCAATTAGATTGGATGTGATTGGGTAATTTCCACACTCGTCAACCTTGGTAACCACATTGCTATAAATGACCGTGTATAACTTGTGTGTGAATTTATCTGCAACATTTTTACCTAGTTCGTATTTCTAGAATTACTGCCCGTATTTTATTGTAAGACATTGCTATTGCTTCTTCTACCATTACTTTTTAAACACGTTCTATTCTGAGGAATTGACTTTTCTGTTGCCTGTGAATCATACTGTATATCCCACTATAACCTAATCCGAAATCTTGGCTGATGCAGGGTTGCCAATAGATACCGCGCTTTCTTCCCACAAGTAATTTTGTAGATTCTCTGTAGGAACCCTCACTGCTCCAGCTCCACTGCTGTCAAATATGATATTTTCAAAGCTGCCCAAAGACAGGAAATAACTCACAGCTAGGAAAATATGACTATACTGGAGCAGAGGGGAGAACCTGTCAGATTATCTTTTCCGAGATAAACTTGAAGTCTTGGAAAAAATATTGCGAAGCACTTCTAGGAAGAACATTAGAGCTACAGTATATGATAGTTTGGTAGTTATTTTTGGTCTAGAAATAGTTCAGGATTATAGGCCGATGGATAGGATTTTGAAGCCAACAATGGGAGATAAAGAATTTGAAGTCAAATCATTAATTTTGAAATTAGGTTTCCACTGGCAGTAACCATGAAACTACTGGATTGTCATAAAAACCCAGTTATATCTTGCACGGTACTGTTACCACATATCAACTTATTTCATGACAACAAACACAAAATGCTGGAGGAATTCAGCAGGCTGAAACATCGACTGTTTACTCTTTTCCACAGATGCTACCTGGCCTGCTGAGTTTCTCCAGCATTCTGTGTGTCGCTTTAGTCTCCAGCATCTGCAGATTTTCTCTGGTTTGATATTTCATGACTTATGTCAGTGATTATAAACCTGATTGTAATTCAAAAAATTCAGGAACATTCTCAACAACACAACTTTGCTCCTGAATTGTTTTCAAAATAAAGGTCAAAATATGATCCACCTAATTAAATATTTATTGCCCTCATGTTTAAGTTTTCTGTGGCAGGTACAGTATGTGAACACCTAGATCTCTTGGAACATTGAGTTTTTACAAAATACTCTGGTTTTCTGCTCTGTGCACTGGATGACCTACATTTTTTATGCATATGTCCTCTTGAAGCTTTTACATCTTCTCTGTGCACAATCCCACCTAATTTTGTATCTTCAGCAAACTTAGAAATATGTTGACTTGTATTGTGAAATGCTGAGGCTAAGTACCATTTCCTTTGCTATCTCTCCCATCATTGCCTACAAACTTGAGAAAGACCTTTTAATGCAACGCATACAAAATACTGGAGGAACTCAGCAGGCCAGGCAGCATCTATGGAAAAAATCCTACAGCTATTTCTGTCAGCTACATAAACCTCTTCCTTCACTTTGTCCTTTCAGCCACTGACAAATTACTTTCACTGTCAGGTTTTGTGCATTAAAGGGGTCTATCTTTTTAAGAAATTATATATTATTTCATGAAATGCTCACCATTGATTGTCAAGCATCACACCTTTTAAGTATAAAGAACTATAGGCAGGAGGAAGTCACCAGGTCAGACAGCATCTATAGAGGGACATGGACTGTCAATGTTCTGGGTCGAGATCCTTCATCTGGACTCCTAACTCTTTCCAGCCTTCTATCAATACCAGTCTCTTGTATTTTCATCAAACCTCTTCAAATTGTTTCACCATGATCTACAGCCAACTTATCCTTTATGTCTCAGCAGTTTCCTTTGTTTAACTTTTAAGACTTTTGTTTCCAGTTGTTTCACTTCCAATCTTAATGTAAGATTCTAGTGTACAATGTTTGAACACTCCTAAAAGTCCCTTTACAACAAACATTTTAATGAACTCTTTCTTATTGACCAACATTTTCCTTAGATATTTCTGCAACATATTGAACCAGAAAACCGTCTTGTATATATTCCACAAATTTAAAATCAACATAAATACAGCTAATTTAATCTGTCCAATATTTAATAGTTTAAATTCCCCATGACCACTGTATGAATTTTGTTGAATGAAATAATTTCCTGGTTAATGCAATGCCCAATATTATAGCCACTATCTGGTGGCCAGTAAAAAAATTCCACAAATGTCTTCCACTGTTTGTTTTTATTAGCTTCCCCCAAACTGACTCTAAGTGTGCATTATGGATTGAGGCCCACCATTAGTCACGGATGACCATGGAGGCCACCCCTACCTTTCTATGGATGCAAGCCATGACAGTGAGATGTGCTGTGGCAAATCATTGCTGACTTATGATGATTTCATCCGTTACTAATAGTGCTACTCCATCCCTTCCCCTTTTCCTTTTTGCCTTCCTCTTAAATGTAGAATACCCTTGAACATACAGCTCCCAGGTTTGGTCACCATGCACACATTTTCTGAAATGGCAATTAGTTCATATCTGTTTTCCAGATCATTTGTCCTAATAAATCATTTACCTTGTTGCTATGTGCATTTAATTACCTTTAACGTCTGCACTTTTTAATCCTTTAAACACTTCCTTACATTATGACCACTACTGATCTTTGCCAGTGTTTCCTCTGCCTATTTTTTTTCTGACTTTCACTTCCTGTTTTGCTTCTCTCCTTCCTGAATTCCTGCTGAGGATGTTATTCCTCTACCTGGCAGGTCGACCCCCACCCCTCACCCCCCAGCTGCTGGAGTGAGCTGACCTCACTTCTGGCAAAACCATGCTTCATCGTGAAACTAGTTGACAGTGGCCATTTAACCAACGTCTGTAAATTCTTCGTGTTGGGTAAGCAAAGGAAACCACAAAAGATTATTTTGAAAGGGAGTTAATAAACTCCAACTGGCCACTTCCTCAAAACTGATCTAATTCTCTTATAACCTTTAAATGATTATAATCGCTTTCATATACTATCTATTTCGGTTAAATCTAAACCAGTGAGTACAGCTCCTATGACCTAGTTTGAATTCTTAACTCCAGGCCCTGCTGATATTATACATTGCATTGGTGTTCAAATTATCTATTCCCTTAATAATCTTTAATTGTCCGAATAATATCTCCCATGAGCCTTGCTAAAATATGACATAGATAATGGAATGCAATATGTCAGTTGTGATTATACTAGATGCTTTAACGAACTTGTGTCTCTGAAATTTATGCTCTAACTTTCTGCTTATCTCCTTCTTCCCCTGATGCTTTAATTTCATTTCACTCTTCCTCTGTGACCATGCAGGATTCTTCAAAATCATTAAGAGAAGGATCGAAATCATAGGTGTATATTATTTGACATAGAACTTTTGGGGGATTTATTGGCCTATTTCCTGTAAAAATATAATAGATATGATCAACAATTCCTGACATTCAACTTCCCTTATTTTATTGCACATTTATCTTGTTTTACTTTGAAAATCACAGCTTCATACTTTAAGGACACTGGCATAGAAATTAGATCATGCAGCACCTATTTTCCACATAACTGATCAAAGTTAGTTTTTAGCATGCTTATTTCATTCCACCTATGTATGTACAAAATTCTTAGTCACCCTAGATATTTTTATATAAATTTTCTTTTAGATGTTTATTTTTATCTTTTGCAGTTGTTAGTAGACAAAAGCAAATTTTAGATTTCCGAAAGTTCATTTTCCAAAAATAGTTATTTTTCCAGAGAACTTTTTTTTTGTATTTCATTAAGGAAAGTAACATATTAAGTACCAGACCACTTTTCATATAAAAACATGATTTCATTGTTCTGTAGGTATATAGCCCAGTGCATGATTAAACGAAGTAACAAACAAGATGTCAATGATCGATAACATAGTGAGTTGAATGAACTAAATTGATTAACTGAAACAGAAAAGGGTGTGAAAGGAATGAGACAGGGCAAAGGAGAACTAAACTAAAAGGTAAGGGTGTGGGAGATGTGACATCTTAACTTTCAAATCATCAATTCTTACATCATGGCAAGAGTGACAAGACACCAGATGGTTACCCTGCAACAGCAAGGTCTCCACCAAGCAGAAATTTCGTGGCAAACAAGAGATGTGCTGTTCAAGCTCTTCCGAAGGCACACAAAGAAACAGGTAAGGTCGAAGACCAGAATCACAGAGGTCAGCCTTGGAAACCGAGTACAGCAGATGAGAGATACAGTACATCAAACTGACATCCGTTCTGAATTGGAAGAAGTCCAGCACTGCTATTAGCTCTGAACTCACTTAAACCACTGGAACCCAAGTACAACCCTCTACAGTCCTTTAAAGTCTTGTCAGAGGTAGTCTTCATGGACGAGTTGCTGCCAAGAAACCATTCCCCCAAAGTGGAAACAAAGTTAAGAGACTTACCGACACACAAAAACACAAGGACTGGGCTGCCTGCAAGTGGTCTGGATCAGAATAAATGGGAGAGGGTTGATGCTGCTTGTGTGTGGTTGGGGGCAGGGGCTTTGGTGTCCTTACATTTTTTTCTGCCATTCATTCTTTGGCTATTTTCTTCTGTTTTGAGGATGTCTGTGGAGAGTAAGAATTTCAGCTTGTATACTGTATACATACTCTGATATTAAATGGAGCCACTGAACCATTGATTGTTCCTGTGGATTAATGTCACATGTTTATGCTCTGTGTCATTCTAAAAGCTGACATTGCAATCCTATGACCAACAGTATGTCATTATAGCTGCCCCCAATTTTCAGTGACAGCAAGGGCCTCATGCTGAAAGGGGAATTCTTGCCAATGAACACTGACTTAATTGAAACTACAGTACATGAATTGATATTAGGATATAAACCAACAGTCAGTGTATTGAACTAAGCTCAAAAATATGGAAAAAAAATATCACTGGATCCCTTAAAATTTTTGCTTACGCGACAAAATCCTACCAAGAAGTTAAATAGCATCAGAACCTCAGATGAAGACATACTGTTAACAGCTGGATTTAGTTAACCACAGATAATGTTCAGCTAGAGACTCCTGGGCTGTTCCTATGAGTTCATCATTATAATCCTGTCTAGAGTCTTGAGTTTGTAATCCCTGCTGACATGCCTTCACAGTACTGTGTGCTTTCAGATGGGATGTTAAATCAAATCCTTGTCTCTCTCTCAGTAAGACATTAAAGATTCATTGGTTAAGGAGGCTGGCCTGTCAGCCCGTCTTTTCCATGCTGTCCTAGATATCTGTCTCTGCTAACCCTATTTGCTTGTGTTTGGCACATATTCCTCTAATCATTTTCTTTCCATGCAGCTGTCCAGCTGTCTTTTGAACATTGTTAAGTACTTCCCCCATCATGCCTTCTGGCTGTGTGAAAGATGTGCCACTCAGATTCACTTTAAATCTCTTTTCTCACCTTAAACCTTCACCCTCTAGTTTTAAACCGTTCTGGTGTGAAAAAAAAAGACTACCTACATTATCTATACCCCACATGATTTTATAAACCTCCATAAGGCCATCTCTCAGCCATCTTTGTTTCAGCCTCATACTAACCAAGCCTTCTTAACGTATGAATCTTTTCCACACCCCCTCTACATTTAATCACATCTTTCCTGTAGTGTGGCAACAGGACTGCGTAGAGCAGTCTGACCAGGTTTGTACAGCTGTGACATGGCGTTCCCAAGGCATTATTTTGGAGAACAGCAGAAGAGTTATTCCTGATGCACTGACTATTATTTATCTTCAGACAATTGCACCAATAAACAGATTGTCTCATCATAATCACTTCGCTTTTTACGAGAGTTTACACAGTGCAAATTGAAAATTGAGGCCTCATTTCCTCTTCTCCTTATGGTCAATGGGCAGGAGGTATCGGAGCCTGAAGACCAACAGTCAACAATTTAGAAACACCACTAACACAAAAGAAGCTCCAGATGATGAAAATCCAAAGCAAGACACACAAAATGCTGCGAGGACGTTCCCTCCTTCAAAGGACAGGGTCTCCTTCCTCCAACTTTGACGCTGCCCTCACCCACGTCTCTCCCATTTCCTGGTCATCCACAGTCACCCAACTTCCCACCATCTTAACATGGATAGAGTTCCTCTTGTCCTTACCTGCCACCCCATGACCCTCTGCATCCAATACATCATTCTCCACAACTTTCACCATCTACAATGGGATCCTATCACCAGAAACATCTTTACCCCACCCCCTACTCTCTGCATTCTGCAGGAATTCTCTTGTCAATTTGTCCAAAAAGGTTGAATTTTAAAACAAGACCAAGTAGAGTGTAAAAAAGTACCAATTTCTTGATTACATCGAAAACATTGATCAGATAAATTTGAGTTTAATGATGTAGAAAATAGGTGCAGGAGTAGGCCATTCGGTCCTTCGAGCCTGCACCACCATTCAGTATGATCATGGCTGATCATCCAACTCAGAACCCTGTACCTGCTTTCTCTCCATACCCCCTGATCCCTTTAGCCACAAGGGCCATATCTAACTTCCTCTTAAATATAGCCAATGAACCGGCCTCAACTGTTTCCTGTGGCAGAGAATTCTACAGATTCACCATTCTCTGTGTGAAGAAGTTTCTCCTCATCTCAGTCCTAAAAGGCTTCCCCTTTATCCTTAAACTGTGACCCCTCATTCTGGACTTCCCCAACATCGGAAACAATCTTCCTGCATCTAGCCTGTCCAATACCTTTATAATTTTATACGTTTCAATAAGATCCCCCCTCAATCTTCTAAATTCCAGTGAGTATAAGCCTAGTCGATCCAGTCTTTCTTCATATGAAAGTCCTGCCATCCCAGGAATCAATCTGGTGAACCTTCTCTGTACTCCCTCTATGGCAAGAATGTCTTTCCTCAGATTAGGGGACCAAAACTGCACACAATATACTGGGTGCGGTCTCACCAAGGCCTTGTACAACTGCAGTAGAACCTCCCTGCTCCTGTACTCAAATCCTTTTGCTATGAATGCCAACATACCATTTGCCTTTTTCACCGCCTGCTGTACCTGCATGCCCACCTTCAATGACTGGTGTACAATGACACCCAGGTCTCGTTGCATCTCCCCTTTTCCTAATCGGCCACCGTTCAGATAATAATCTGTTTTCCTGTTCTTGCAACCAAAGTGGATAACCTCACATTTATCCACATTAAATTGCATCTGCCATGAATTTGCCCACTCACCTAACCAAGTCGCCCTGCATCCTCTTAGCATCCTCCTCACAGCTAACACTGCCGCCCAGCTTTGTGTCATCCGCAAACTTGGAGATGCTGCATTTAATTCCCTCGTCTAAATCATTAATATATTTTGTAAACAACTGGGGTCCCAGCACTGAGCCTTGCGGTACCCCACTAGTCACTGCCTGCCATTCTGAAAAGGTCTCGTTTACTCCCACTCTTTGCTTCCTGTCTGCCAACCAATTCTCTATCCACATCAATACCATACCCCAATGCCGTGTGCTTTAAGTTTGCACACTAATCTCCTGTGTGGGACCTTGTCAAAAGCCTTTTGAAAAAAATCTAAATATACCACATCCACTGGCTCTCCCCTATCCACTCTACTAGTTACATCTTCAAAAAATTCTATAAGATTCGTCAGACATGATTTTCCTTTCACAAATCCATGCTGACTTTGTCCGATGATTCCACCTCTTTCCAAATGTGCTGTTATCACATCTTTGATAACCGACTCTAGCATTTTCCCCAACACCGATGTCAGACTAACCGGTCTATAATTCCCTGGTTTCTCTCTCCCTCCTTTTTTAAAAAGTGGGGTTACATTAGCCACCCTCCAATCCTCAGGAACTAATCCAGAATCTAAGGAGTTTTGAAAAATTATCACTAATGCAACCACTATTTCTTGGGCTACTTCCTTAAGCACTCTGGGATGCAGACCATCTGGCCCTGGGGATTTATCTGCCTTTAATCCCTTCAATTTACCTAACACCACTTCCCTACTAACATGTATTTCCCTCAGTTCCTCCATCTCACTAGACCCTCGGTCCCTTACTATTTCAGGAAGATTATTTATGTCCTCCTTAGTGAAGACAGAACCAAAGTAGTTATTCAATTGGTCTGCCATATGTTTGTTCCCTATGATCAATTCACCTGTTTCTGACTGTAAAGGACCTACATTTGTCTTGACCAATCTTTTTCTTTTCACGTATCTATAAAAGCTTTTACAGTCAGTTTTTATGTTCCCTGCCAGCTTTCTCTCATAATCTTTTTTCCTTTTCCTAATTAAGCCCTTTGTCCTCCTCTGCTGGTCTCTGAATTTCTCCCAGTCCTCAGGTGTGCCGCTTTTTTTTGCTAATTTATATGTTTCTTCTTTGGACTTGATACTATCCCTAATTTCCCTTGTCAGCCACGGGTGCACTACCTTCCCTGGTTTATTCTTTTGCCAAAATGGGATGAACAATTGTTGTAGTTCATCCACGCGATCTTTAAATGCTTGCCATTGCATATCCACTGTCAACCCTTTAAGTATCATTTGCCAGTCTATCTTAGCTAATTCACATCTCATACCTTCAAAGTTACCCTTCTTTAAGTTCAGAACCTTTGTTTCTGAATTAACTATGTCACTCTCCATCTTAATGAAGAATTCCACCATATTATGGTCACTCTTACCCAAGGGGCCTCGCACGACAAGATTGCTAACTAACCCTTCCTCATTGCTCAATACCCAATCTAGAATGGCCTGCTCTCTAGTTGGTTCCTCGACATATTGGTTCAGAAAACCATCCCGCATACATTCCAAGAAATTCCTCAGCACCCTTACCAATTTGGTTCACCCAATCTATATGTAGATTGAAGTCACCCATTATAACTACTGTTCCTTTATTGCACGCATTTCTAATTTCCTGTTTAATGCCATCCCCAACCTCACTACTACTGTTAGGTGGCCTGTACACAACTCCCACCAGCGTTTTCTGCCCCTTAGTGTTATGCTGCTCTACTCATATCGATTCCACATCCTCCAGGCTAATGTCCTTCCTTTCTATTGTGTTAATCTCCTCTCTAACCAGCAATGCTACCCCACCTCCCTTTCTTTCCCGTCTATCCCTCCTGAATATTGAATATCCCTGGATGTTGAGCTCCCATCCTTGGTCACCCTGGAGCCATGTCTCTGTGGTCCCAACTATATCATATTCATTAATAACTATCTGCACATTCAATTCATCCAACTTGTTACGAATGCTCCTCGCATTGACACACAAAGCCTTCAGGCTTGCTTTTACAACACTCTTAGCCCTTATACAATTATGTTGAAAAGTGGCTCTTTTTGCTTTTTGCCCTGGATTTGCCTGCCTGCCACTTTTACTTTTCACCTTACTACTTTTTGCTTCTACCCTCATTTTACACCCCTCTGTCTCTCTGCACTTGTTCCCATCCCCCTGCCACATTAGTTTAAAGCCTCCTGAACAGCAGTAGCAAACGCTCCCCCTAGGACATTGGTTCCAGTCCAGCCCAGGTGCAGTCTGTCCTGTTTATACCAGTCCCACCTCCCCCAGAACTGGTTCCAATGCCCCAGAAATTTGAATCCCTCCCCCTTGCACTATTTTTCAAGCCACGTATTCAACTGAAATATCCTATTTCTACTCTGACTAGCACGTGGCACTGGTAGTAATCCAGAGATTATTACTTTTGTGGTCCTACTTTTTAGTTTATCTCCTAACTCCCTAAATTCACCTTGTAGGACCTCATCCCGTTTTTTACCTATATCGTTGGTACCTATGTCCACCACGACCACTGGCTGTTCACCCTCCCATTCCAGAATGTCCTGCGGCCGCTCAGAGACATCCTTGACCCTTGCACCAGGGAGGCAACATACCATCCTGGAGTCTCGTTTGCAGCCGCAGAAACGCCTATCTATTCCCCTTACAATCGAATCCCCTATCACTATAGCTCTCCTACTCCTTTTCCTTCCCTCCTGTGCCGCAGAGCCACCCATGGTGCAATGAACTCGGCTGCTGCTGCCTTCCCCTGATGAGACATCTCCCCCAACAGTATCCAAAACAGTATATCTGTTTAGGAGGGAGATAACCTCAGGGGACTCCTGCACTACCTGCCTACTGATACACTGTCTAGTGGCCACCCCTTCCCTTTCTGCCTGTGCAGCCTTTACCTGCGGTGCGGCCAACTCACTGAACGTGCTATTCATGACTTTCTTAGCATCGCGGATGCTCCAGTATGAATCCAATCGCAGCTCCAGACGCTCAATGCAGTCTGCCAGAAGCTGCAGTTGGACACACTTCCTGCACACATAGTCATCAGGGACACTGGAAGTATCCTCGATTTCCCACATGCTGCAGGATGAACAAACCACAGGGCCGATCTCAGCTGCCATGACCTACCCAATACATTTGTTCAACTTTTGAAACTTTCTCCTTTGAAAGGAACTTACCCGGCCTCACCTCACTTGGAGTGAAGCTCGTCCTCAGCCTCTTCTTGTCGAAGCCTCTCGAGTCAAAGCCTCAAATCTCCACTCCTTCACTGGTCCACTCACTCACTGGCCGCTTTCCACAGGCTGCTCTGCTTGAGGTAATCCTCTATTTATTTGTTTGAGCTTTTCAAACTGCTTGGTCACCTGACCTTGATTGCCCAATCAGCTGCGTTCTGCTGAGTCTGAGCTATTCAAATCTTGATTGACTTGATTGCACAGTCCAACTGCCAAAACTGCCAGAATCTCTCGAGTCAAAGCCTCAAATCTCCACTCCTTCACTGGCCCACTCACTCACTGGCCGCTTTCCTACGTTGCCTACATTGCAATGGTATTGGGAAAAATCAGGAATATTAAAGTGAGGCATAAATAGCCACAAATCTAGTGATTTATAAAAGTACAGTGGCATCAAAATACATGTCCAAAGATTTCTACAATGACAAACTTATAGTGGAAATCTGCCCCTTTCACTACTAACCAGCTGGGTGAAGTCTGTGTAAAGTCGCATGAGGTTCAAATTAAGTCTCATAAAGTGCCCTGAGATCATAACTGGTGTGTTGCCCGTTGCTCCCTTCAAAATCTGTGTACCAACTTAACTAAAAAGTTTGCTTCTTGATGAATCCATATCGATAAAACTATGTTAAAACAACTTGCTTATTGTTTCTTCAACAAACGGAAGAGCTTGATTGATGATGTCAGATCCTCCTTCAAGAAGGTGAATCCTTTCACGGCAGCAGGCCCCGATAGTGTACCTGCCCGGGACCTTGAATGAACTTGCTGAAGTGTTCTAGGATATCTTCAAATTCTCTGCTGCAATCTGAGGTTCAAAAAGGTAATGATCAGCTGACAGGTGTGTGTGCAGACATTTCTAACCTCTCCCTGGTGCTGGATGTGGTTCTATCCTGCTTTAAAAAGACCAATATCATCCCAGTACCCAAGAAAAACAAGATAATGGGCCTTAATGACTACCGTCCAGTGGCTCTAATATCTACCATCATGAAGTGCTTTAAGATGGTGATCAAGGCATGCTTCAACTCTACCTTTCTAGGCAACCTCGACCCACTACCATTCGCCTACTGCTGAAACGGGTCAATGGAAGCCACCATCTCCCTGGTCCTATGGTCATCAATGGAGCATTTGGATAGTAATGACAGCATTGTCAGATGATTGTTTATTGGCTACAGTTCTGCCTTCAACTTCCTCAGCAGGCTAAAGAAATTTGGTATGTTGCCATCGCCTCTTACAATCTACCTTGTTAAGATCTTAACATAGAACAGTACAGCACAGCAACAGGTCCTTTGGCCTGCAATGTTATGCTGAACCAGCTAGAAAGTAAATCAACCCCCCCCCCCCCATAAAAACCAATTCATATCTCTCTATCTTCCTCACATTCATGTGACTATCTAAACGTTTCTTAAAAGCCTCTAATGTATTTGCCTCTACCACCATGCCAGGCACCAACCGCTCTCTGAGTAAAAACCTTACCCTTCACATCCCCTTTAAACCTACCCTGAGGAAAAGATACTCCTTGTTTACTCTATCTATGCCTCTCATAATCTTGTAAATCTCTATCAGATCTCCCCTCAGCCTCCACAAAGAAACCAACCCATTTATCCAGCCTCTCATGATAGCACACGCCCTCTAAACCAGGCAGCGTCCTGGTAAACCACTTCTGCACCCTCTCCAAAGCCTCAACATTCCTCCTATAGTGGGGCAAATAGGATTGTATACAATACTCCAGATGTGGCCTAACCAGAATTTTATAGAGTTGCAGCATAAACTCTCAACTTTTGAACTCCATGCCTCGAAAAATTAAAGCATTCATTCCATAAGCCTTCTTAATGACCCTATCGACCTGTGAAGCCACTATCAAGAAGCTATGAACATGGATCCCAAGATCTCTCTGTTCAGCAACACTTATAAGGATCTTGCCCTTAGTAGTGTTCTGTCTTCATTCATTTGCTCTACCGAGGTGCAACACCTGGGTTAACCTCCATCTGCCATTTCTCTGCCCGTATTTGCAACTGATCTATATTGTGCTGTATTGAATTGAATGGAATGGAATGGAATGATCTTTATTGTCATTGTACATAGGTACAATGAAACTCTGTTTGGCTTCCTCTCAGGCAATCAAACAAAGCGGTAGATAAAAACAAGACAGTAATAGAAAAATGGTATTAAATAGATAAGTAGCATAAAATAAGTTACAGCAGCACCAGAATGTCACAGTAATGCACAAAGTGCCATTAGTGCAAGTATTTGAGTCCTTGTGTGTGCTCACAGTTTCAGTCATTGTTCTGTGGGAGTGGTGTGATGGAGGCCACAGCTCTGGGGTAGAAGCTGTTCCTCAGTCTATTTGTTCCTGTTTTTATTGTCCTGAATTTTTTGCTGAATGGAAGCGTGTCAAATGGAGTGGCCGGGGTGTGTGGTGTCTCTGGTTATGCTGATTGCTTTCCTCCTGAGTCTACTGGAGTAGATGGTGTCCAGTCCTGGGATCTCCATCCTGACAATTCACTGGGCTGCCTTCACCACGCGATGCAGGTCTTGTCGCTCAGCCAGTCTTCCAGTCCCCTGCATTCTCCACAACTCTACCAATATTTGTATCATCCACAAACTTATTAACCCACCTATTTTCATCCAGATCATTTATATAAACCTCAAACAACAGCAGTCCCAGCAGAGATCCCTGTAGAACACCCCAGACCTCCAGCTTGAATAAGTCCCTTCAGCCACTATTCCCCGTTTTCTACGTGCAAGCCAGTTCCGAACCAAGAGCAAATTCGCCGCGGACCCCATACATCTTAATCTTCTGGATTAAGCTCCCATGAGGAACATTGTCAAACACCTAACTAAAATTTCCACTGCCCTACCCTCATCATTCTCTCTCGTCACTTTGTCAAAAAACTGAATCCAGTTGGTAAGACATGACCTGCCACGCACAAAGCCATGCTGTCTCTCACTAATTAGGGTACAGGTTTCCAGATGATCATATATCCTATCCCTAAGAATTTTCTCCAGCACTTTATTGTTTACATGCACTGCATTTTTGGCAATGTTGACACTTTAATCTGCATTGTTATTGTAGCTCAATATGACCTGTAATGATTTGATCAGTATGAACAGTATGCAAGACATGTTTTTCACTGTATATGTAACAGTGTAATAATAAACCAATGAGCTGCCTCAATGACTATCACCCAGTAGCACCCAAACATATTATATTGAAGTGTTTTGGCTAGAATTAATTCCTGCCCGAGCATCATATCATCTTGTTCCTGAAGCAGTTTGCCTGCTGCTACAACAGGTCTATACAGGCATGTTTGCTTTAGAGAACATATATCTATTTCTTACCCCATAACCTTATTTTTTTTTTTTTACTGGGGCATAGGCTGCCAGCAGTTGCCTACCAAAGTCCCCTGTCCTGGGCCAGTCCTTCAAGTGTACCCAGATGTCGCCCATCTTCGAAGATGTCTCCTCTCCCAGGGATGGAGACTTTAGAGCTTTTGTTGTCTGCAGCTCTGGGTTTTTACCGGATGGGTTTGCCAGCCCCAAGCCCAAACCCCTTCCTTATGTAGCCATACTTGGGACCATCCATGGCAGAGTTAATTGATTACAGTTCTGCATTCAGCACAATCACCCCCTCAGTACTAACCACCAGGTTTCAAAACCTGACCAGTGTATCTGCCTCCACAAATGAAACCTTGACTTCTTTACTGGGAGACCACAAATGGTATTAGCATCTCCTCTTCACTGCCTACCAACACAGCTGCACCTTAAGAGTGTGTGCTTAGCCCATTGTTCTACTCTTATCTACATTTATGTCTGTGTGGCTCAAATGCCATCTATAAATTTACCGATAACTCCACTCTTGTTGGTAGAATCTGAGATGGTGAGAAGGAGGCTTACAGGAGTGAGATAGATCAGCTGTTTGAGAGATGACGCAACAATATTGCACTCATTGTTAGCAAGAGTAGGGAAAGGTTGTGGACTTCCAGAGGAGAAAATCGGGAGAGCATACACCAGTCCTCATTAAGGGTCAGCAGTGGAAAGAGTGGGCAGCAAAATCTTGAAGGATGACTCCTGGACCCAACACTTTGGTGCAAGCATTAAGGCAGCGTGCCAGCATCTCCTCTTCTTTAGGAGTTTGAACAGATTCAGCATGTCACTGAAGATTCCTACACATTCCTAAAAATGCACGGCTGGTTGCATCACAGCCTGGTCGTATGGAGGCACCAATGCACCGGATTGCAGAGGCTTCAGAGGATTATAAACTCAGCCAACTTTTACATACGCAGCCCTCCCCACCACCAAAGACCCCTTCAGTGGGCCATGTCTCAAGAAGCTGGGATGCATCGCTACTAGCATGCCCTCTTCTCACTACCAGCATCAGGGAGGAGGTTCAGGATCCAGAGACTCACACTCATTGGTTCAGAAACAGCTTCTTCCCCTCCATCATTACATTCCTGAATGGTTTGTGAAACCCATGAACACTACCTTACTATACCTACATTTACACACTTTATTTATATTTGTAATTTACAGTAATTTTATATCTTTGCACTACACAGCTGCCCCAAAACAATTTTCACAACATGTAAGTCAGTGATAATGAACCTGATTCTGACTTTCCTTGACCTCACAAAAACAGAATCTGCCTATGCTAGAGGCAGGCAAAAAAGCTCTTATCGCCATTCTTGAAAAATCAGGAATGAAGCTTCAGCATTTGCTGCGCGCAGGGACAGGTCATGCATCAGTAATGACTAGAAGAAGCAATGGACTGTCAAGGCATTGAAGGAATTGTGTGAGTCACCATATGTGGTTCTGTTGTGCTGTGTATGCTATTCTCTTCACTTGCGTTTGTCCACAAGTCAACAAGTACGGTTCTACATCAATGATGCACAGAGAAGAACGTGTGCAAATGTCAGAAATCATTCCAAACAACCTTGAACCATTAAAGAAGTTTGGCTTTCAAATGAGTTGGCAGTATTCAAGATATTTAAGGCTCAGGATGAAACTCCTTTTTAGGTTCAGCAAGGATTGCTACACGGCAGACGTGCTACACTCTTCACATAGTGATGAGAGGAACCACCTGTACATAATTTGGCTAAAGCCCATTCTTAATGATGTGCAAGGAACGCTGATCCTGCCAAGTTACTGAATCAGAGGTGTCTGCACCAAAGTCTTGATACCAAATGATAGACACCTGGCTCTATTACCCACCTTGGCTAATTCTTTTGGGGCTTTAAAGGAAGTAGTGAACCTAACTAAAGGAAAACAAAATTGGACATAAGAATTAATTTTACTCAACAATAGACACAAAATACTGGGTGAGCTCAACAAATCAGGCAGCATCTGTGGAGGGCAATAAACAATTGACTTTTTGGGCTGTCTGAAAAGGAAGGGGGCAGAAGCCAAAATAAGGAGGAAGTGAGGGAAGGAGTGCAAGCTGGCAAGTGATAGGTCAGACCAGATGAGGGGAGAAACGGGTGTGCAGGGAAGTGGGGGGAATGAAGCTAAGGTGGGATAGGAGGATGAAGGGATGAAGAACAAATCTGATGGGGAGGAGAGTGGACCTTGGAAGAAAGGGAAGGAAGAGAGGAACCAGAGGGACGTCATGGGCAGGTAAGAGGGTAACCAGAATGGGGAATAGAAAAGGAGAAGAGGGAGCAGGGAGAGATTACCAGAAGTTGTAAGTTGATTTTACTGCAGCACTGAGGAATGAATTCCATGAACTCTGTGTTAACCTTAAAGCACTACAACAGATGGCTATTTGGTTCTAATGAATTTGTTAGAGCAACGAAGCTAATAATGACATTGTTCTTGTAGCTGAGCTTCTGGGGTGCCCAAAAGAGAACTCTGCAATTTACAAAGTCCGTAAAGGAATATTCACGTTAAATGCATCAGCACCTTTGAGATACTGTGATCTTTTTCTGCCACACTTCAGCATTGATGTGGATCATATCTTTAGACATTGAACATCATGAAATCAAATTTAAGAAAGCCTCACTGCCTTCAGTGTAATACATCCTCCTACATCTGACATACCTCAGTTGCAGCAGAAAATCATGATGTATAACCATTCCCTCTCCAACATGACAGGCAGGCCAGCTGCCCATTTCTTCAAAAACAAAGCCCGAGGTAAATCTTTGTCAAAACTTGAGAAGAATGAAGAAGTTTATTTTGAATTCTAAGAATTGTTAACAGCTTAGTTACAGATTAGTTTTATTTCATCAGTGCGGGTAAAGATAATCCAAAGAGACATTTAAAACATCTGAAAACAATGAACAATTAGATCTTGTAGGACCAATAAACCTGCAACAGCTGGAGTTGGATTTTAACCCAGAAACCAACAGAATGACTCCAAAGTCTAAATCACTAACCACTGCTGAAGTGTGAAGGTACAATTTACTTTTTTAAGGGGCAACATATAAAAAGAGCTTTATGTTCACTACTTGGGGACAAATAGAGAGTGGTTTCAAATTAAGGAAACTGAACTTTGGTTCTTTTCCTATTGTCCTGGGGAGTAAACAAAGACTGCAGAAAACTCGTGAATTAAACATTTTTTGTGACTTTATTCCGCTTATTATAACAAAACAACTTTTATTGTAAAGTAGCCCCTTTCAGAGGCCCGCCTAACGACATTAAGATCAGAAAGCTTCCAAAACATCTGGCTGACATACACCTTAAGAATTTATATCGTGTACTAGTTGCAAGGTACGCGCTATAGGACCAAGCAAGTGGAAGAAATGATATGACATCGCCCTTGTTTTTGTCCTTTTGCACGGCTTGGTTTGTGGTCTAAGTGGCCTGATCCCTGGGATCAGAGAATAACTGTTGGAGGCCCGCATAGAAAACGTTTTTCCACCAGGTCGGCCTCTAGTGGTTCAGTACTTCAAATACAACGCACATTCTCTCTTCCCTGTGACACACTCATCCACCAGTTTTTAAACAAGTTTTTGTGTTTTTTTTGGAAATCTGATCTCCCCACTCGCACACGGGAGTCTGCCCGCTGCGATCCATGGCCGTCGGGCAGGGTCGTGTTTGCTTGCCGAGGCTGTAAGCCGACACCGTGAGGCGGGGCTGCTCCTCGCCAAGAGCAAAGGAAACGCGGAAGTCGGGAGCGGCCGAGCAAGCAGCGCCATGGCAGGTCAGTGCTGGCCCCGGGCACCCGGTCTCCCGGTCTCCGGTGAAGGCTGGAGCTTGCCCTCCCCTCGAGTGACCGTCTCACACGTTACAGTCACGAACAGCGAGCGACTCTTCCCCCCGCTGCGCCTCGCTTCTTTCTCGCGGACTGCCGGGAGAGGGGCGAAGGAAGGGCAAGGACATGAGGGAGGCGAGGAGGAGGGTGGTTGAGGTGGCTCGACCCCACCACCTTCAACACTACTGCTCGTTCCCCATCCTTACTTCCCAATTCCAACCCCGCCCGTCGCTGACTCTTCCGCGCTTTCGCCCCCAGCGTCCCGTTTAACCTTGACACCGGACAGCCCCGTCATTACCGCTCGAGTTGCAACACTAGTCTACTGTTTCCTTTGCGTTAAACCTCAGAGCAGCTGGCTCGGGCTTCAGACTAAACTTCTGGCGTACTGCAAAGGCTAATAGTCCGCCCCACCCAGTTCCACACACGCTCTCAAGCCACACCGGCAAACAAACGGCAACTGGCGGAGAGCCGAATCGTGTAGACATCCCAACCGCATAATGACGTTAAGGAACATTTCCGAACAATCGTGTAACGTGAGTGGGCATGTGAACGGAGACAAAAGCAGCTGGAGATTGCTGACCCTCCACGTAAAATTAATTCATTCCTTAGACAACTAATTGGTAGTTTCAGTAATGTGTACAAAGGCAAGGAGGAAAGCATTGCGGTTGTAAACTAGTGTGGAGAACTTGTAAAGAGAGTAATTTATGCTCCTGCAGCGTTGCCATTTCCACACATTGGGCTAGGAGTACCAATCAGTTTTTCACCAGAAATTGGTTTCAACCCATTTAGCAATAATTTGAAATAATAACAGAAGATGCAAAAAAAAACACTCAGGTAGCATCTGTGGAAAGGGAGGAAGCAATAATTTAAACTGCATATAAAATCTTTTACAAACACTAGAAAGTCTGCACAGGCTGGAAAAGCAAAGCAACACACACAAAATGCTGGAGAGACTCAGCAGGTCAGGCAGCGTCTATGGAAAAGACCCTTCTTCTGAACTGAGTAGGAAGGGGGGGGGAGAGATGCCAGAATAAAAAGGTGTAGGGGGGGTTGAAGAGGTTTGAAGGTGATAGGTGAAGTCACGTGGATCAGAAAGATCAAGTGCTGGACAAGAAAGAACCAGAGAGGGGAGTGGACTGCAGGAGGAAGAGGAGGAGGAGGAGGGGACCCGGGGGAAATATTAGGCAGGAGAGAAGTAAAAGGTCAGAGTGTGGAATAGAGAGGGGGAGATTTGTGCACTGGATGGAGAAATCGATATTCATACTAGCAGATTGGAGGGTACCCAGATCAAGTAGAACCTGTTACACGTTGGATGGTAAATGGAAGTAGGGAGCAGTCTGAGTTCAAATTAACAGATTAAAAAACACCTGAGAGAAATGATAGTGGAATCTGCTGAACCAGACTATGTGAGGCATTCCTTATTGCCACTTTTTCCAATTCCAAAAATGTTACAATGCCATTTGTTGGAATAGACCTCTGAAGATGCATGGAAGTTAATGGTTGGCTGCCAGTAACTAGTGGTCTTCCCTTAACGTCATCATGCCATTGATGGAAGTGTCCCTTAACGTCATCATGCCATTGATGGAAGTGTCCCTTAACGTCATCATACCATTGATGGAAGTGTCCCTTAACGTCATCATGCCATTGATGGAAGTGCCCCTTAATGTCATCATGCCATTGATGGAAGTGTCCCTTAATGTCATTACGGACTCGAGCAGTGCTTGATGGTCAAAGAGATGCGGGAAACGGAACGACCAAGCTGGGTTCCCTTTTCCAACAATTTGGAGAGGTAATCAATGCTTGCATGTCACTCAAAACTCTGGCAGATTTAAAGTACTGATCATATCCTTGAGCACAGAGAGCAACCAGCTGATCTCTTGGGTATTGCAGTGGAAGTTTGGACTTTTGATGTGATGGCTGAGGATTACAGTGTACAAACGGACATCAGGGGTCTCACAACAGTACAGTGATCTGTCCTCCCAACACACTACCAGAATTACTGAAGCATGCTTCCAGAGGATGTCTGCTGCTCCACAGAGCATAAATCTGAGAACATTATCTCTCACACTGCCAGCTTTCCAATGGCCTTGTTGCTCAGGAAATATGTGATGTCCATAGCTGAATCATCCTGCACATTCATGCGGCACTGCATGGGAGCAATGGGGCAGTCAAAGTTGCATGGAAGAAGGGTCCTTAAGAGATTACAGAAGGCTGAAGCATTTAACATGGGAATGAGAACTGTGTCAATTGACCAATAGCAGGGGCCTGGGGTCTGTTGAAGATCATGAGCTGAACTGCAAACCCTTGCTGAATATGCTCAGCTACAGTTTGACATGTAAAGTGGAAGGTAGCCGGGGAAGTTAAGTAGGGGAGGAAGTGTAAAGAGAAATTAAATGTATTGGGTTTTTAATTGAGTCTCACCCAGTTGAAGAATATCCGAAACATACACTTTGATACCTTGTTAAGCTCGTGTTCTAAATATAACTTAAACCTGATACTCAAACTGCTCCTCATTGAGGGAGAGGCCAAGGAAGGGATATATTGAGAAATGTAGAGATAAGGGGAGAGAGTGTTGGGAGAAAACACTAAGAAAGACATAGGAAGGGCTTGCAGAATCAGCGATATATCACCATAGCAGTAAATCTTTTTGGCCACTTTTTCCTCTGTTGGAATACTAACTCGATGCCCATGTCCCTCAGCTTGGTAGGCATCTTGGAATCAGAGCTGTGTAGGTGTGATAGCACTTGTCTGCCTGTTGCCAATGCAACGGATAAAACAAATGACCTTATTGGTCTGTTTTTAAAATGTTTTTGTGCATTTTATAAACAAGCTAGGTAACACACAGGTGCAATGAGAACAGGCTGCAGTTATCTTTGAGTATTGAGGATTATTTAAAATGGATCCTACATACATGTACTTTTCCCCCTGTACAGATTTTGCAATTAAGTTGCAAGCTTCTGGCCAACACTAATGATATATAAATAAATGGGGATTTATAGGAGCTAAATTGAGAGCTTGCAATTTAATCTGTTGTATTTACTTTAATTGGAACTCACCATTCTTTGCTGCAGTCCTATCCATTTTTGGAGTAGCTTTCAACCTGATTGTTTGATCCGAAGTACAAATTTACAAATTGGCTGAAAACTATTCCACTGGATTTTAAATTGATCAACAAAAAAAAGGTAATCTGTGTACAGCAGTGAGCCACAATACACCATTTATTATAGCTCCATGATTCCAGGTTCTTTTATGAGAGCAGTGTTTGGAGGAGTGTACCTGATTTTACCTTTAGTGAGAAACTTCTGCACAAACAGCCGTTTGTCATGGGTGAGCATAAGACATGGATTTCCTTTGGCCGTATATTTTGGGCGTAAAAACAGATTCCAGTTCAGACCTTAGCTTCCTGGACACGACACAGTTCCAGTCAGGAGAGGAAAGCTGAGCCCGTACATCCTCTAACTCCAAAGCATTGCTTTCAATGAATACATTCCTCCAGCCCTGCCTTGTTGATTTAAATTTATTTTGCCCAGGGTTGTCTAATGTGATTTTTTTTTTACAATTTTGCTGCTCACTGTATTAAACAACACCGTAAGTAGAGAGGATAAGCCCCCACTACCTATAAAGTACTCCAAATAGTATGCATCTTGAACAGCCTCTGACAACCAAGTCCAACTTGTGGCCTCAACGTGTGGCTTAGCTACTAGGCCCGGCGGAACTGTTCCTGCCAACAAGGGGCAAAGGCAGACCACTGGTGCCTCAAAACCAGTTGCTTCGGGCAGGTGGGGCTCATCAGCCTTGGACGGCAGCCCGCCTCGGAGAAGGAAAACGCTGATTTTAAACCTCCGCTGCCTTGCAACCATACCCACCCATGGGAAAGGCTTCGGGAGTAAACCCCGAGGAAGAAATCTGGAGCCGGGGTCCCTAAGGCAGTTTGATGTTGTTTACAACTTCACTCTGGCAACCTCTGTGACGACACTGGTGCCAAGCTGTATAGCTGTATCGGCGCTTGCCTTTCCCTGGGACTACATCAGGGGGAACCCGCTGCGTGGGCAACAGCCGGTTCTTCAAATCTTTCCGCCCAGCCTTGTGCCTTGGAGAGGACACAGTCCACCAGAGGCGCAAACCCATGATGCCCAGGTATCGATGGCTGCCTACTACTAAGTAGAGAGTAACACTTTCCACTCTTAGTAGCAAGTAAGTTGTTCTAGTATGAGATTTGTTGTTATTCAGATCTCTTTTTTTACATTAACTTTTTAGCATTCAATACTTATCCCTGATTGCCCCTGAGAAGACTGTTGCCCTGAACCGCTGCAGTCTTGCTTGTCGGAATTAGGCCCTCTTGCAGTGAGGGAAAAGTGATGTATTTCCAGGTTAGAATGGCCGGAGACTCGGAGGGGCACCTACAGGTGTCAGTGTTGGCGTGCACCTTCTTCCATATTCCTTTCGGTGGTGGGCTTCATGGGTTGGGAGGTGGTGTTGGAGTAGCCCTTGTGACTAACTGCAGGACTTTGAGTAGATGATACACGTTGCACCAGAGATGGAATTAATGTATAAAATGGTGGCTGGGATGTTGGTCAGGATGCCATCTAGTTTTCTAAGTATTGTGGAGGTCCAGGCAGGTGGAGTGTAACACATGATGCTAACTTTATTTTTATTACACGTGGCAAGGTTTTGGGCTGTCAGGAGGTGAGCAAATCGCTGTAGGCTACTCTGCCTCCCCCCCCCCCCCCCCCCCGCCCCGGTCTTTGTTGCAACAATATTTACCTGACAGATCCAGCTGAGTTTCTGGTCGGTGGTGATGACCAGGATGTTAATGGTGGGGTCTCGGTGACGCCTTTAATGGTATGGGTAGATAGTTGGTTTCTCTCTTGTCAGAGTTGGTCAATGCGTAGGGTTTGTGTGGCATGAATGTAACCTACCCCTTAATAGTCCACACCTGAGCATTGTGGTGGTTGTAGTACAGGTAAGCATAGACTGCTTAAATTTCTGAGCAAGTAAGAGAACAACTGAACTTTATGCAACTTATAGCTGCATTTGATTTTTAACTCGTGACCCTTTTTATGGAAAATTGTGATATTTTCCAAAAAAAACTTATCAGAGAAATGCAGGAATTGTTCCGGAAACTAGATCAATTGTGTTTAGCTAAGACACAGTGGTCATATAGGGTCTTTAAGGCATGAAAGAGTATGGATAGTGCCCACCATCTCCAGCTAATCAGTGTTCTTGTGAAAGTGTCTGTGTCGGCAGAAGGTGAGCTTAGCCAGAGTTAGTCACTGCCTGAAACGCTGCTGGCATTTAGGGTAGCAGTGACGGTCCTCCATTGCTGCCTTTGGCCATTTGGCAGTGTTCAGGGCTTCTCGGTTTTCACTACTGTCGGTCATGCAAATCACAGGTGGAGGCTCAGGAATACTGTCGCACGCAGACATAAGATTTTTCATTGCTGTTTCCACAACTGTTTTTTTTTCTGACCGGTCAGGGTTGTTAGCCCTGAGCTGAATCCCCGAACCTGGAAGACTGGTGGATCACTGACCTCTACCCTTTGACCTGCTTGGCAAGGGTGGCCCTACCAAGAGTGGAAGCACAAGGCCCCGATTCCAGCCAACATAGCTCTCAGGGTCATTGAGGCACGCCAGCCTCTAGACCCTAGGGCAAAGTTGTGGAACTCCTGGAGGAAATGGGGCTTAGCCATGTCTTTCTGTTATTCATCCTTCCCACGAACTCTCTATTCCCTGGCTAGTAATGGTCAGTGGGTCTAAAATCTTACCCATCAACACAAGCAAAGCTGCAGCTGCTCAGAGAAACAGTCTCCATCATCTTCTCAGGAGTTATTAAGGATGAGTAATGAACGCTGGCCAGCAGGAACTGAATATTGAAAAATTAATTAAAAAAAAGAGATCTGAATAACAGTGGAATGTGCTACTCTCTACTTACAATGTTGCCTAATGCAGCTAGACAAGCCTACCTTCTGCAGACACAGCCATTTCCACATGGGCTTTCACAAGCATAGCAGATATTGCCTAGCTACAGATAGCGGGCATTATCTTTCACCGATTAAAGAGCATTTTGGACCTCTGTGTATTAGCTAAATACAATTGATCTAGCTTGCAGGACAATTCCTGCATCTTTCTAATGAGGGAAAAGAGTAGACATGAGGAGGAAGTTCAATGACTAAGGAGGGTGGGGTCACTGCCTAAAAGAAAGGGTAGGACATTGAAGGAGCAAATGAATTTCTTCACTCAAAGCCTAATAAATCTGTACAGTTCTCTCTGCATGAGAGATTGAAGGCTCATTAATGCATTCAGAGCAGAGATCAATACTTTTCAGACATTAAAAGAACTGTGCGATTTAGGAATAGGGTGGGAAAATGGTATTTGAAGTAGTAAATTAGCTGTGATCTTGATGAAAGGCAGAATGACCTTAAGGGGCTAGATGCATACTCCTGCTCCTCTTTCTTAGGTTGTTTTTTTTTAATATATAAATCGTCTTTGCAGTTCTGCAATTCAGAGTGAGTTATTTGCATTTAGTTTTTCTGAGGTCACCTTGCTGTAATTCCGCATGGGTCCTGGGATAAATTTATTTGTCTGTAGAAAGAACACTTGAGTTCAGAATGGTGAAATGAATACCATTTATATTTGGACCTAAGGGATCAGTTAAATGAAACTGTGAAAGCAAATCCTTTGGAAGACAGTGTGGATACAAAATGCACCTCTACTTGTTTTGAGGTTTCACTCTGTTAAATGGTACGACAGGAATTCTCACTCAGGGTATGGTGGATAACTGAAAACCACCTGAGGTTAGATGAGCAACCAGCCGAGTGAAGCTCCCTGAAGCCCTCGAAATGAAACCTAGATCACTGCTGTCTTGCTTCTGTGTTTCAACCACCTTCAGACATCAGCTGTCGGTGCCAACCAAGTAAATCACGAAGAATGTAGCGGCTTTCCTCATCAGTCAACATTCAGCCATTGGTTTTGCCACACACGAAAATGCCGCAGGAACTCAGCAGGTCAGGCAGCATCCGGGGATTCTAACTGTGCTTGTTGGTCAATGTACCTAAAAACTATACAACCTTCCGGAAATGAGTGTACATGGACCGGTGGGCAAAGACAGCCTGGAACATGAGAAAATCCAAAGCAACACACACAAAATGCCGGAGGAACTCAGCAGGCCAGGCAGCATCTATAGAGAAGAGTAAACAGTCGACATTTCGAGCTGAGACCCTTCATTGGGACTGGGATGATAACTTGGGATGATTTCAAAATCACTAGAAGTTGTAGTTTTAATATAGTCAAATGTCAATACATGTTTGCCCCTGTTTTTGTTTTTTTTTCTCTTCTATACTTGGCTTTAAATGTGATACAGGTTGGTTTTCACTTTCTAGAAGCTCCTGTTTTATTGTAAACTAGGTTATCCTGAGTTGTTTCCATTCATTTTGTCCATCTGGACTAAAGGGTTAACACTGAGATGGTGACAGTTTAGATAGTGATCTACCACAGGTCACACTGGTATGCAGAACACTGAAGTTATGTCACATTTGCCACTAAACATCCTGCTCTTGCCTTCCAACTGCCGGTATCTAAACTCTGAACTATTTATCGACAACGTGATAAACTTGACTCTATTTGTTCACTGATGTTGTGCAGCTAAATGCCGAGGTTGTGGTATTTTATAGACTACTGTAGCCGGTTGGACAAAGATAAAGAGTTTCTAACAAGTGAGGGTACGCTGAGCGAGAAGCTGCTGGACAGAATTGTTCTTCACCTGTTCAGAATCTATCCACAAATTCTGAATAATACTGAGGCTGAAATGGTAAGAAAACTGCCCTTTAAACTCACCATGTGCTAGAACTTCCAGATTTATGAACGATTTTGTTGTCTTATGAATAACTGCCTACTGTGATTTTGGTAATTTTCTTTGACAGTGCAATTGTAGGCATGGCAGGTATGCACAGGTTTGCAAAGATGTTCAGTCCTTACTTTTCCATGATTCTCATGTGTTTGGGACAGCAATACAAGGAGGAAAGAGTTATGGTGAATCAGTCTGTTTTCATGTCTTTCAGTATCTTTAAAACAGCACAGAGGTGAGGGTGATGGCATATGAAGGGGGAAGCATCAGCAATGGTAGCACAGAGTGTTACACTCTAGCTAATATCACCTGCAAGATATACTTACATTGGCTACTCTGTATGTCCACCAGAATTTTATTGATTGATTGATTGATTGAGATACAGTGAGGAATAGGCCCTTCTGGCCCTTCATGTTGCACTGCCCAGCAATCCCCCAATTCATAGAACCATAGAACACTACAGCACAGTACAGGCCCTTCAGCCCTCCATGTTGTGCTGACCCATATAATCCTTAAAAAAAGTACTCAACCCACACTACCCCATAACCCTCCATTTTTCTTTCATCCATGTGCCTGTCCAAGAGGCTCTTAAATACCCCTAATGTTTTAGCCTCCATCACCATCCCTGGCAAGTCATTCCAGGCACTCACAACCCTCTGTGTAAAAAAACTTACCCCTGATGTCTCCCCTAAACTTCCCTCCCTTAATTTTGTACATATGCCCTCTGGTGTTTGCTATTGGTGCCCTGGGAAACAGGTACTGACTATCCACCCTATCTATGCCTCTCATAATCTTGTAGACCTCTATCAAGTCCCCTCTCATTCTTCTACGTTCCAAAGAGAAAAGTCCCAGCTCTGCTAACCTTGCTTCATATGACTTGTTCTCCAAACCAGGCAACATCCTGGTAAATCTCCTCTGCACCCTCTCCATAGCTTCCACATCCTTCCTATAATGAGGTGACCAGAATTGAACACAATACTCTTAAGTGCGGTCTCACCAGAGATTTGTAGAGTTGCAACATGACCTCGCTACTCTTGAACTCAATCCCCCTGTTAATGAAGCCTAACATCCCATAGGCCTTCTTAACTACCCTATCAACCTGTGCAGCAACTTTGAGGGATGTATGGATTTGAACCCCAAGGTCCCTTTGTTCATCCACACTCTTAGGTAACTGACCATTAATCCTGTACTCTGTCTTCTGGTTTGTCCTTCCAAAATGCATCACCTCACACTTGTCCGGATTGAACTCCATCTTCCATTTTTCTGCCCAACTCTGCATCTTGTCTATATCCTCTTGTAACCTTCAACAACCTACAGCTCTGTCCACAACTCCTCCAGTCTTCGTGTCATCGGCAAACTTACTCACCCGTCCTTCTGCCTCTACATCCAGGTCATTTATAACAATCACAAATAGCAGGGGTCCCAGGACAGATCCCTGTGGCACTCCACTAGTCACCGACCTCCATAACTACCCTCTGCTTTCTTCCTTTAAGCCAATTTTTTATTCAATTTTTCAATCCCTAGTCTAATCGTGGGACACTTTACAATGACAATTTAACATACGAACTGGTACATGTTTGGACCATGGCAGGAAACCAGAGCTCCCAGAGGAAACCCACGTGGACATAGGGTCACAGGGAGAATGTACAGACTCCTCACAGGCAGCGCCAGGAGTTGATTCTGTGTTGCTGGTACTGTAAAGCACTACACTACCATGCTATCACACTATGCTACTGTGCAAATCTTAGCTTTGTACCTAATTCTCTTTTAATTGTTGTTAGTTTATGTATCATTAACTCCTAGCAGTGAAATTTTAAAAATAATACTCATTCTAATAAGCTTAAGTGGAGGAATTATAGAGTTCAACTGTCCCTTTTATTCCTCAGGGTTATCATTGAGACCGTATCCACTTGGTACTGATTCGTAGTCATTAAAAGCATTATTCATGATTTATAAAATATGTTGCAATCATTCATAGCCAAAGAATCATCTCTAATGATTTTTCTTCCCTTTACTGCATTATTGCCTCAGGGGGTCCCACAGGAAGTATTTTCAATTTCTTCCTGTTTTCCATTTACATCCTGCTTAGTTCAGAGTCATTCTCTAACACAGCACCAGTTTCCTCAGGTATCTTCAAAGTTCAAAGAATATTTATCGTCAAAGTATCTACTTTATACAAGCTTGAGATTCATCTCCTCGCAGGCAGTCACTGTTACGAACCCCGTAACTGGGTCACTTACCAGCAAAGATAGAGAGGTCCGTTGAAGTCTGATGGTACTATTTTTAACAGTATTTATTAGTAAAAATACACACAAATACTATCAATGCAAATATACAGATAATATACGTCGTCAATACTAAATCTAAAAGTGCAGGTATAATAATAATCAATAAGAAATAAGCTCTATCGTTGTCTAGGGGATAATGTATTGTCCGATGGAAATATAAAGTTCACTCAGTTCATGCAGGCTGCAGCCTTTGGGGACCACTGGGTTTGCAATGGTTGGAGAGAGAGAGAGCGATTTGGAGAAAAACTTGCCTGCTTTTCCTTTTATGATTTCGATCCGTCGGAGTCTCGTTGGTGTGGCCGTTCACTTGTGGCCTTTCCTTTAGCTAAGCCGTTCTTCTGTTGTAAGCCCACCCATCCCAGGCAAGGGAAGGACGCACACGAGCCCCCACCGGCTGTCGCTATTAAACGCTGTCATGGGATTTCTAGCGTTTCTCCTGGTGCGTCTGAAGGGGTTGTTCCCCAGACCCTCTTTTATCCTTACTCACGGGGTCTCAGATGTCAATCAGGTTGGGATGATGCAATCCCTCAACCAGCCCACTCTGGTCGTCCCCTGAGGGGCTTCAATGAATAGTACAGTACTCAATACACAATTCCGTCTCCAAGAGACAATGGCCGTTATCAGTGGCTTTGTTTCGCTGAGGCCAGGACACATTCCAAACCTTGTGGATTCTCTCTCATTTCCTGGGTCCCAGACCCGAATTAATAGCGATCTTGCGACTCTCAAAAAGGAGGGGGCCGACTTTGTACCCTTCGGCCCCTCAGAGTTGCGGCACGTTCGTAACAGTCACAAACCAAAGAAACACAATAGAACCCATTTAAAAAAAAAACCCGCACTGCAAAGACTGTCAAACACCCAATGTATAAAAATGAAAGAACAAATCGTGCAAACAATAACAAGGTAAAGAAATAAACACACACACATCTTGCTGACGTGCTGCGCAATGTCTGTCCATACAAGGTGACTCCCTCTTTCTGATATCTGTCTGAAGCCTGATTCAAACCCTGTTGAGTAAAGCTTTGGCACCATTGCTTAAACTGTCTATTGACTTTACCGTCATGTTACCTTCGAAGCCCTCATCCATTGCTCTAACGCTTCTTCACTGTTCCAACACTCCTGCCTTGGTCTTTTTATTTTCTATGAACAGTGTCATTGTAAATTCTCTGTCGGTGTTTTAATCTGCCTTATTTCAACCATCTATGTGTACTTGCTGATCTACTGTAGCTTCAACTAAACGATATCTTGCTTAAAAAATTCCTTATATTTTAGTTTCTCCTTTCTCTCTCTTTCTGTAACCTGCCCCAATACGTGCCTCACATCTCTGCATTCCTCTAATTTTAGCCTCCACTTTTTCACTTTTCCACTTTTCTCGGGCTCTCTTTGTGAACGTCAGTTCAGAACGCTATTTGCGTTTATTGTTTGCATGGTTTGCTTTTTTCTCTCTCTGCACATTGGGTGTTCAACTGTCTTTTTAAAAATGGGTTCTTTTGGGTTTCTTTGTTTCTTATCTGCTCATTTGAAGACGGATCTCAAGGTTGTACAATGTATACATACTTTGATAATAAATGAACTTTGAATTTTGAACTTTATATAGGCCATATAATTCAAGAACTTCCTCCCAAGACTTTCAACCTCTCCAACTACTATTTTCTCTTATAAAATTCTCCTAAAAGCTGTAATATGGTATGTTATCATATTTTGTTTGATAAAATTCCTGTGAATACAATTTTTTGCTTTGAAAGCTTTTGATCTCTATGATCCCCCATGTAGAGTTTATTTCTGATTACTTAATTCATTATGTTTGTTTTTAAATGTCAGCCTTGTTCTTGAAAATCCCTCAGTAAACATCTGGCCAAGAAATTAATTGGAGAGTGACAGGTGATCACTTTCTGGTTTCCTCTGGGGTGACACTGTGATCATCAATGACAGTCACAAGAATGTGAACAAGACTTCAGTTTCAATTTACTCATCTAAATAATAGGCCAATGCTAATATTTGAAATGAAAGAGTTGCATTTATATTTAATCTTTCATGGCTAGAATTAACTTTTCATTTTTGCCCTGAAGTTCCTTGTATGATATTTCAGGCAGGTTCCAACAGTGGTCTTGTTCAGACGTAAGTATAGAGCTGGTCATTTCCTGTGGTCATAGTCATAGTGCACTACAGCGCAGATACAAGTCCTTCGGCCCATCTAGTCTGTACCGATTTTCTATTCTGCCCTCCATATGCTTATCCAACCTTCTCTTGAGAATTGCAATCAAACCCGCATCAACCACTTCAACTGGCAGCTTGTTCTACTCTCACACCACCCGCTGAGTGAGGAAATTCCCCCTCAGATTCCCCTTTCATCTTTCACCTTTAACTTATGACCGTTAGTTCTCGTCTTACCCAACATTAGTGGAAAAAAGACTGCTTGCATTTACCCTAACTATATCCTTCATAATTTTGTATACCTCTAACAAATCTCCCCTTCATTTTCCTACATTCCGGGGAATATAATCCTAACATACTTGACCTTTCCCTTTAAGTCAGGTCCTCAAGACCGAGCAACATTATCGTACATTTTCTCTGTACTCTTTCAATCTTATTGCTATCTTTCCTGTAGTAAGTGATCAGAACTGCACACAATACTGCAAATTTGGCCTCAGGAACATCTTATATGATTTCAACATGACATCCCACCTCCTGTAGCCAGTCCTCTGATACATGAAGGCCAATGTACCAAAAGGTCTCCTTTTAACCTATCGACCTGTGACACCACTTTTGAGGAATTCAAGATCTATCTTCCCAGATTTCCCTTGTTCTACCACAGTCCTAAGTACCCTATCATTCGGCATGTAAGTCCTACTTTGGTTTGTCCTCCCAAAGTGCGATACCTCATCACTGTCTGCCATGTTCAGCTGATTTTTCCAGGCGGTCCAGACTCCTCTGCAAGCTTTGATAGCCTTCCTTCCTTGCTGTCCACCACACCCTCAATCCACAAATTTGCTGATTCAGTTTACCGTAATATAGATGAAAAGATCAACAGGCCCAGGCCCAGCACCAGCACCTGCGGCACATCACCAGTCACAGGTCTCCAGAGGGGCAATGATCTACTACTATTCACTGGCTTCTCCCACTAAGCCAATGTTGAATCTAATTCATTACTTTATTCTGAATGCCAAGTAACTAAACCTTCTGGAACAGCCTCCTATGCTGAACTTTATTAAAGGCCTGACAAAGTCCACTACTTTTCCTTCACCAACTTGACTCCTTGAAAAACTCGATAAGGTTGGTTAGGCATGACTTACCATGCACAAAGCTTTGTTGTCCATCCATAATCAGGCCCCGTCTATCCAAATACTTATACTTTCTGCCCCTTAGACTATCTCCCAATAATTTATTTACTACTGATGCCCATAAGACCGGAAGACATAGGAGCACAATTAGACCACTTGACCCATTGAATCTGCTGTGCCATTCAATCATGCCTGATTTTTCCCCCCCACTCAGCCCCACTCCCTGGCCTTCTCCCCATACCCTCGATTCTGTGTTCAATCAAGAACCTATCGACCTCTGCCTTAACTACACCCAACAACCTGGCCTCCACAGCTGCCTGAGGTAACAAATTCACCACCCTCTTGCTAAAGAAATTTCTCTACATCCGTTTTAAATGGACGCCCCTCTATCCTGAGGCTGTGCCCTCTTGTCCTAGGCTCTCCCACCAAGGGAAACATCCTTTCCACTTCTACTCTGTCCAGGCCTTTCAGCATTTGAAAGGTTTCAATGAGATCTCCCCTCAACCTTCTAAATTCCAGTGAGTACAGACCCAGAGCCATCAAACATTCCTCCTGTGATAACCCTTTAATTCCGAGGATCATCCTTGTGAATCTCCTCTGAATCCTATCCAATGCCAGATCATTTCTTCTTTGATGAGGAGCCCAGAACTGTTCACATCAGTCAAGGTGTTGTGCTTTATGAAGCCCCAGCATCACATCCCTGCTCTTGTATTCTAGACCTTTTGAAATGAATGCTAACATTTCATTTGCCTTCCTCACCACCTACTCAACCTGCAAGTTAACCTTCAGGGTGTTCTGCACAAGGACTCCTAAATCCCTTTGCATCTCAGATTTTTGGATTTTCTCTCCATTTAGAAAATAATCTGAACACTTATTTCTACTACCAAAGTGCATGACAGTGCATTTTCCAACATTGTACTTCATTTGCCACTCTCTTGCCCATTCTCCTAATCTGTCTCCTGTTTCCTCAACACTACCTGCCCCTCCACCAGTCTTTGTATCGTCTGCAAACTTGGCAACAAAGCCATCTATTCCATCATCTAAGTCATTGTTATACAGCATAAAAAGAAGTAGTCCCAACATTGACCCCTGCGGAACACCACTAGTCACTGGCAGCCAACCAGAATAGGATACGTTTATTCCCACACGCTGTCTCCTACCAAACAGCCAAATCTCTAAGTGATGCCTGTAACTTTCCTATAATACCATGGGCTGTTAACTTGGTAAGCAGCCTCATGTGTGGCACCTTGTCAAAGACCTTTTGAAAGCTCAAATATACAACATCCACTGCATCCCCTTCATCTAAACTCCTCAAAGAATTCCAACAGGTTGATCAGGCAAGATTTTCCCTTAAGGAAACTATGCTGGGAGATTGTTTGGAAGGAGGTATATTGATGTCATTTGATCAATTAAAGAATAAATATAAAATATCAAATAACACTCTCTTCTGTTACTTTCAATTAAGGGCTTATTTAAGAGATAAACTGGGTCAAACAATGTTAATGCCAAAACCTAATGAAATAGAAAATTTAATTCAAAAAGGAAAAATTAAAAAATTTACTTCTTGTCTGTATAATTTGATTCAAAAACAGACACTTAAACAAGGAATTTATAAGTCAAGACAAAAATGGGAAACTGATTTGAATATTAAAATTGATGAAACAAGTTGGTCAAGACTATGTCTTGACAGTATGACAAATACAATAAATGTTCGACTTAGATTAGTACAATACAATTTTTACATCAACTATATATTACACCACAAAAAATAAATAGATTAAACCCAAATTTATCTGATCAATGTTTTCGATGTAATCAAGAAATTGGTACTTTTTTACATTCTACTTGGTCTTGTTTTAAAATTCAACCTTTTTGGATAAATTTAAGAGCTTTATTGGAACGCAACTTCCACATAACCCAATATTATTTTTACTAGGTGATATTGAAGGGGTAAAACCGAAACCTAAATTGAACAAATATCAGAAAGAATTTATAAAAATCGCATTGGCAGTAGCCAAAAATGCTATTGCAGTTATTTGGAAATCGGATTCATATTTAAGTATGTATCTTTGGAATAATGAAAATTTTAGCTGCATTCCACTTGGAAAAAATTACTTATAATTTAAGAAATAAATATGACATATTTCTGAGAATTTGGCGTCCTTACAAAAGATAGGATTAAATATATAGGTGCTCCAAAGTTAAAGTTATTGGTCATCTGGGGAAAGAAATAAATACATATATTAAAGCTATTTTGAATTCCACGGAGCATGTGGGGATCTTCCGATATCCAGGCAGTCTTTCTTTCTTTCTTTTTTATTCTTTTTTTTAGATAGGGATGTTAAGGGGGGGAAGGGTTAAGGGGAGGGGGAGGGCTGATATCATATTCTATCATTCTATTCACTCTATGTAATTATCTAAAAATTGAATTAAAAAAAAAGAAAACCATGCTGTCTTTGTACTGCCTTGACAATTGACTTCAACATCTTCCCAGCCACTGAGGTCATGCTAAATTTCCTTTCTGCTGCCTTCCTCCTTTCTTAAAGAGTGGAGTGACATTTTCAATTGTCCAGTCCTCTGGCACCATGCTAGAGTCTAATGATTTTTGAAAGATCATTACTAATGCCTCTACAATCTCTACCGCTACCTCTTTCAGAACCCTAGGGTACCATTCTTCTGATCTAGGTGACTTATGTACCTTTAGGTCTTTCAGCTTTTTGAGCACCTTCTCCCTTGTAATAGTAACTGCACTCGCTTTTCCTCTCACACCCTTCAACATCTGGCACACTGCTAGAGTCTTCTACAGTGAAGACTGATGCAAAATACTCATTTAGTCCATCTGCCATCTCCTCGTTCCCTGTTATTATTTCTCCGGCCTCATTTTCTAGCGGTCCTATATCCACTCTCATCTCTCTTTTATTTTTTTACATACTTGAAAAAGCTTGGCTCACTGGTCTATTATTGTTAGGCTGACTGGCCCGTTTTTTTTCCTGGCTTACTTGCCAAATACATATTCACCTAAATGATCTCATCCTCTGCAGAAAGTCCCAACATGTCTGGCTCACTGTTTAAGCCTGGGGCATGCTGTCCACTGAGGGAATGCACAACTTAAAGCACAGGGAGTTAGTTTGTGAACTATTTCCATATGAGCAGGAAAGCTGTTTTTTGGCACATCCAAAAGACAATGCTTGCTGCTACGAATGCACATCACTACTTCGCTACAATATTGAGTGCAGGCGTAAATTTTGGGCTGAAGGTGTTTTCTTTAGGCAGCAATCCTTTTGCTAAAGTGAGAACCGAAACTGCTACTGTTTTGTTTTCTCCTCCAGTGATCCTCATACTGAATCTTGCATTTTGTTCCAAAAGTTCAGGAGTCTAAATACTCCCGCATGCATTCGAATATCCGAACTCCTCGTTCATCTGCAGAGCAAGAGTAACAAAGCCTGTAAGGAATTTTACAATGCATTGGAGATAAATGATCCTCAGATTTACAAAAAGCTTCCAAGCAAATATCTAAGCAGTAAGTTTCAATTTTATTAAAATTATTAAGTAAACTGTCTTTTTACTTATAATACTGGACTTCATGCAAATTCTAATAGTTACCATGAGTTAACTGTATAAGTCAATATTTATATGAACGGAAACAAAATGTGCCACATCAAAGTTGATACTGATTTAAAAAAAGCTACAATGATTTTCTGGTAACTCACCACTTGTGTAAACTTTATGTGATAAACTTAACTTGGACAAGATTCATTTTGGCTTAATCACTCTGCAATGCCACCCCCAGTGATTTTCTCTGAATATTGGGGAAGGCATTGGAAAATGCAATGGAAAAAAATTGTCAAACTCCATAAAGAGTACACAATTACTTGGCCAGGTGACAATCCAAACGATAAGTGGAAAATTGGCCTTATTCTCATTCCACATATGCACAACTTCACCATTGTTGAAATAACACTCAGCCAGTTTCTCCCCTTCGCAAGACAAGTTTGGCAAATAATTTCGTTACGATGACCATGCCCTTTGAAGTCTTTCAGGGCCTGACCATAATGGGTTTTGGAACAGCCGTTAATAGAAGTAAGGCCTTAACCTGCTCTGACAGGATTGTTGTGCTGGTTTATACAATGCAGAATTATGAAACTAACCACTAACTGCATTACTTTCACAGAAATGACAGATTCAGTGGGAATGGACATTGATATCTACCACAGAGAGAAGTACATACTCAATGACAGGGGTAATGTACTTTCAGAATACAATTTCTTCTAACTTAATTGAGCAGTTTATTTAGATCAGAATATGTTGTGAACTTGTTTATTGTATGTAATTGTCAAATTATAAGCAGAAATGCAACAGGAGAAGTTCGCAAGCCATTATTTATGAACTTAACAATTTAAAGCAATATAAATTCATTAAGTTTATTCCTTTACCTTTTGAAATTTGATTTTACTCTGCTATTATGTTAGTATTAACATTGGTGCAACAATTGAAGTTCTGTTTTCTTTCTGAGCTGTCAGTTGATTAGATGCCAAGTGAAATTATGTGGTACTAATTCTCATTGAACCATGGTCTACTTAATAAACAATTTAACACCAATTTATGATAGCCATTGCTGAAGGAAAAGATACCACCAACAAAGCTTCAGAATTTTGACAGAATTTGTCAGTTTTTCTCTTGGCATTGGGTATGTACATAACGGGTTAAGTTATAGGGCTGATAACCTGAGGTCAGAGCTATTGATCTGGAGACAAGAGTTTTACCATTCTGACACCTGGGAAGTTTATATTTAAATAATGGATTAAATCTGGAATAAAAACCTAGTGTTGGTTAAGGTTATCACGACATGTTAAACCCTATCCATAAAGAAAGAGTATTTGCTGTCCTTCCCCAAACTCATCTAGAAGTGACTCAGACACATCAACATGGCTACCTCCACGGCTTTTGAAACGGATTGGTTGATCAGTGAGGGTGGGGGAAGAGATGGCGAGAAATTGACAATAAATGCTGACCTGGCCAGTCACGTCCACATCCTTCAAGCATAGAAAAAACTCAGCCATCTCATTGCATTTTGACGACTCCTTGTGAGGCGCAGTGCTGTAGCAGTTAGCGCATTGTTTTACGGTGCCAGCCGGTGATCAACAGTCAGGGGTTCAATTCCGCTGCTGCCTGTAAGGCAGTTGTAGCCTCTCCCAGCGATCACATGGGTTTCGTCTGTGTGCTCCAATTTCCTCCCCCATTCCACAGACGTATGGTTAGGTCAGTGAGTTGTGGACATGCTATGTTAGTGCCAGAAGCATGGTGACACATGCAGGCTGCCCAGCACAATCCCCTCCAACGGGATCCCACCACCAAGCACATCTTTCCCTCCCCCCCCTTTCCTGCTTTCCGCAGGGATCGCTCCCTACGCGACTCCCTTGTCCATTCGTCCCCTCCGTCCCTTCCCACCGATCTCCCTCCTGGCCCTTATCCTTGTAAGCGGAACAAGTGCTACACCTGCCCTTACACTTCCTCCCTCACCACCATTCAGGGCCCCAGACAGTCCTTCCAGGTGAGGCGACACTTCACCTGTGAGTCGGCTGGTGTGGTATACTGCGTCCGGTGCTCCCGGTGTGGCCTTTTATATATTGGTGAAACCCGACACAGACTGGGAGACCGTTTCCCTGAACACCTACGCTCGGTCCGCTAGAGAAAGCAGGATCTCCCAGTGGCCATGCATTTCAATTCCACGCCCCATTCCCATTCTGATATGTCTATCCATGGCCTCCTCTACTGTCAAGATGAATCCACACTCAGGTTGGAGGAACAACACCTTATATACCAGCTGGGTAGCCTCCAACCTGATGGCATGAACATTGATTTCTCTAACTTCTGTTAATGCCCCTCCTCCCCTTCTTACCCCATTCCTTATTTATTTCTTTCCCCCTTCCCCCCTCCTTTTTTATTCTCTCTCTGCCCATCACTCTGCCTGTTCTCCATCTCCCTCTGGTGCTCCCCTCCCCCTTTCTTTCTCCCGACCTCCTGTTCCATGATCCTTTCCCTTCTCCAGCTGTGTATCCCTTTTGCCAATCAACTTTCCAGCTCTTAGCTTCACCCCTCCCCCTCCTGTCTTTTCCTATCATTTTGGATTTCCCCCTCCCACCACTACTTTCAAATCTCTTATTATCTTTTCTTTCAGTTAGTCCTGACGAAGGGTCTCGGCCCAAAACGTCGACTGTACTTCTCCCTATAGATGCTGCCTGGCCTGCTGCGTTCCACCAGCATTTTGTGTGTGGCTACAATCCCTGCTGATTTGATTTGATGCAAAGCTACACATTTCACTGTATATTTTGATGTACATGGGACAAATAATGCTAATCTTTAAAATCTTTACTTGAATTATATTTAGCAATGAGAATTGTATTAAAACATTGCAGGTTAAGTACAATTTCAATAGTAATGTGCCTCGTTAGTTTAGGTATGTTACAGGTATTATCTGGTCCCCAGCATAGATAATACGTAACTGGTAATTTTCCATAACTTGGGTGGATAACATCACCAATGTTATTTATGTCCCCTCATTTCAGTGTTATATTGAGATTTCGCTCTGCTGTAAATAGTTAATGCTTTATGCGTGGTTTGATGGTTGTTGATATATTCTTTAGATAATGACTTGTAATATGTTTGATTTGATTCACTTAAAATTCTTTACAAAAGTTCACTCTAACCGGTATTCTATTATGAAATGGAAAGAATGAAAGGGCCCCTGTGAATTTTTGAAGCAGAATATTAATTAACAACAGCTGTATATTTGTTGTTAGGGTCACAATCTAGTTTTTTTTTTAAGAGTTTAAATCCTTTGACACATTTGCCTCTTTCCAATTAAGTAAACTTTGCACAAAAGTCAGGCGAATCCCGCTTGTCCAGTCCTTACTAGTCCTAGGTGGGAGAGAACGATTGCTCTTGAACCTAAATATATTCTTTAAGTATGTGAAAAACTTGATTTGGTTCGGCTAACTGCAACTTTTTAATATAAAGGAAGGGTGTTTGTTTTTGTCATCCATTCACAGGACGCAGGTGTCACTGTCAAGTTGAGTTTATTGCTCATCCTGCATGAACTTAATGTGAGCTTTGGACTTCAGAATTCGTAGTTGCTCTCTTGAGCTTACTTTACGATTGGCTTTTAGAATCCAGAATGAACTGTGTTCATTTTCTTTCAGGTCCTGCTTTTTTTCTGGCTTGCTTTAGTGTTGCAGCTGGGTTGGCTTTCCTGCTTTATCACTGTAAGGAAGGTAAGAGTTTACGAGAAAGCAAAGTGATGATTAAAACTAATTTTACACTGTTGGCTGACCCCAAGTCTTCAAGCTTTTACTTTTGCCTGCTAAACCTACTCTGCAAAAGTTGGCTGAAGATTGTATTGTTTTAGGGCAAACTTCAGTGCCTAATATTAAGCAACGCATTTATAGGAGCAGGAGTTTTGCAGGGTTTAGATTATTGTTTGTTCAATCAAAACTATGTGATGTGTCAGAAATACTGGGTGAGACAAAATGAATCACCAGTGGTTACTTCAAGGCTTTTAGAAAGGTGATGGCCGTAGATGGTTAAGAAGAAGTTTGAGTGGGAGTTTTACAGCACGATCACAGAATTTTGAGTTTTTTTAAAAAAAAGAAAGCACAATAACATGATGGTGAATGAATAATTAAGTAATAGCGGTGGGACAGAGGAATCAGAGGTTCAGCTGTTTGAAGGTGTGTGCAGAGTTCTTTTGTTTGAACACTTTGAGAGGTAAGTAAGAAGACAAAGATCTTGAAATATATTTGGGGGGAATATTGAGTTTGTGTTGCCTGGAGTTCATGACAGGTGATTGTCAAGGGCGGGTGAATTTGTGTCTATTGATTGTTTGAAAAGAGAGCACAATTGGCAAGGCCAGCATTATTGTCCATCGTTGCAGCCTTTCTGTTGAAGGCAATCCCAATGCATTGCTGAGCAGGGAAAGTGACAGATTTACCAAGTCTATATGATGTATAACTTGGAGGGGAACCTGTAGATGGTGATACTCCCACGTATTTGAAAGGTTTGTCCTTTCTAGTGACAGAGATTTGAGTATATGGGAGAAACCGTCTGAGTAACATAGGAAACCATTACGCATTTTGTGGATGGTGCAAGCTGTAGCCGTAATGCCCAGTCATGGGTGAAATGAATGTTTAACTGGTGAGTGATATGCAAACCAAATACTTTGCTTGATGGTGTGGAGTTTCTGTAGTGTTGTGGAGCTGTGGTCATTTGGCAAATGTGAACTTTAACGTGTCTCCGATATGATTTGTAGGTAGTGGAAAAGTTTTGGCCCTTCAGAATGTGAGTCCCTTGTCTTTGGATACTCAGGCACTCGCCCCTTCTTGTAGCCGAGGTATTTATGTGGCTGAAGAAGGGTCTCGGCCTGATTCATCGACTGTTTACTCTTTTCCATAGGTGTTGTCTGACCTGCTGAGTTCCTCCAGGATATTGTGTGTGTTACTATTTACGTGGCTTGTCCATTTGAGAGATTTCTGGGACATGACCCTTTAGTTGAAGAAGGCCGTTTCCTGGCACTGTCATGTGACACTTATCATCTTATGCCTGAATGTTGCTGAGGCCTTTCTGCGTGTAGCATGAACAGTTTAATTTGCTCTAGAATTGTAACATTGCAGCTTCCCAAATATCCCCACGTCTGATGTTATGATGGAGGTAAGGAGATTAGTAAGGCAGCTGAAAATGGTTGAGCAAGGACAGTGTCATGAAAAGCTGCTGCAGTAATGTTGTGGGACTGAGATGATTGACTTTCAGCAACCCCGACTATCTTCCTTTGTGCACGGTGTGATTCCGGCCATTGGAATCATTCCTCTTGATGTCCATTGACTTCAGGTTTTGCGGTGTTCCTTAGTTCCGCAGTTGATCACCTACTGCCTTGACATCAAGGACAGCCACTCTGGTTAGTCTTTGACAAGCTCTGCAATGAAGTGGTCATTGATGAAGAGTAAATGTAAAGCTTACTTGGCATCATCACCACCAGCACTTTCCATTCCTTTTCCGGTGTTTGGGAATACACTGACTGGGTAGTAATTCACCGGATAAAGTTTGCCTTGATTTTTTGAGAACACGACATACCCAGGCAATTTTTCACCACGTATGGTAGGCACAATTTTACTATTGTACTAGAATGGGTTGGCTAAAAGGGTAGCAACACACACAAAATGCTGGTGGAACACAATAGGCCAGGCAGCATCTATAGGGAGAAGCGCTGTCAACGTTTCGGGCCGAGACCCTTCGTCCTTCATCCTGATGCCCAGCGCTTCTCCCTATAGATGCTGCCTGGCCTGCTGTGTTCCACCAGCATTTTGTGTGTGTTGCTTGAATTTCCAGCATCTGCAGATTTCCTCGTGTTTGGCTAAAAGGGTGTCTGGTTTTGTATTAGATCTATACTTTTGCATAGTGCAGCACCCTTTACCATTCTCTCAGCTGATTCCACTTTTCATAAGGGGTGGATTGAGTTGGTTGAAGACTGGTCTCTGTTGATCGGGGGTCTCAGGAGGAAGCAGAGTCGGGTCATTCACTCAACACTTCTGACTAAACACTGCTGTGAACTCTCTAGCCTTGTGTTTACCTCATTCGGAGCCCTACAGTCGCGAGAAGCAATGATGGAGACCGACTTGCTGCTGGTTTGTCCATCACTCTAGATGCGTAGTCATGGCAGATATGTAGGGCATTGATGTGATCCAGTGCTTGTGGCACAGTTTCATCGCATCTAAGCAGACTCGGGGTCCTAAGTTACGGCCTCACCAGGTAGTCTCCCCCTCACCCTTTGGTATTTCTGGAGAGTGTTCTTGGCATCTCCTCCAGCGCTCTCCATTGAACCAGGGTTTGATGATAATGGTTGGATGAGAGATACAGCAGCCCAGGAGCTTGCTATGTTTGGTGATATCTCACCTGCCGCTCCACAGCAGCTCACGGACGCTCAGTTCTGAAGTGCCCGGTCTGTTCTTACTCACCTGCAATGGGAGTGGCTGCGACATCATGAAACATGACGCAAGGTGCCCTTGGCACGATACCGTCTCCATAAGCACTGCGCATTGGTCATAAGTAGGTAGGTTGGCAATAATGAGGTGAAGGTTTACCACTGATGTTGAGTTGCAACAGGAAGGAAGTGGAGATTAACTGGAACATCAACTGAGAAAGAAAATTGAAGTGGTAATGAGAATTAGGACTTAAAACAGTGGCAAGTGAATTCACAAAGAAGAAAGTTGCCTTGGTAACGAGTATGGTTAAAGCAGCATATAACTAATTAAAGGTGTATTGTTGCCATTCTAATTGAGTCGAGAAAGTGTCAATACAATCATCTCTTTCCTTGTCACTTATATTATTTGCTACAAAAGGTGATGCACGAACTCAAAAGGTTTAACGAACCTCCCCGCTACACTTGATCAATAGATCATGTTGCCATTAATTTTTTATATTTTGTTTTTATAACCAGACATAGGAGGTAGAAAGCTAAAATGTGGAAGTGTGCTTCATGATCAAGTTTACCTGTTCTTTGATACTGCATATACAGTTCAGCTGATATCTAAACTTATTAACGATAAGGTTTAATAATAAATCTTTTATATAAAATCTCCACACAGGCATAAGCCATTCACTGCCGATGAAATGTTGTAATATTAAAAGAAATTGTTTCATGGCAATTTTACTTAAGACTGCTAACGTCAGGTCAATTTCACCTGAATTAATTTATAGCGAATATAAATTAATTCAAATTATCAATTGTTTAGAAAATTAGTACTTTAAAGCTGGGATTCAAATCAGCAATTTCCACATCTAAAATTGACTTTGCATCATGAGTTCTTTATCATTTTATCTACAGATTCCAAATTTGAAAGTACTGCAAGGAAAATTGTTGGATTTTCTTACCTCGGGTTTGGAAGAAGAGCAAGAAGATACTTGTTAGCATATTTGGAAGACCAGTCAAAGAGGAACTGATGATAGTGCTTCAGAGATCAGCATATTGACATCGTCTTCAAACGTCTGGGAATGTGTGCACTTCCATTTCCTAGGGCAGATATACCAAAAAGATAAGATTTTCTATTTGTACATGAAGTATATGCACGCCATTTTATTGCTGCAGGTCAGCAGTTTTGGGCCATAAACCTCAAATAAGGCAATGATATAGTAAATAAATATTAAGAAATGCATGTGTTGTTTGCCTCTTGTGCCCTCACAGTACTGGCTGATATGCATTACAGATATTCCGCTATCCAATCATTTTTAACGACCATACTGTAAAACGTAAGTCAGCCATTTTGGATAGCTTACTGAACTCCAATAGGTAAAACTTTCAAGTGTTCAGGCTTTGCAATGAATATTATTCTCTGAAATTGTTGATATTTTCCCAGATAAGTCAAAACTTCCAATGACATTTGGTGCTGTAGGTACAGTTACAAGGCAACTAAATGACCAGCAGTGTACCTTCTGTTTGTGTAGATATGAATGGAGGGATGGCAGCAGAAGTTAATTCAAATCTGTTCAAACAATGAACTGTCGTCATCTTCTATAAATAGTGATTCATGCAAAATGTTGGCCGTCCTCAGGAAATCTTCTTTCTTTGAGCAAGAAGGCAGCTTCTGAGGCTCCAAGACTTCTTGGAAGCAACATAAAATACTCAATCTACATGAGTTGCAGTTACATTATAATTGTGTGAACACCAACTAAAGCAACCCATTGGAGATGTCCTTGCTTACATCAGTATTGCTTTCTTCCTCCCCCATCCAATACTTAGCATCAACATTTAGCTGCAGTTTTAGAAATTGGCTTTGATTTACCCAACTGTGCCATCTGCCCTGAGAATGGTTTAAGATGGCGTAGGTGACAACCTACTGGCAACAACAAAACTACCATCTATTTTATAATCACACTTTTTCTGGAAAACAATCATTGCAATCAATAGCCTGTCACTTCCCTTTTGGAGTTGAGCTTTTGACGGTTTTGTAGTGTGAACTGAAGCCTGGAAGGTGCAGGACTGTTGCGGCGTGGGTGTGTATGGGCCGAATCGAGGCAGTGCGGCCCGGTCCCGAGAGCGAGGAACGCGCGTGTGAATGGCCAGTGCTGGAGCGGACGTGGAGCTGATTTGACACAGCAGAGTCAAAGGGGTGGGGCTCAGGCCTGAAAGTGAGGGACAAGCTGACGTTTGACTGATTTAAGTGTCAGCCCAGATTGGAAAGGTTGGGTAAAGGCAGAATCAAGGCAGTGGGGTCCAGGCCCGAGAGCAAATCGAAGTGGCAGGACCCGGGTCTGAGAGAGAGGAACGAGTTGAGGTCTGGCCGATGTAAGCGCCGGGCCAGATTGAAAAGAGCAGGGTTTTGGGGTCAGAGGTGACGGACAGGCAAGTGTTCAGCTCTCTGCTCGCCAAGGTTTACTCATTTCTGCACTGAGCTGAGGCTGCGGCCTGCAACTAATGGACTCCTGGTTTGGCTGTGACTAGCTTTGTGGCTGTGAGCTCACTTACGTGAAGTTTAGTTCTGAATGTTATTTGCTCATTTTTTTAACAGTTCGAATGGTTTTTCTTTAGCATCAAAGGGGTTTGATGGTTTTCCTTTTTGAATAGGTTCTATTGGGTTTCTTTGTTTTATGGCTGCCTGTAAAGAGGTGAACCTCAAGGTTTTCGAACTCGTTGGCCCAGATAGAGCTGAAGCTAACCTGCAAGGCCCAGCTTTGTGTTGGAACCCGAGGTGATGTATCTGGTCACGTATATGAGTCAGAACAAACTCCAGCCATGAACTTCCGCTGGATGTATGCAGTGGAGAGTAAAGTTCATAGTTTAAAGAAAGTATAATAGAAAGAACAAATAAGAACAGTTTAACACTTCTGAATCATTAAACACTATTTAAACTACAAAATAATTTAATAGAAAATATAACTTGTTTTATTCTTGACTTTCTTCTCAGTAGTTTCACAGTCTCTATTCAGATTAATGTGCTGAGAACAGAGCCCACAATGTGGCGGCAAAGGAATCTCTTATACCCTTAGCTGAAGTTACTGCTGGAGCTCGGCCACTAAAATCAGGACTTCCTAGTCCACGTTCCAGTCCTGCCACACACCAACAGCTCAGCTTGTCAATATGGATATTAGAACCTAAGGGTTCTAGCAGGAATATCTGGGCTCTGTGAATCCATTGTGGAGACTGGGAAAGCCTGCAGGGCCCCTGCTGCATGACGGCAACCTGCCCATGAAGTACTTCCCTCCTTCACCTTGTGCTTGGTGCTGACACATGACTCAAATAAGCTGTTTTAAAGGGCATTTTGATAAGTTCTCCCACTCATTTATCAGTTCTGAAGTTTCAGTCTCTGATTAAACTTTGGTTGCTGATGTTCTTGATTTCATAATGAAATTATACCACAGTAGATCCTTTGGTATGGAGGTTCTGACCGTTGGCTATCTTTGCTGCGCCATTTCCCTAAGTAAACACTTGGATCTGTTGTCATCCCGCATGGAGTTGTCTATAAGAGAAATTAAATTACATTATAGCTCCTGATAATCACTTCACTGCTTATCAGGAGCTTGAACCATGGCCAGTAATTGTAAATAAGCACAGGATTGAAGGCCTGTCATTAAAACTAATCTGCAAATTACACTGCACTTTCTGATGAGAAGGCATTAATCTTTTTTTATGTCACCGAGAAACTGTTTCCCTCTATCAGTTCCTAGTCAAACAGAAGATATTTAACAGGAGTTAGGAAGTTTAAATTTACATAATTGCCCAATATACTCTTTAAATCTCAATTTTGTATTTAAGATTATAGCTGATAATTGTTATGTTCCTATAACTGTGTGACTTTTATTTAGCAATGTTGATGTTTTGCATCTATAAACATATCAAATGGAAAGCATTCTCAGTTCAGAATCATAACTTGTAATCAAATGATGCACATTCATTAGATTTTTTATTGCTATATCATTGATTTCTGTTAAATGGTAGAACTTGTAAAATTTGTTTGGATTGCGTAAAGATGCAAATTGTCCTGCATCCTTCATACACATAGAATCGTTCTGTGGTCTGTGGAGTGCTGGAAGCTTTAGTCTTTCTGGCTTCAGGGAATTTATGGAGTAACACTGTTGTTCTTTTTGAAATAATGAGGTCAAGAGAAAATGTTAAGCACATTTGACATTTCTTATGGAACACAAAGATGTTGCCTATAAATCAGGAAACAGAAAATTAAGGCATCAAGGTTGAGTGTTTTTGAACTTCTGTACCAGTGTAAAATTCCTTTATATATATATATTTTTAATATTAAATTTGATTGCTTCTTGTAACTATTTGGTGATGCTATGCAAGGAGATTTGCTTGGTAATAGATGAGATTAACTCAGAGCTACATCTGTTACTAACATGGAGGGAGAAGAGAGTGTCTGTGTTCATCGTATAGGTGTTAAGATTGCTGAAAGCGAAACTGACCAAAGAGGACCAATTTTCAGGGAGCTGCTATTTAAAAAAAATAGAGTATAATATTCGAGGCATTGTCATGCCAAAGACGAATGCAGAAACGGAGCTAGTCGGAAAGAGAGAGAGAGAAGTATGCAGGAAAGTAGGACAGGCTTGTTACACTGGTGTAGTTACATCTCCAGTAGTATTAATCAATGCCCATACAAGCCGCCAGTCATAAGCCCATCACTGTGATGTATTTGGCAGTACCATCGTGGTTCCAGGTTTCCTTAAAGGAGCGTGAGTGGAGTCCAGGCATCAGCAGTGTTAAAATAATAGAAGCACATCTCCAGAATCCTTTGGCGTTGTCCCTTTCATTTTCAAAGGCAAGTTATGGAGATATTCTTTTGATATTGATACCCCAGACCTCGAGATAGTAATTGAAATGATGTCGTTATCCCAGTGCCTTGCAGACCAATGGTTGTTTTTTTCACCATGAACCTGTTTGTATGAATTGGAACATAGAAAGGGGAAAAGACGTGAATGTTTGAATCCAAAGAGTTAACCAGGTTATGCAAGAAAATGAAGTGAATGCAGAACCAGATGTGCTCAACCCAGAATGTCGGTTCTGGGTTTGTTTATATTTTTTTCACAGTTTACCACGACTAAAAACCAAGCTTCATCATGAGCGTTTGTAATTAGCAATAAATAAACAGTTGTCAACAAGTCATGTGTATCTTACTTTCAGACTCTGTGGAAAGCATTGAAACGCTCCAATCAAAGAATAACATTTAGCTTGCAAATAATTTAAGTATTCGGCTTTGAAAATTTTAATTGCAGTACACTTCGCTCGCGCTAATGTGACCAGTAACATATTACTCAGCTCCATAAATTATGAAATGATCATAGAAGCATAGAAAGGTACAGCACAGAATTTGCCCTTACTGCCCACCTTGTCCATGCTGAAGGCGTTGCCTGTCTACACAAATCCCATTTGTTTACGTTATTCCTATATTTAGTTCTGAAGTCATCTGTACGTCCTCCCCATGAAGTGTTTGGGATTTCCCCATGTTCTCTGATTTTCTCCCACAATCCAAAGACTTACTGGTTAGTAGGTTAGGTCATTGCAAATCGTCCCGTGAGTAGTTGAGGGTTAAGTTGGGGGGTTGCTGGGAGGCACGCCTCGAAGGGCTGGAAGAGCCTATTCCATTCAATAAGTAGATAGAAGGAACTAGACACTCCTTTCTTATGTAAGCACTGATCCAAATGGCTTTGAAATGTGCAACAGTGTTAGCCTTCTCTGGCAGCTCATTCACCATCCTCAGTGTAAAAATGTTACCTCAGGTCTGGTTCATTTTAAACCTGCGCCCTCTTGAATTTGACTCCCTAGTTCTGGGAGAATAAAATGGCTTTCCTCCCATCCCAGCAGTCAACTTGGCAAACCTTTACAATACTCCCTTTAGGGCAAGCATATTATTTTCCTCAGGTAACAGGCCCAAGCTGCAACAATGTGGTCTCACCAAGGCCTTCTATAACAGGCAATATCCTTGCTCCTGTAGACAAAACCTTTTTTAGCATTTTGTCAATGAAGACCAACGTATCGTTGTGTTTTAAGTGCTTACAGCAGCTGAATGATTGCTTTCAGAGACTGGTGTACAATGACATCCTTATTACATTGATCAGCAACACAACACAATCAACACCCAGGGACCACTTTACTAGATACCTCCTGTACCAATAAGTGCCCGTTCACGGTTTTCTGACCATCCTCTTCCATGTGTTGTGCATTCAGAGATGCTCTTCAGCATACCACTGTTGTAACGTGGTTACCCGAGATACAGTCACCTTCCTGGCAGCTTGAACCAGTCTGGCCGTCCTCCTCTGATCTCTCTCATTAACTGCCACTCAGTGGGTGTTCTTTTTTGTTTCTCGCACCAATTTCTGTAAGCTCTCGAGACTGTTCTGTGTGAAAATGCCAGGAGATCAGCACGTTCTGAGATACTCAAACCACCCCATCTGGCACCAACAATTATTCCACCTTCAAAGTCACTTTGTTCACACTTCTTCCCCATTCAGATGTTTGCAACTCAACCTCTTGACCATGCCTGCAGGTCTTCATTCATTGAGTTATGGCCACGTGGTTAGATATTCGCGTTAATGAGCAGGTGTATAGCTTCACCCAATGAAGTGGCCGCTGAGTGTATCACTATATAAATAATGTTCTACCTTTCCATTTTGTAAGAAACGAACAAGAATTACCCCTCGTTTATCTGCATCTGCCATGTATTTGCAACTCCCTTAATTTGTTTAAATCAACGTGAAGTCTCTGAGTCCTGCTCACATCATTAAGTTCACTGGCGACTCACCAGGGGTTGGCCTCATCAGAAGGAATGATGAACCCACATACAGGGAGGAGATGGAGCAGCTTGCGGATTTGTGTAAGCACAACGCCCCGAGTCTCAACGTGGACACGATGATCGCGGACTTCAGGAAGGCGCAGGCTGATCGATTCTCCACGGGGAGACAGGAGTGCCAGGTTTTGGGCTGTGCATCTTACTGACGGTGTCACCTGGCCCCTCAACTCCACCTCTTCAGCACAGCAGCGCCTCCGTTTCCTGAGGAGCATGGCAACCCCACCCCTACCCCCGTTTCACCATATTCTATCAATGTCTGGCGTGGGAATTCCAATGCACGTCCCTGCAATGGATAATGAGGACTGCCAAAAGCATCACTGGGATCTCTCTCCCCTTCCACCCCCCCATTCAGGACATAAATCAAAAGTGCTTCATATGCAGTGCCTCTAGAATTGTCAAAGACCCCTCCCAAAATTCTTCTCACAAACTCTTTGACCTGCCATCAGGCAGTAGGTACCGTAGCATAAGGACCAGAACAGTTGGGCTGGGTAACAGCTTCATCCCCAGGCTGTTAGACCTCTTTACACCCCGGTGCCACTCTGCCACCTACCCAACACCCCAACTCACAGACAGTCACACTCTCATCCTGTACTGGTCACTTTTCATCTTGGTGTCTGTGACATTATACATTAACATAAACATGCACCTCACACTCTACGTCAACGCGTCAATCTGCAGGCCGTGCCGCGCAGGGACTCGTGCTAATGTTATTTTGTGACTCTACGTGCTGGATCGTACTCTACGTGTTGTGTGTGATCATGCATACTGCGTTTTGCACCTTGGCCCCAGAGAAACCACGTTTCCTTTAGCTGCATACATATGTGTGGTTGAAGGACAATAAACTTACACACCACAGGTTGCACCACACTGGTAAACTTAGAAATGTTATGTTTCATTCCCTCATTCAAACCATTGAAATACTGCACGTTGTGAGCCGCTGGTGCTTGAGCTTGAGTGGTCACTACAGTACCACCCCCGCCTTCCCAAAGTACCTTTCTATTTCATGAAAATGTCAAATTCAATTCTGTAGTTGCTTTGCTACAGAAGCATGCAATAACACTGTGTAAGATCAACACATACAGACAAGCCGGATGAACTCAGCAGGTTGGGCAGCATCCGTTGAAACGAGCAGTCAACGTTTCAGGCCGAGACCCTTCGTCAGGACGTTTCCGCGGATGCTGCAGAGTTCGTCCAGCTTGTCTGTACGTGTTGATTTGACCACAGCATTGCAGTGTAGTTTGTGTAGGAGTTGGCAGTGCAGTCAGTGATGCTGGTCATGACCATCAAACAAATACAAATTAATGGCAGTTTGCTGTTTCAATTTCTGTTAAAGTAACCCAAAAAATGCACGCTCTAAGAATTTACTTATGAAGTGTTGTAAAGAGAATATGCAAACTATATTTTAGACTTCGATGAAATTCATTATTCTTTTAAAAAAGGAGGGTTTTGAGTTTAATCAGTTTCAAGTCTGCAACTAGGACTGTGGTGCAATGCAGAATAATCCACAGTCAACTCCAAAATGCATGAACAGTTCACAACAAGGGAAGCATCCACCTCTGATAAGTATCAGCAGCTTTGGGAAAATTGCACCTCCTAGATATATACACACACACACACACACACACACACACACACACACACACACACACACACACACACACACACACACACACACACACACACACAGACACAGACACAGACACAGACACAGACACAGACACAGACACACACACACACACACACAGACACACACACAGACACACACACACACAGACACTCACACACACACACACACACACACACACAGACAGACAGACATATATATATATATATAGAGAGAGAGAGAGAGAGAGAGAGAGAGAGAGAGAGAGAGATCACTATATACAATCCTGTGATTCTTTTTCCTGTGGGCATACTCATAATAGTAACTATAACAGGATCAATGAAAGATCGACAACAGTGCAGAAGACAACAAACTTTGCAAATGTAAATAAACAGCAACAAATAATATGAACATGAGATAAAGAGATAAAGAGTTCTTGAGATGAGATCATTGGTTGTGGGAAACATTTCAATGATGGGGCAGATGAGTTCTTCAGTCGATCGTAAGAGCTGAAGATCGTTGAGGTGATTTAAATGTTCACTGTTTAGAGGAAAGTTGCATGCTGCGGATTGCAGCAAAGGTAATTTCAAAGAGGTCTGTTTAAGAGGAATTTTGGAACAGTTTTCTGCAGCCCACAGAAAGTTGCCGATGACCTTGCCACCAGAGAAAGAGGTGTTCAATTACCCTTCATTCAGCAGGAGTGTCTGAAAAATCCACTTGTTGATTTCAAAGCGGAACAATACACGTTGGTCGGTCTCATAGTGGGCCATGTGGAGACACAGGAGGCTTGAGAACTACGAATGGGAAAGGAAGGAAAAGGATGGCTCAAGCCCGGGCGGGCTTCGTTGGCGGCTCAAGCACGGGCGGGCTTCGTTGGCAGCCCAAGTGCATACAACCAGGAAGTACTGAGAAGACAGGCGCTGAATGCTTCAGTGAGGCAGGGAAAGGAAGATGTTCCACCGAATTGTCTCGAAAACATGTTGTTCAATGACGAGAAAGCCAAAGTTGTCTGCTAAAGTGAATTTTTCAACTCACAGGCACTTGAGAGCTATAAAATGAGCACACACATATCAGAGACGGAGAAACTGTGAGTGACTATATTGTTACATTGAAAGACCTGTCAAGGCAATGCACCTTTGGTATTTTTAAACTTCTCCGAGGCAACCTATAGGGTTGTAATTTCAAGGGGGCTGCCGCTATAATTTGCCGAAGAATTCTGTGCTTCACCAACTGCAACGTAATGGTAACCTGCAGTCAAAAGACAACTTGCGTAGTTTGTTTTTTACACGTATATGGAAGATATATTCAAGGACTGTGCAAGCAAAAAGAAAGAATCTGTAAATTTAAACACAAGGCTGCAGATAAACACACTGTTTCTAATGCAACGTTGGCACAGATAGAACAGCCTGCCTGGAGTCAAGCAGAGAGGATCTGTTAATTATTTATGACTGCTGCCGATCAATGCTTCAAACAAACATGGAATGAGGCAGCAGCACTGAGTGAAGTTCAGCTGTCAGGGTTGACACCAGTGACGAGGGATGTAAAATGAGACAGCTGTAGAATATTCCATTTTGGAGAGGATACCTACCCCTAATAAGTCATTCAGATATTAAGGAGCAGGTCTGTCTTAGGAATTTTTCAAAAATATTTCAAGATTTTGGTGAGATGCAGTGTATGGTTCCATAGAGTAGCTAGTGAGTGGAGTCACCAATGATTGTGGTAGATTATCTCAAATGGCTTGGCTTACAGAATTGAAATCCTTTGGGAAGGACATATTCAGCTTTGATATATATTCACCAAAAGTTACAGTTGGGGACACTGTTGGACAACATCTTCTAAGGCACCTGTAAGGGAAATACTGGACAAAAAAACAAATTAAACCTGCTGTTGAACCATTTTATTGTAGCCCATAGCAGTTCCTTATTCCTTGAAGACCCAACAGCTTGAAAGGTTGGAAAGAAATGGAGTTTTAAGTAAAGTAACTCATGATGATTAGAGAACATTAGTGGCATTTGAAGTGGCGGATAAAACAGTAAGATCTGTGAAAAGACTGCAAGATCAGACTGTTCCTTGCTGTGTGCATTGTTAGCGGAATCCAAGTCTTTTACAAACTTGATTCATCATAGGCATTTGTGCAGCTAGGCCTGAGAGAGGATCATGAAAAGTAAGTCACAACCAAAACACCTACAAAGGTTGAACTACACTGGGGAAAGTACTGCTGGTAGATGCAGATATATTTGAGAAATTTGAGCAACTCTTAGATAGGCACATGCATGAAAGACGACTTCCATTCCACTGTTATAAAACTAATGTATAGACCTCTTGAGCTCACAGACTACGTAGTCATGGCCTTGCACCGTATCGTCTGCCTGCATTGCACTTTCTCTGTAGCAGTATCCTGCATTCTGCTAAGCTCTTCCCCTGTACCACTTTGATGTACTTATGATATGATCTGTATGGATGGCGTGCATAACTAAGTTTTTCACTGTGACAATAATAACCTGATTATGTGTCCATATAGAGATATACCCATAAAGAGATGTTCATCAAAGATTCTGAAATGATGTATGATGATGAATCTATTCTAATGTTGTCACTGAAGTGTCACAGTATAGTTGGTCATTTGTGTTTCTAAGATATAGTGGACTTAGGTTATTGGAACACAGCAAGACCACCACATTTTGGCCCAATTAGCCGAAGTTTCATGGAAATAGTTGAAAAAGTACAAAAAAGACAAACTGATTTTATCCGAGTAACAAATTATATATTTAAATGAAATACTAAACATAACCATTAGAACAAATTAGTACTATAAGATTGTATTCTTTCCTAATAGTCATCAACAGAGGAATTCAACTGGTATACTCTGCCGGGTTCTTTTGATTGATTACAAATGAACAAAATCAGCACAGACACCTAGTGCAGATAATGGACTGTCTTCATGCAATGTTTTCAACGACTGCGTCTTTCAAACCTTCACTTTTATTGAAACATTCAAGATAATTGTCGACACCTTCAAATTTTTTGTAGTTCCTAACTTGCTGAAGTAGTGACATTTCAGGCACCTCCAAGCCTGAATGCTTGAAACCACAGCGAGCTGAACAGTTCTGAATTACTTACTCACCAACTATCAGTGACATAAATCACTGCTTTTGAACACAAACACACCCAACTAACACTATTTAAAAACTGTCTGCTCTAAGCACAGTGTAATGTCTAATGGCCACACAAGATGCTAGTTAGAAACTTTCAGCAACATTCTCCTGTCCCATTTAGGCAGCGTAGTGCCCAGTAAACAAAGGGAATCCTGGCTATTTTCTCCTTAAGATTTTTGTTCTTTAAGCATTCTCCCAAAGAAGTGGATACACTGGTTAACTGGTGGCCCAATTAATCAGAAATCCACTGCAATTTGATATTGTTAACAAAATTGTTTTCATTTTTCCCATATCCATGATGCAACATTTATGTGAAGTAAAACTATTCAAAATATTCTATAAATCCAATTAAGTTATAGCCTGACAAGATAGAAAATACCATTATGTTTCTGCACACTGAGGATTACGGCCTATAGGATTAAGCAGGAAAGTAGGTTAGAGGACCAGGATGAATCACAAACTTGTTGGAAAATGGAACTGGCTCGAGAGACCACATGATCTACTCCTTTCTCTTTTTGTTCAAATTGGACAGGAGATTAAAATCTCCTCTGCTTTACAATCTGATTAGAATAAAGGAGTCAGAGAGTCATGGAGCACTACATTGTAGAAACAGTCCTTTCAGCCCGTACTAACCTGTTTTTCTGCCTGGTCTCATCCACCTTCACCTGGACCATAGCTCACCAAACTTCCCTTTTCCACGCACCTATCGAAATCCTCTTAGAAGTTACAACTGAGTCGAAATTTACCTCTTGCACTGTCCCAGATTGTTCCACACTTGCACCACTCTCTGAGTGAAAAAGCTCCTCCTCAGGTTCTCATTATTTCACCTTTCACCCTAAGCCTGGGACCTCGAGTTCTAGTCACACACATCCTGAGGGGAAAAAGCCTGCTTCCATTCACGCTATACCCCTCATAATTTTGTGTACCTCATTAAGGAAGCAAAAAGGGGTAACCACTCCAATTTTACAAATCATCATGTCAACAGCATTTTCACTGGCATGACACCGGTTTGCAAGAGGCCATTGTATCCAGTGAGGATTACATTCCTTGACTTCTCTAGTGCCTTTAACACCATCCAGCCCAAGATCTTAAGGCACAAACTAACGGAGATGGGAGTAGACTCTCACATGGTGGATTGGATGGTGGACTACTTGACAGGTAGACCTCAGTATGTGCGGTTGGGAGACTGTAGGTCTGAAACGGTGGTCAGCAGCACAGGGGCGCCGCAGGGAACCGTACTCTCTCCGGTCCTGTTCACCCTGTACACATCAGACTTCCAATATAACTCGGAGTCCTGCCATGTGCAGAAGTTCGCTGATGACACGGCCATAGTGGGGTGTGTCAGGAATGGACAGGAGGAGGAGTATAGGAAACTGATACAGGACTTTGTGATATGGTGCAACTCAAACTACCTGCGTCTCAATATCACCAAGACCAAGGAGATGGTGGTGGACTTTAGGAGATCTAGGCCTCATATGGAGCCAGTGATCATTAATGGAGAATGTGTGGAGCAGGTTAAGACCTACAAGTATCTGGGAGTACAGTTAGACGAGAAGCTAGACTGGACTGCCAACACAGATGCCTTGTGCAGGAAGGCACAGAGTCGACTGTACTTCCTAAGAAGGTTGGCGTCATTCAATGTCTGTAGTGAGATGCTGAAGATGTTCTATAGGTCAGTTGTGGAGAGCGCCCTCTTCTTTGTGGTGGCGTGTTGGGGAGGAAGCATTAAGAAGAGGGACGCCTCACGTCTTAATAAGCTGGTAAGGAAGGCGGGCTCTGTCGTGGGCAAAGTACTGGAGAGTTTAACATCGGTAGCTGAGCGAAGGGCGCTGAGTAGGCTACGGTCAATTATGGATAACTCTGAACATCCTCTACATAGCACCATCCAGAGACAGAGAAGCAGTTTCAGTGACAGGTTACTATCGATGCAATGCTCCTCAGACAGGATGAAGAGGTCAATACTCCCCAATGCCATTAGGCTTTACAATTCAACCGCCAGGACTTAAGAACTTTTTAAAAGCTATTATTAATGCTTTTTGAGATAGTGATTTAGATGCATATCATATTTTTTACTGAGTTAAGTATTGTATGTAATTAGTTTTGCTACAACAAGTGTATGGGACATTGGAAAAAAGTTGAATTTCCCCATGGGGATGAATAAAGTATCTATCTATCTATCTATCTATCTATCAAACTTGGTGAAAAGACCTTTGTTTTAGTACCGACTGGGGTTCCTGCAGTCAGGCCAGCACTAGGGGGCGCTATTGTTCAACTTAAAAGGAAGGGGAAAATTAAAAAACCAAAAGTGAAGCAAATATTTTCCATCTTGGGTTCAATCAGGCAATCAATGTTTTCTTACAAGACATTCTACCCGTTAGTGTTAGCATCTGCTTCTCTGATTAAGATTCCCAGATTAGATGAAACAAAACTGGCAGCAGTGCAAGGAAAATTAGACCAGCTTGTCGTTCGAAGATTCAGTCTTGTGGCTCTGAACTAACAAGGCAATAACAAATGGCCTTTGAAATCTTGGGTGTAGGAAAGGTCTAGACACTCACTTGGTCAGGCTGTTCTATCTTTAACATGCCATTATAACTGTTTATTTATTAACTTTGTTGTAAATGCATTAAAATCATGATTGTGTTAGCCAACAACATTAAAAATACTCAGTACTGACTATTCAGCAGATAAAGTGGCACCTGTGGAGAGAAAAAGGTTAACATTTCAGGTCAATGATCTTTCATTAAAATTGATGTAGGGCCTTGGAAAAAAGTTAGAAGAATTTGCTGTGAAAGTTCAATTTGCCGCTATGCTTGAGCAGGCTTACTGAGAGATTGAACCTGAGGCCCTCAGAGCCAAACTGTGTAATCCCATCATGAAGAAAACCTTTGACCTGAAACATTTCCTCTGTTCCTCTCTCCACAGATGCTGCCGAAATTGCCAAGTATTCCTAGCTTTCAGATTTCCAGTTTTTGGGGTTAAACGGGAAAATAAATCAGCCATGATTGAATGATTGAAAATTTGATGGACAATAGCCTAATTCTGCAATCTTGTCTTATGGTCTTACTTGCAATTTCAATTTTGATTGGTAAGCAGTAGATTATTTCAGCTAAAGAAGTCAAGACTGCTTTTTTATATACTTGATTTCAAGCAAATCATTTTATATATTTAAAGCTCTTAGCAGTCTTCGCGTCTCAACAGTATGAGGTTTTGGTCTAATCAATATGAGTCAATGATCTTGAAATATGTATTGCTGCTCAAATTAAACATTCTCATCCAAAGTATGCTTACAGTTTACTTCCATTCTGTTAAACTCTCTTCAAATTTCTCCTCTTACCCCCTCTCCTTTTAATCTCACATCTACAGGTAGATCTATTATTTACCAAATAATCACCTACTTTGACAGCTTTTCATGAAAATTCCTTCCAGGTTTTTTTTAGAAGAAAACTGATATTTTTCAGTGCCTGTCGAACTTACAAAAATTCTAACAAAGCGTTTACTCTTTATCTTGTGTCTTAGTCTTAGGTACTGTTTCTAGTTAAATTATTTTCAATTTAAACATTTAAATCTTTGCACGCATCACTGAATTTAAAATCTTGCATTCAGCCAATACAATTTCTATCAACAGGTTGACATGAAGTGATCCAAATTCTTACAGGAAAACTTAATTTCAGCTTCCTTCCCATTAATAAACCATTTTTCTAACAAGCCCACCACCAACAAACCCCATTCTGTCCCAGCAGTTTCCATTATTCGAAATTGATTCTGTTAAAGGTAAGTTACGTGCATGACTCCCTGTGGTAACTTTTCTGACACCTCCTGCTTAAAACCCAAAAGGTCAGAAGGATCGTGAGGCCCCCGCTTTCACGGTCCGTATTCGTACTGAAAATCAAGATCAAGCGAGCTTTTGCCCTTCTGCTCTACGGGAGGTTATTAATCAGCAGCAGGATTTGCAAATGTTATATTTTCAGTTACATTATTATTACCCCCCTTGGCTTCAGTATTTTGAACTTCATTGTATGTGCCGTATCACATTTGAGCAACACGTTTTTTTGGGGGGCGGGGGGAAGAAGCTAGATGCTCGTTTAAAAACAAATGAAGATTGTTTCTTTAAATCATCTACTTAGAGAGATATGAGTTGCTGACCTCTTCTGTTCTCCCTACTGTTTCTCTGGAGATAGAACTTATCTTTGCTGCAGCTTGTGGGCCAACGCTTCACAACAACCTCATGTGAGCTAAAGGTTTAAACCACAAGAACATAAAGTATAGGAACAGAATTAGGCCATTAGGTACATTAATTAACCTCTGCCATTCGATCATGGCTGATTAATTTCCCTTTCAACCTCACTCCCTTGCCTTTTCCCCATAACCTTTGACGCTCTTGCTAATCAAGAACCGATCACCCTCCAGTTCAAGTATACTTCCACAGCCATCTGTGGCAACGAATTCCACAGATTCACCACCCTCTAGCAATTCCTGCTAATTATTTTTCTAAAGGGACGTCCTTGTATTCTGAGGCTGATTTGCTCTGCCTACAACAATATACTGTAAACTGCAGTAGAAATCCGGGTGCTGTCTGTACTGAGAACCTGATGCCCTCCGCTGATCATGGTTCACCATGGATATTGTGTCCTAGCTGATTACGTGGTATGCAAGCCAGGGCAGTACGACATGGAGAGCAAGCTGTTGCTCACGCGGCAGATTTCACCCCTCTCCACACAGCTGATGAACCCAAAGGAACGGCAGAGACCGATGCAATTTGGCACCAGCGGCGTTACCACAGCTGCCAGTCAACCTCGGATTGCCTCAGGGACTCCAGCTCCGGGTTTTTCCTCAGAGTTCACTCCCAAAGCCTTCCCCATGAGCGGGTTTAGCCACGAGGCAGTGGAGGTTTGAGATCAGAGTTTTCCTTCTCCAGGCGGTCAAGTCCCACCTGCCCGAAGTGACTGGTTTTCAGGAACCAGTAACATCGCCTTTGCCCCCGCTCCTATCAGTAGAAATGCTCCCATTGGGCTTAGTAGCAAAGCCAGATGTGAAGGCCAGGAACTGGACTTGGTTGTCAGAGGCTGTTTGAGACGCACACCATTGGGAGCTTTTAATAGGTAGTGGGAGCTTGTCCCCCACTAACACCTCCAGCCAAAACAACCTTAACGAACCAGACCTTGAACGATCTCCAAATTATTGTGTTTATTATTAAAACCACGTGTAAGTATATTATTTTTTAGGAATACCATATTCTCGGGCATTCTTGAACTTAAACAATATTTGTATGTACTGAATATTAAACCCATGTAGCAGCAGCATATTAAAACAGCAAACCAGTGAAAGTGAACTTGCGAAAAATATTGTAAGAAATCCAGTTCCTGCAAACTGTGCAACTTTCCAATAGTAAACTATTTCAGGGAAAATGTAGTTTTATCCAGTGGCTCGCTTACAAGTTACGCCCTTTCCTCATTATCAACACTATGCCAAATAAATCAGAGATTTCTGGTTGAACATGCAGCATCCGCCCAGATGTTCCGGACATCGGCAACCCCAGAGTGGGCCGGAAAGGAACATCTCGCAGGCTGCACATTGTACACTACAGCATTAGAACTCCCATCGTCTTTCCTGAGCCCACATCATCCGTTAGCTGGGAATACATTCACATGGCTCCAACGGTGGAACACAGAATAACAATATGGAGGCGAGGGTCTGGAAGGGGAGTTAAAACTGGCCCTTTATTAGGTGCCTGGACTAACAGTACGGAAATGTGCTTTCAAACCACATGGTGGTAGCTGGAAAATTTGCTTTTGTTTGGTTGCATAATGAAGGGAAAATTAGGCACAAGTAGAGGTAAACACAACACCACCAGACAGAAAGCAGAATTATCTGGTTCACCAACGTTGTTAGAGGAAGGAAATCTACAAATCTACGTGGACTTCAGGAAGGGTAAGATGAAGGAACGCAATCCAATCCTCATCGAGGGATCAGAAGTAGAGCGAGTGAGCAGCTTCAAGTTCCTGGGTGTCAAGATCTCGGAGGATCTAACCTGGTCCCAACATATCGATGCAGCTATAAAGGCGGCAAGAGAGCAACTCTATTTCATTAGGAGTTTGAGGAGATTCGGTTTGTCACCTAAAATACTCAAAACCTTCCACAGATGTGCGTTGGAGAGCAAGCTGCATCACTCTCTGGTGTGGTAGGGGGGCGTGGTACTGCACAGGATCGAAAGAAGCTAGAGAAAGTTGTAAAATTAGACAGCTCCATCATGAGTACTAGCATCCGTAGTATCCAAGACATGACATCTTCAAGGAGCGGTGCCTCAGAAAGATGACGTCCATTATTAAGGACTCCCATCACTCGGGACGTGGCCTCTTCTCATTGTTATTGTCAGGAGGCAGGTAGAGAAGCTTGAAGGCACATACTCAGCAATTCAGGAACAGCTTCTTCACCTCCGCCATTCAATTCATGAATGGACATTGAACCCATGTATATGACTTCACTTTTTAAAGATATTTCTGTTTTTGCACTATCTTTAATTGAATTATTCAATAAATAAATAAATGTATATAGGGGTCCTGAGAGCAGATGTGGCAGAGATGGAGGAATTGAGAGAAGGGGGATGTCATTTTTACAAGTAACAGAATGGGAAGAGGTATAGTCCAGGTAGCTGTGAGAGTCAGTGGGCTTGTAATAGACATCAGTGGATAAGCTGCCTCCAGAGATAGAGACAGAGAGATTGAGAAAGCAGGAGAGGTATCAGAAATGGACCAGGTAAATTTGAGGGCAGGGTGGAAGTTGGAGGGTATTTTGCTCAGCCAAGTAAAAGAACTGTGTTAACAGCGCAATACGGGGCCAACGGTGCACGTTATTGATTTATCACTCTTACACATCATTGACAGCACACACAGTATATACTTACTGTAATTGATTTACTTGTTTATTTATATTTATATTATACTTATTTATTTTTACCATGAATCGCATTGTACTGGTGTCGCTAAGTTAACAAATTTCACTACATAGGCCGGTGATATTAAACCCGATTCTTATTCTGATTCAGAAATCTGCTGCCCTGACTGTGCCAGGTTGATTCTGAGCTGAAATGGACAAGCAAAGCCAATCAACTGAATCAGACTCTAACGTCAGACCTGGAAAGAACGTTAACACCACACACATCAGCCTCCACATTAATGCGCCCAACGTCTTGCACTTCACAGCCGCCTGTGGCAATGAATTCCACAGATTCACCAGCCTCTGGCTAAAGAAATCTCTCCTCATCTCTGTTTTAAGGGGATGCTCTTGAACTCTGAGGCTATGCTCTCTGGTCCTAGACTCTCCCATTATTGGCAACATCCTCTCAACGTCCACTCCATCCAGGCCTTTCAATATTTGATAGGCTCAATGAGATCCTCCCTCATTCTTCTAAATTCCGGTGAATACAGGCCCAGAGCCATCAAACGCGCCTCATACATTAACCCTTTCATTCCTCTGATTATTCTTGTGAATGTTCTCTGGATCCTCTCCAATGCCATATTTTTTTAGATATGGGGCCCAAAACTGCCCACACACAATACTCACATTGTGTTCTGACCAATGCCTTACAAAGCCTTAGCATTACGTCCCTATTTTTATATTCTATTCCTCTGAAAATGAACACTAACATTGCATTTGTCTTCCTTACTACGGACTCAACCTGCAAGTTAACCTTTAAGGAATCCTGCGCTTGGACTCCCACCTCCGATTTCTGAATTTGTTCCCTGTTTAGAAAATCCTCTACAACTTAATTCCATCTACCAAAATGTACAGTGTTATACCATGACAGGTTTCTCACAGTTAGAACAAGCTGTGATCCCCAACACAATTACAGGAAACTTGACGTTTGTAGCCTTTGATGAGAGAACATGCCCAACTACTTCTCCATTTTATTTGTGAAATCTCATGTTAAGGTGGTGTCCTGTCAGCTTGGCTTGACACATAGTTAACGCTGGAGCACTGAGCATCAGCTCTGCAGGCTCCACGTTCACTAACAAAATGTAAGCGTACGTTATTGTTAAAGTACACCACTGTCACATATTTACTGCAGAGTATCTTTTACATACGGTCTAGCACCAGGTGGTGGAAAACTGATGTGAAGATGACACATTCTGCACTGTAATTAATGGTTATCAAAACTGTCTGCTTCTAGAACCAGGAAACATTATACATTAATACTTACTTACTTTGCATTACAGATAAGAGTTGCAGAGATACACCAAAAAAAACAAGTAATAGATTTTTCTTTATAATCTAAAGGAGTCTTCTTGAAATCCTATTAACCAAATAACCATATAACAATCACAGCACGGAAACAGGCCATCTCAGCCCTTCTAGTCCGTGCCGAATGCTTACTCTCACCTAGTCCCACCTACCTGCACTCAGCCCATAACCCTCCATTCCTTTCCTGTCCATAAACCTATCCAATTTTACCTTAAATGACAATATTGAATATCGAATCATTAAAAATTATTGTGTTCAATTCCAGTCACCTCATTATAGGAAGGATGTGGAAGCTATGGAGAGGGTGCAGAGGAGATTTACCAGGATGTTGCCTGGTTTGGAGAACAAGTCATATGAAGCAAGGTTAGCAGAGCTGGGACTTTTCTCTTTGGAGTGTAGAAGAATGAGAGGGGACTTGATAGAAGTCTACAAGATTATGAGAGGCATAGATAGGATGGATAGTCAGTACCTGTTTCCCAGGGCACCAAGTGAGTGCCTGGAATGACTTGCCAGGGATGGTGGTGGAGGCTAAAACATTAGGAGTATTTAAAAGCCTCTCGGACAAGCACATGGATGAAAGAAAAATGGAGGGTTATGGGGTTGTGTGGGTTTAGTATTTTTTTTAAGGATTATATGGGTCGGCACAACATGGAGGGCTGAAGGGCCTGTACTGTGCTGTAGTGTTCTATGGTTCTAAATGATTATTTATTTGGCTATATATTGCTCTGTTCTGAGTTTTATGTTTTTTTCTCTACTTCAGATTTATTTTAAAGAAATTGCTAATGTTGCACACAACAAGGGCTATATAACCACCTTATTTTAAAACAATCCATTTATAAAATTTATAGTAAACAGACAAAATGTTCCATGTTGCAACATGGACATTTGGGGGTGGAATGGTAGCGTAGTGGTTAGCACAATGTTTTACCGTACCAGTGATCCAGGTTCAATTCCTGCCACTGTCTGCAAAGAGTTTGTATGTTCTCCCCATGACCACATGGATTTCCTCCGGGTGCTCCGGTTTCCTCCCACAGTCCAAAGACGTATTGGCTGGAAGGTTAATTGGTCATTGTAAATTGTGCCACGATTAAGCAAGGATTCAGTCGGAGGATTGCTGGTCAGTGCAGCTCAGAGGACTGGAAGGGCCTATTCCGTACTGTAGATGAATAAATAAATATTTTTCAAAAAGAATTCATAAGCCGTGAAGTACCTGAAAGACTTTGGGCTATTTGGTCCTCCATCAGCCTACCGCTTGGTCTCACCACTTGCCTTCTTCTCATCCAGGTAAGAGGGCTGTTGTCGGGCTGGGGTATCCCGCGGAGGGGCAGGCCCTGAGTGAGGAATGCCTCAAGCATCACGTCCCGATGACCCACCCCCAAAATGCCCGAAAGAGATTTTCACAATGTGCTGGCCTTAAGTGCTTCTGATAAAGGCATTTTGCAGCTGTCCAACGTGATATAAACAAAGTGTTAAATATTTAAAAGATGTGACTAAAACACGTCGAACATTAACAAATAATTAAAAACGCAAAGGTGAAGCAGCAGTATCCACTGGGTTGGTGACCCCATTTAAATGCATGAGGACGTCCGTCGGTGCTCAGCATGTAAAACTGAGGGGCAGGAGGGTGGGCCCGGTGTGGTGAACTAGATATACCTGTCAGACTGCTCCTGTGGCTCCTCCCACAGACCCCTGTATAAAGGCGACTGTGGGCTGCTGCTCTCCCTCATTTTCCCCAGGATGTAGTGCTGTTTATTCTTCCAGTCAATAAAAGCCGATAACTCGCTTCCTAAGTCTCAGCGTGAGTTATTGATGGTGCATCACCCGGTGTAGCCAGCAAAGCTGCCAGCCGCCCTCAGACAGTTACAGACTCCTACATTTAGCAACACGGGCATGGAGATCTGAAAATTACTGAGGCGTAAACAGTTGCTATCTCTGGTTGCCTGTGGAACCGTTGGCTCAAGATCCAACCCACTCTCAACAGAAGTTGTTTTGCTTTCACCTAAAAAGATTTTAGAAAATTAGGCTTCTTGCTTTCAGACTTAGCGGCTTCTTCCAAGCCATAGCCTGTAATAAGCGTTATAGGTAGATCCAAAAATCCAGACTCTGTGCCTAATATATCGCTCGCACTGCGTCAGATAGGACTGTTCGCACACTGCAATTAAGGCTATTTGAAAACTGCAGACAGTATTTAAATGAATGAATATTCAATTCTGATAAAACATTGTTCTATATATTGAACTCACTCAGTGTGACACTACATTGCTAATTATATGTGGAGCCACACTGAGTGAACAGTATAATCATACATTTCTAGCAGCATTTACAGCAACAACCTAGCCAATGTTTAATGAACAGCATTGCACAGATTATTTAACATCCGCGTGGATCCAGGTGTCCTCTGTGGAGCAGGCAAAAAGACCGTGCAGAGTATCTCCCCCACAGCCATGATTTGTGCATGGAGACTGCGTACGGACGTGATGTTTTATCAGAATATTAAATTGATTGTAAATGATCAATTTCAGTGGATTAGTGCAAGCTCATTTGGAACCTCTATTGCCTGAAAATGAGATGGCATTAAACACCGGTCCCAAACAATACTCTCCTCTTGCTTGGGCGAACGCAGCTTCATCAATACTCACGGTCTCCAGGAATGGCCTGGAAGATATGCGCCTTTGCGGAGCTCAGCTGGCTGCTTGCTGATTTCCCCGACTGAAGCATCATAGGAGACCAAAACGTTGGGACGACAGGTGTCGTGTGCTGCTGTGGGAAGAAGGCCTCCGTGCTCTCTCTCTTGATGGAGGGTGAGAGCTTGACGAGAGGCTTGGAGTCGCTGCAGGAGCGAGTTCTCTCTCAGAGAGAGCCTGTCTGAAATACCGAGGTGCTAGGTTACGAACTGTAGATGGACTCTGGATGAAGCTCTCTTAGGGGGGCTTTTGAAATTGCTTGCATGGTGAGGTGGGGGGGGGGGGTCGGTGCTTTAGCTGGAGCAAGTCGGGGGGGGGGGGGGTGAGGGTTGATGCTTCGGATGCTGCTTTTGCAATGGGAGGGGGAGGGGTCTTTGGGGCTCTGATGTTTCTATCATTCATTCTATGGGGTTTGTTGTTTTGTGAATGTCTGTGAGGAGTTTCAAGTTGTATACCGTATCCATTCTCTGATATTAAATTGACCTATTTGAACTTGAAGAAGCTTGACACCATGCGGCACAAGGAAACCTGTGTGATGGGCACATCACCCACAACCGTTCACTCACCCATTCCACCACATTTGTACCATTTAAAGGATACACACGACAACTCACCAAGATTCCTTAAGCAGCACCTGCTGCCATCTAGAAGGACAATCTGATCCAGAGTAACAATCATTTTGTTCTCCTTTAAGCTCATGTACTGACAAATGTCAATAAACAATCTTGAATCTTGAAATGCACAGGAACACCACCATCTGGATGTTATCCCCCACGCCGTACATCATCCTGACGTGAAAATAAATCACTCAATGTCACTGGATCAAAACCTCCTGTAAAGCACATTGTGATATTGCTTACTGCCCATTACACTACTGGCAATGGAGGTCCACCACCTCTGGCGGTGTTCAGGGCTTCCTTCATCGTGTCAGTAGCTTCCTCTCGGCTTTCACACAAGCCCCAGATCAAGACTCGGGAATAACGTCTCACATGCAGACGTAGGAAGATTCTTCACTGCTGTTTCCATAGCAACTCTTGTTTGGCCGGCCAGGGTTGTTTGCCCTGAGCTGAACCCCCGAACCTGGAGGACCGGTGGACCACTCTTAGTCTGGCCTCTACCCTTTGACCTGTTCGGCATGGGTGACCCTACCAAGGGCCAGAGCATAAAGCCCTGACCCCAGCTACATAGCTCTCCGGGTCATTGAGGCACGCAAGCCGCAAATGTAACGACAAGGCTGTGGTCCTCTTGGAGGACGTTGTGGTATACCCCACTTCAGACACTCCAGTGGTCCAAGCAGGCAGCTCACTAATACCTTTTCAAGTAGAACTGGGGAAGGGTAACTCAGTGCTGGCTCAGTCTGCAAAGCCCACATCCTTTAAATGAACATACAACCAACGTTATTACTAATTGATCCATGAATCTTTGCAACGTATTTCTCAGACACAGAGCCCTAAAACAGAGAAATGCAATCTCTTATCCCCACCTTCTGAGCAGTTGACACAAGGAGGTGAAACAAGTTTTAGGCACTAAAGCTTTCTTTTGTCCCTCCAAGCCAGACAGGTAAAATAAGAATAATGCTGCAAAAGAGGCTAATTTTAACAAATTATTGGGGCAGCATGTTTAGTGTGGAAAATATTTCCATTGCATCTCAGAATTGGGTGTATTAGAGTTATTTAAATTGACTATTATTGACAGTATGTAGATAGTCCAGCTAGGCCAGGGTCCACAGTAGATCTTGCACTGGAAAATCAGTCTGGACTGGTGGTCAGTGTTTTAGTGGGAGAATATTTTGATCATAACACCATAATGTTTCAAATGCTGTAGCCATGATAGGATAAGACTGGAATTTGAGGGCAAGTTCTAAACTGGGGAAAGGGTCATTACAACTGTTTAAGGCCGGAACTGGGCAGAGTAGATTGGGAACAGCTGTTAATTGGTAAGTTCACATATGGCATGTAGGGAGGCTGTTCAAAGGTCAGTTTGTCAGAATTCAGGACCAAAATGTTCCTGTGAGGAAGAAAGACAAGGTTGTCAAGGTTTGGGAATCTAGAGGTGAGGGACATCGCAAACTTAGTCATAAAGTAAAATGAAGCATAGGTTAGGTTAAGGAAGCTGAAATTGGGAAGGGATTTTGAGGAATTTAAAGGAAATAGGAGAAAAGCAGTGAATTAGGAGGTCTAAAAGAGGCCAGAAAATGTCTTTGTAAGTCAGATTATTGATCATTGCAAGACATATCAAATATTAAAATGCAAGAGGGTACTGAGGAGTGAAAAGGACAAAGGAGGGAATTTATGCTTGGAACCAGAGGAAGCTGGTAAGGTACTAAACTAATACTTTGCATCAGTATTCACCAAGGAGAAGGAAATGGAGGGTAGTAAGTTCAGGGAGGGATGTTGCTGATTTCAAGGAAGAGAGATGCTGGACCTTATGAAGAACATTAAGGGGGATGCCCCCAGAACATATGGGATCCATCCTAGGTTAATAGAGAAGCAAAAGAAGAGTCTACTGAAGATTTTTGATTTCTATTTAGTTACAGGCTGAGGGATAGTCAATATTCTTCCTCTGGCTAACAAAGCAACAAATCAGAAAAAGGCCAGTTACCTTTACATCAGAATTAGGCAAGTTACCAAGGATTCTCAACGATAAGATATACCTACATCTGCAATAGATAGATTTGTAAGGAATAGTGAGCCTTACATACTAGATTGAATTTTGAGGAGGTGATGAAGATGATTGAATGAAGGCAGAGCAGTGGACGTTGTCTACATGGACTTCAGTAAAACATTCAACAAGGTCTCTCAGGTAGGCTGATCCCAGAAGATTAAGACACATGCGATTCATGGAGATTTGGTGGATTGGATTCAAAATTGCCTTGGCCATAGATAGTTGTAATGGAGAAGATTTGTTCTAACTGAAGGTCTATGACCAGTGGTTTTCTGCAAGGATTGGCGCTGAGCCCTCTGTTGTTCATAGGCACAGCAGTGTCTATATTTTCTGTGGAGATTGAGGCTTGCAAGCTTCCCACTCCCATTCTAACAGGCCTTCATGGGAGCATCATCAAGAGCATCCTGTCTGGCTGCATCATTGCGTGGTATGGAAGCTGCAAGGCTTCAGACCGCTGGATCCCACAGAGGATAGCAAAAGCTGTTGAGAGGATCACCAGGGGCTCCCTTCCCCCTATTTGTGACATTTACTGGGACTGTTGCAGGCGAAGGACCTAAAGCATTGTTGAGGATTCCTACCACCCATCCCACAACCTCTTTGACCCACCACCATCAGGAAGGAGATATAGGAGCGTCAGGACTAGGACTGACGGACTGAGTAACAGCTTCTTCCCCAGGCTACGAGACTAAATGAATCCTCTGCCACTACTGCCGTCTCCTCACTAGGACAGTGAGCTGTTTACTGCTTACCTGTGCTGTGCAATACATGCATTTTGAAATATATTTATCAACTTATTTATGATACTATTTCAGCTTATGTGCTGAGTGTGATGTAAGTTTTGCGGGGGAACCGTGGTTCAGAGAAACATTGTTTCGTTTGGTTGTATATATGTACAGGCAGATGACAATAAACTTGATGTATATAAATGATTTGGATGAAAATGTTGGTGGGCTGATTAGTAAATATGCAGATAGTGGAGGTGTGGATAGTTAGGGATGCTATGTCACAGGACTCAGCAGGATATCGATCCATTGGAAATATGGCTAGAGAAATGACAGATGGAGCTTAATCTGGACAAGTGTTGTATTCTGGGAGGTCAAATATAAGAAGGAAGTGTACAGTAAATGGTGGGACCCTTAGTAACATTGATCTGCAGAGGGATCTTGGGGCATAACAGGTAGATACAGTGGTAAAGATAGTGGGTGTCATAGTTATCTTCATCAGTTGGGACATTGAGTATAAAAGTTGGGAAGTCACATCATAGCTAAATAAAACTTCAGACAGGCCACTTTTGGTGTACTGACTATAGTTCTGATCCGCAGCGTTACAGCCAGGATGCGGAGGCTTCGAAGAGGATGCAGAAGATGCTGCCTCCTGGATTACAGCATTAAGAAATTATTTGTTTTTTTCCTGGATTGGCAATGTCAAATACTAGAGGGCATAACTTTATGGCAAGAGACAGAAAGCTTTAAAGAGATTTACAAGGCAATTTTTCTTCACACAGTGTGAAAGGTGCATGGAATAGCCTGGGGCCCATGGAGCAGGCAGACACAATAGGGATTTTTACGTGCCATATAGACAGGCACATAAACAGGGGATGGGGGTGGGGGGGGGGGGGGGGGAATGGACCTTGTGCTTACAGATGGGATTAGTTTGGATTGGCAATGTGGTCTACACTACATTGAGCCTGTCCCTGTGCTGCACTGTCCTATGTTCTATGTGCGTTGTGGCAGCTGATATGGTTGTTTTGTTGTACAGTAATTGCTGTGGAACTAGAGCAAGTATCGACTCTCCGTGCATAAAGAAGGCATCTAATTTTATACAACTTTGTAACGATCACCCTTCATGTAAACTTCTGCTTTTCATGTATTTTTTAAAAATCCATTCTAGTTGTCAGATGTTACAAATTAATTGGATACCATTTATAGCTCTGTACTAAATGCAGGGAACTATTAGGTCAGTTGCTTTGAAAGTATTACCACTGTCTTCTCAACCTAATGTGTAAAATGAAAACCTTTGAATAATGAAACTTACATATAATTAATTGCAGTTCTTAGTATTTTATGTTGTGTTATGCCCGTGGCCCCCTCCTTTTTGAGAATGGCAGGATCGCTATTGATTCGAGTCAGGAGACCCAGGAAATGAGAGAAAGACATGTAGAATCCACAGAGAGTTTGGAATGTGTCCTGGCCTCTGAAAGGCGAAACCATTGATAACGGCTATTGTCTCTTGGAGACGGACTTGTGTATTGAATCCTGTACGATGCATCGAAGCCCCCAGGCAATGAACCGGGGGGGGGGGGGGGGGGGTTGGTGGAGGGATTGCATCATCCCACCCTGATTGACATCTGAGACCCTGTGAGTCAGGATAAAAGAGGGTCTGAGGAACAGCCCCTTCAGACGCACCAGAAGAAACGCTAGCGATCCCGTAATAGCAAAAACCAGTGGAAGGCCACGTGCGTCCGTTTCCATTTGCCCCGGAATCGGTGGGCCTTTACCACGGAGAACGGTTTTTAGCTAACAACGGGGAAATCAACTCCCAACGACTCTCGAAGGATTGACATCATAAAAGGAATGGGCAAGTTTTAACCCGCCTCTCTCTCCAACCCAAAAGCTGCAGCTTGAATGAACTAAGTGACTTATATATTTCCATCGGACAATCCATTATCTCCTGGACAACGATAGAGCTATTTCTTATTGATTATTATTATACCCGCACTTTTAGATTTAGTATTGACGAAGTATATTATCTGTATGTTTGCATTGATATTATTTTGTGTATTTTTATCAATAAATACTGTTAAAAATAGTACCATCAGACTTCAACGGACCTCTCTATCTTTGCTGGTAAGTGACCCAGTTACGGGGTACATAACAGTTGTAGCAACCAATTGAAACTTTCAAAAGGTGATCATTAATAGTTTACAAACGGCGGACAACTTCAAGCGACAAATCAACTCTAAAATTGAATGTGGACTAGGTTTAAAAAATATTTCCTATAAATGATGCTGTTTACAATGAATTTTGTGGTGTTGGTTAAGCCTGTGCAACGTTCAGGAAGACCTAAGTACTAATAGTATTCCACACACATTGCAAAACAACCACTTTCTCATCTATATAATTAGTAAGGATAGATGGCGATGCACTACTGGTTATCCCTGGAAGGAAAGAAAACAGATCTGCAGTTTTCACTTAAAATGGCCACTTCCCATGCCTCAGCCTGCGATGAAATGTTTATGCTTTTTTTGGAGCAAGGTTAAATGGATATCTGCAGTTTTCTTGGCAGTAGACCACAGAGTTGTGTGTTTGTTATTTGAAGCACTGTTCAAATACAGAATAAGTGGCCTGTACTTTTTAAACAAACCAGAGTGCTATGTTTCCCAGTTATATGCTGGCCGTGTATAAGGCAGACGATGTCAGAACGCTGCTATTGCATCTTCGCTTCTCCAATTCCAATCAGGCGTATAATGCAGATGAGGGAGGTACGCAGGCTGTAGCCAAGTGTTTCAAAAGTAAATCATGGTGTGGGGAATACCTGCAGCTTTATCAGTGGTTGCTGGCAAAAAGTTGGTTTGAGAAGTCAACCACAATTTTCCATTTCAGTTCCAATGACACCAACAAGATTCTGATCTTGAAATGTGTGATAGATTCTCACCAGCTGAAAGATGAAAGATCATAGAGTATAGAAGAGTACAGCACAGTACAGGCCACTCGGCCCGTGATGCCATGTTGACCTTTCAACCTTCTTCAAAGTCAATCTAAAAGTCAGAAGGGATAAGAAGATAATGAAAGATTTTAAAAAACTACCAAAATTTACTCTCAAACTCATCTGAGGATGCTTTCCAACTCTGGAACTTCCTCTAAATTCTATTGAAACCCAGTGTTCCCAAAAACTATCTTTCAGTTTGTCTCTTCTATAGTGACCATAGAAACTACCTCCCAGTTTGTGACTTCTATAGTGATCACACTCAAGGCCTGCGTCAAATTGATCCACTGAGGGTGTTATGGCCACTTGATAGTACAACAACAAGATCAGTTCGTTCAGTAAAATGTAAAGAATTTGGACCATCATAATTTGTATGCTGTAGATAATCCAACTCAAATTCAAATATTTCCATTACCAATGCAAAGTAGAAAGGATTAATCAAGTTTTCCTATTTGTGTGTTTCTGGTCTGCATTTTTCCACCCATGTGTCACATTTTCAGGAATCTGCTCTGACATTCTTGTCCAACCTCAAAAAATGCCAACTTTCGGTTGCGAGTTCAACGTCAACAACAGCTGACATTTTTGGAAAATGTGTTTCAGCAAGGATGAGGTTGCCCAAGAAGAAACATTCTGCAAACCAGTGCCAACGCTGTCGTTCAGGCACTGCCGTCGGATCAGCCCGGAGTCGCAGCGAGTGGCCCCAGTGGCACAGTGCCATTCTAGCCACAGTAATTGACATCAAGTGCCTCTGACTCACCAGAACAGGTAGGCAAATAAATCAGTAACACGCAAAGCTTAATAAAATGTGTGGCATTGCTGCAGAAGGTAAAGAGTGATTGGGCACTATTGTTCAGCTTCATAGCGAACGTTCTACAAAGAACTGCCAGGTAGCTGCAAAATATGATGAGGCTTGTGCAAGGCACTACACCAATCCATCTGTACTGCCGCTTTATAAGTTCTTCTTAATCTTGTTTTCCATCACTTAAGTGTGTGTTTAATTAAATGTTAGTTAAAAGAACAATTTGTACTTCTTATTAGGAATCTTTTGAACTCTTATTAAATGTCTCTGATCATCAGAGCCAGAACATAGAACAGTATAGCGCGGGGACAGGCCCTTCGGTCCACAATGTTGTGTTGAACCAGCTTAAAAGCAAATCGAAAAACACCCAGACACTAATCCCTTCTACCTACACCATGTCTATATCCCTCCATCTTCCTCAGATTCATGTCTATCTAAACGTCTCTTAAAAGCCTCTAATGAATTTGCCTCTACCACCATGCCAGGCAGCAGATTCCAAGCATCCACCACTCTGTGAGTAAAACACTTACCCCTCACATCCCCTTTGAGCCTACTCCCTCGCACCTTCAATGCATGCCCTCTGGTATTAGACATCTCAACCCTGGGAAACAGGTATTGCCTATCTACTCTATGTATGCCTCTCATAATCTTGTAAACCTCCATCAGATCTCCCCTCAGCCTCGGCCGCTCCAGAGAAAACAACCCAAGTTTATCCAGCCTCCATGATAGCACATGTCCTCTAAATGAGGGAGTGTTCTGGTAAACCTCTTCTGCACCCTTTCCAAAACCTCAGCATCCTTCCTATAGTGAGGTGATCTGCAAAGTTACTAATCCACCCATCTACATTTTCAACCAGGTCATTTATATATACCACAGACAGCAGCGATCGTAACACAGATCCCTGTGGAACACCACTAATTACAGACCTCCAGTTTGAATAAATCCCTTTAACCACCACCCTCTGTTTTCAATGTGCAAGCCTGTTCCAAATCCAAACAGCCAATCAGCTGTGGGCCCAATGTATCTTAACCTTCTGGATGAGCCTCCTGTAAGGGACTTTGTCAAACAGCTTACTAAAATCCACGTAGGCAACATCCACTGCCCCCAATCTTCATCAATCTCTCTCATTACCTTGTCAAAAAACTCAGTCAAGTTGGTAAGACATGACCTACCCCGCACAGAGCCACGCCGGCTCTCCCTAATTAGGCCAAGGGTTTCTAAAAGCTCATACATCCTATCCCTAAGAATTTTCTCCAGCCAATTCCCTACAACTGATGTGAAACTCACCACTCTATAGTTCCCATGATTTTCCCTTGTTCCCTTCTTAAATAGTGGTACAATATTATAACCATATAACAATTACAGCAAGGAAAAGGGCCATCTTGGCCCTTCTAGTCTGTGCCGAACGCTTACTCTCACCTAGTCCCACTTACCTGCACTCAGCCCATAACCCTCCGTTCCTTTCCTGTCCATATACCTATCCAATTTTTTTTTTAAATGACAAAATCAAACCTGCCTCCTCCTGGATCTCGCCTGTGCCTAGAGAGTGCGTGAAGGTATTGGTCAAGGGTCTAGCAATCTCATCTCTTGCCTCCTTCAATAACCTGGGATAAATCCCAACAAGCCCTGGGGACCTATTGAGCTTAATACTCATTTAGAGGCCCAACACTTCCTCCTCCTTGACCTCCAAGCACCCCAACATATTTATACATTTAACACTGATCTCCTGGTCCTCCATATTCTCTTCCTTGGTAAATACTGAGGCAAAGTACTCATGAAGTACCTCACTCACATTCTCTGTATCCAAGCAAATGTTCCCCCCTTTATCCTTGAGTAGCTCCAGTTATGCTCTTGCTCTTGATGTATGTATAGAATGCCTTGGAGTTCCCATGGCCCTTCTTGGCTTTCCTAATTGACTTCATTAGCTCTTTTCTGGCTTCTGTATACTCACTTCCGAAGCTTTACATACTTTTCATTTTTATTCTTGACTAAATTCATCACCACTTTGGACATCCAAAGTTCTCTTATCTTTCCATCCCTGTCCTTCCTTTTAACAGGAACATACCTGTGGTGAACTACATATACCTGTCTGGACACGCCCCCCTGCTGACTGCTCCTGTGGCTCCTCCCACAGACCCCTGTATAAAGGCGATTGGAGGCACTGCTCCTCCCTCAGTCTCCAGGATGTTGTGTGGTGGTCAATTACTGCTTGTTCTTTCTTCCAGCCAATAAAAGCCGAAATCTTGCCTCCCGTCTCAGAGAGTTATTGATGGTGCATCAATACCTTTCCTGTACTCTGTGCAATTGATGGTTAAACACCCTCCACATGTCTGATGTGGACTTGCCAGAACAAAATCTGTTCCCAATTAACACTACTTAGTTTCTAGCTAATGACCTAGTGACTTGCTCGACTACAATTGAAAACTCTGCCACTGGGGCCACACCCATCATTATCTATAGCTATCCTGAAAGTTAAGGAGTTGTGGTCTCTGATCTCTTACTGCTCACACACTGAAAGGTCAGTCACCCGGCCAGGCCCATTACCCAACACCAGGTCCGGTACAGCCACCACTCTCGTTGGACCAACACCAGGTCCGGTACAGCCACCACTCTCGTTGGACCAACACCAGGTCCGGTACAGCCACCACTCTCGTTGGACCAACACCAGGTCCGGTACAGCCACCACTCTCGTTGGACCATCCACATATTAATTGAAGAAACCTTCCTGGATTCACTTAGCAAATTCTGCCCCATCTACACCCCTTGCACTAAGAAGGTCTCAGTTTTATACTAGGGAAGTTGAAATCCCCATGACAACAACGATGCTATTTTTATACATTTCCTTAATCTGGTTACCTACCTGTTCCTCACTGTTCTGGTGGCTGTTAGGGAGTCTGTAGTAAAATCCAAACAGAGTGATTGCACCCTTCCTATTCCTGAGTTCTACTGAAATGGACTCAGTGTCTGACCTTCCATTATGTCTCCTGAGTGCAGCTGTGATATTGTCCCTGATTAATAGGACAACTCCACCCCTCCCCCCACCTCCTCTACCTTTTCTAAAACTTTAAAAACCTTGTACATTAGTCACCTATTCCTGCCCCCTCTCTCAACCAATGGCTACAACATTGTAGTTCCATGTACTGATCCATGCTCTAACTTCATCACCTTTACTCATAGTACTCCTAGCATTAAAATATACACACTTCAAACTATGTGACCCATCCTCCCTGTTATTTCGATTTTGCCATTTAATACTTTCCCTATCATCTACCTTCCAGTCCAATCCTTCCCTTACTGACCTGGGGCTCTGGTTCCCAGCCCCTGCAAAACTAGTTTAAACTCTCCCAAGTAGCAACAGTAAACCTCCCGGCCAGGATATTCGTTCCCCTCCAGTTCAGGTGCAATCCGTCCCTCTCATACAGGTCACCCCTTCCCAAGAAAAGGTTCTGATGATCCAAGAACTTGAAACCCTGTCCTCTGCACCATCTCCTCAGCCACTCATTCATCCGTGCTATCACCCCATTCCTGCCTGTACTAGCCCGTTGCGCTGGGAGTAATCCGGAGGTTATTACTTTGGAGGTCCTTCTCTTCAGCATCTCTTCTAACTCTATATACTCAGTGTCTGGGACCTCTATTCCTTTTCTGCCTATGTCATTGGTACCAATTGCACCATGACCGCTGGCTGCTCCCCCTCTGCCTTGAGAACATCCTGCAGTTGCTCCGATACATCTAGGACCCTGGAACGCAGAAGGCAACACATCAGCCTGGTGTCTCTTTTGCAGCCACATAATCTCCTTTCTGCCTCTCTAACTACTGAGTCCCCTATAACTACTGCGCTGCCCGACTTCACCCTTCCACGTGGAGCCTCAGAGCCGGCCACAGTGCCACTGGCCTGGCAGCTGCTGCCGTGCCCCGATTGGTCATCCCCCTTCCCTCCAGCAATACCCAAAGAGGTATACTTGTTGCTGAGGGGAATGGCCACAGGGAAACCCTGCACTGACTTCTTAATCCCCTTACCTCTCCTTGTGGCCACCCATCTACTGCCCGATGCCTGTACTCTGGGTGTGACCACCTCTTCAAACGTCTCGTCTATAATATCTTTACCCTCCCAGATGATCCTGAGTGCATCCAACCCCAGTTTCAACTCCTTGACCTGGTCAGTCAGGCACTGAAGTGGGTGCATTTCCCACAGATGCAGTCATCACGGAAACCACCAGGTATCCTGAATTCCCACATCTGACAGGAAGCACATTCCATCCCGACAACCCTTGTATTAAAAGAAGTTTTACCGGTTCTTGCCTGTGCCTCCACCTGTTCGTTAAGCCAGAGCTTTCCCACTCTATCACTGGTGCACTCCAACAGCTGAGTTTAGGCCTCTGACACCAACACTTACTGTGTCTGCACAGCCCAAAAAGACCAGTTCAAAGACCTTTGATGATAGCTAACAAAATGTCAGCAGGGCTTTCTCGAGCAGAGCCATCAGCCTCCAATGTCCTGGGACCTAGACCCCACTTGAGGAACGCACCACTGGACTTGTATCCATTCTCACTACTCTAGCTAGGCCTAATAGACATGGAAAGGAAGAAACTTATCTTAGCCTTAATATCTTCCTGCCAAAGCCTCTTGAGCCCAAGCCTCAGGCTCTCCTCTCTGACATTGTTTACTCACACACCCCGCTTAAACTTCGCTTCTTTTTAAGGCCATTGTCAACTGCAATAATCAAGTCCACCGAAAAGTTCCAAAAAAGGGCCCACTCACATTTTAAATCTCGTGGTCGATTTACTCACTTCACACAAGCGATTGCTCGCGATATACCAAGCCTGCTGTAAAGCTTATGTTGGGAAAATATGAAAATCTTCAATGTGCTGTTACTGAACCTACTGAACAGGATGTGGAGATACTTGAACAACTTTGTACTTATGTTGTTCTTTCCTATGTTATGGTCACAAATGATTAGTCTGCACTTATTATACATCCCTAATTGCCCCTGGCTACAATGACTTGTTCGGGCAATTCAGAGGCCACTTAGAGTCCAACACTTTGCTCTGCATCTGGGTAGCATGTAGCTAAATCATTTAGGGATGCTGCTGTAAACCTAAGTCTCAGTATATGCTTAAGGACCAAGTTAATGCAAGTTGACTATTGATAAATTATTGTGCTGGCTACTGATGTTGGGAGATGGCTGTCTCTAATGAAGTTTGTCCTGTTGGTAGTCTGCCTTATTAAATAGCAGCACCAAAGACTATACAGGCATTAGACTCAGTTCAAGGAAATGATGTTGCTTGAAGCAACAAAGCACTAATCAAGTATAAAGTTAATCAGGAACACAAGAGTTTCTACAGTTTCTGGAAATTCAGAATAACACACACAAAATGCAGGTGAAACTCATCATGTCAGGCAGCGCCTATGGAAAGGAATAAAGAGTCAATGTTTTGGGCGAAGACCCTTCATCAGGACACAGGAACCTGTTGCACACAATTATACATCAGGTAAAGTGCAACAAAATCACGTGGACAACTAGATGTTATGAAAGTCTCCTGACCTTAGACAGATTTTAAGTTGGTCCTGTTCTTCCTTACTGCCAGCTACACCACTGGTGTTCAGGGCAGCTATGAAGGTCCTCCATCTCTGACAGAGTTCAGGGCTTCCTTCATCACGTTGGTAGCTTCCTCTCGGTTTTCACTACCATCAGTCATGCAAGTCCCGGATGGAGACTCAGGAATATTGTCACACTCAGATGTAAAAGGATTCTTCATTGCTGTTTCTGTAACAATTTTGTTTTACCAGTCAGGGTTGTTAGCCCTGAACTGAATCCCCAAACATGTAGGACCAATGGATATTCTTAGTCTGGCCTCTACCCTTCGACCTGCTTGGCATGGGTGACCCTACTAAGTGCCAAAGCATAAAGCCCTGACTCTTGCCAACATGCTCTCCAGGTCATTAAGGCACAACAAGATTGTGGTCCTCTTGGAGGTGATCCTGTGCTATAGGAGCTTTAAGTGAGTTACATGGGAGTACAGTCATTGAAGATAATAATGCTGGCAGTAGTCTCTATGTGCCTCAGATGAATGAAAGTATTAGTGTGGGACAGTCATGTTGGGGTACCATATGTGCAGTAGCATCAGGTAACAGGGAACTGTTTTTACTGAGAATGCTTCTCCAAATTGCTTTATTAGACATTCTCGTGCCACAAAACTGAAACTCTAAAAGTTGTTGTTGGATTTTTGTGGGATACTTTAGCGATATCAGTTGTGGGATACTTTAGCAGAGTGGCATGTGCTACAACACATTAAAGAGTAGCTGATGCAGCCTTTCTAAAGATGATTGTTGTTGCTGCGAGGATTGCTGAAGTATTGGTCAGTGCAGGCTAATGAAGTCATCATCTGACAGTGTCGATAAGATAAATGGTTGTACATTCATTGTCTGATCAGAAATTTCATTTATATTTTTATTTCAGTTTATTAGCATTTGTTGTATTTTCCTTTGCCCTTTCATAAGTCAGAATGGAAGTGCTGAATTGTTTTGTGATTTTCTAAATATCTTATTACTGTTTTAATGATGGATTTCAACACTTTCCTGAGAGAGATGTTATGCTAAATGATAAGAAGTCAAAGTCAAAATCAAATGTGTTGTTATATGCATAAGTACAAATAGTTTTTATCCATTGAAATTATTGTTTTTGCTTCTCCCTTCCATTTGCCCCAGATTGTCTACAATTATTACGTGTTCAGTGTTTTCTACTGTAAAGACAGATAAAAGATACTGTATACTTTAAAATATTCTGCCATTTATTTAATTTTCATTAAGAATTCCTCTGTTTCATCCTTTAAGACAAATGTTTAATTAACTATCTTTCCTCTTCCTTGTTACGTACATTTTGAGCCCTTACTTTTGGTTTTATGTTTAATCTAAGTTGTTTTATCTCCTTTCTAGACATTATTTACTGGCATCTAAACACTTTCAAGCACAGTGGCCTTGCACTGTCCTTCATCAACGCTGTCTATCTTTTTTTAGGTCCAATGCCCTACATGACTTTCAGCGAATCACCCTTCACAGAATCCTGTCTTCTCAATGCAGTGTATCTTTGATGGCTACTTTTTCTCTCTTTATATGGCTATCATTGCTTATGCTTACCTTTAAATGTCAGGGTCCCTTCTGGCAATCGCCCACCTGGCTATTGGGCCTCAATCCCCTCGTTTAGTTTCCAATCATTCCCAGGTTCCACTAACTACAAACACCCGCTTTCCATCGGCAAATGCAGAATAAAAACCCTGTGACCACAACAAGGAGCTGCCAGTTTGTTGGTTGACTTTGGTGTGAGTAATCTTGTTTCATGGTTCTTAGGACTGCCAGTTCTAAGTCTAGCATCGCTCCTGGATACTGATTCCATGCTCTCTACGTTAATAACATCTCTTGACTCTGCCTCTGTGCCCGTGTTCTGCACTTGGGTTAATCCACCCACGCTCGTGTAACATTAAATCCCATTGCCCAATTCTCTTAGCTAACTTTTCTTTCATGCCTTTGTAATTGCCTTTATTTCTGTGTAAAACTCACAGATTTTCACCTTCAAACTGAATTTGAAATTCATATTATTATGATCACTTTACAGGGGGATCAATAATTAATCTTGTCTCATTATAGAACACCATATCTCAAATACCCTGTTTCTAGTTGATTCAAGAAGCATTCAGAATTACAACCTTTGCCAACTTACCTCCATGAGAAAATTGGTGTTGCCTACAGTTACGGCTTTACATCTTATAAGTTATTGCCTGATGTCCCAAATCCTGTGTCTTATAGTCTTATTGCAGTGCATTTCTAACAAGCCCAAAAATCAGGACTGAGAGTGCAAGAGGGAAGAGAGCTAGTATGTTGTGAGGGGGAGAGTCGAGACTTGGGCTGATGGTGGAATTAGATGTTGGGAGTTGGTAATGACGGCCAGATGTAACCAGGTGGTGGGGGGGGGGGGGGGAGCGAGTAGGGAAATGGATACAGAAAAGACGAACCGAGGAGAAGAAAGCCTAATTTAGGGATAGGTATGTGGTTGAGGGGCCGATGGGACCAGTTGGAGGTTGGTAATGAGCCTAGGTAATGAGAAGGATCAGCAATGGATGAGGTGAACAGAATGTGAGAGACCTTGGGTGGACTAATGGGAGCAGGAAAGGAACACAGACAGGTGCAGTGCACCTGAAAATGGAAAATTCACTTTTCATGCTTTTGGGGTGAAGGATACCCAGGCCTAATATGCGTTGGCATTCTCCTAGCTTGTAATTGTCCTCAACCTGGAGAAGGGGAAGAGGATGGAAAAATAAAATGCAAACTGAAGCTTAGGATGGCCATTGTGCTCAGAGCCAAGTCCACACTTGGTCTCGCCATTGTTGAGGAGGCCACATTGCAAGCACAAAAATGCAACAGACCAGGAAATGCACATGAATCTCTGTCTCACCTGGAAGGGCTGTGTGTTCCCCTGGATGGTGGTGAGGGAGGAAGTGTAGGGACCTCTTACGGTTACAGAAGAAAGTACCAGGGGACATGGAAGAGTGGATTGGGGGGCATGGCCAGGCTTTGATTCAGATCTGTTTATTTATTACACGTACTTTGAAATAGATAGTGAATTGTGTCATTTGCATTAACAGCCAGCAGAACCAAAGGACGTACTGGGGGCAGCCCACAAGCGTCGCCGCACAATCCAGCAAGAAAATGGCACCAGGAGAGCCTCTGCATGACGCAGAAAGGGGATGGAGAGGTGGAGACTGCAGAGTGAAAATTTGGTGGGTGGTAGTGAGAGCTGTGGTAAGGGGAAGCCATGTTTCCTAACAAAGACAGACGTTTCAAAAATGGAAAGCCCCATCTTGAGAGGAGTTGCAGCAGAGACAGTGAAATTGAGAGAAGGGGATGGAGTTCTTGTAGGAGGCAGGGTAGGAGAACTGTGGTTGAGGTAACCATGATAGTCAGTAGGTTTATAGTAGATATTGGTGAATAGTTTGTCTCCTGAGATGGAGACAGAGATATTGAGAGAAAGGAAGAAAATTGTCAGAAACAGTCCCTGTGAGTTTGAGGGTGATGCACCATCAATAACTCTCGGAGACTGGAAGTGAACGATAGGCTTTTATTAGCAGCAAAAAGGGAGCACGACATCTCGGAGACTGAGGGAGGAGCAGTGCCTCCAATTGCCTTTATACAGGGGTCTGTGGGAGGAGCCACAGGAGCAGTCAGCAGAGGGGCGTGTCCAGACAGGTATACATAGTTTACCACAGAGGGCAGGGTAGAAGTTGGAGATGAAGGTGATGAACTTGGCAATGTGAAGCTTTTCCTTGCAACACCTTCCTTCCCCAGTCCTGCTGCCAGTGCCCCTGAGCTTCTCCCACACCAGACTCCGAACGCTGCAATCAACTCTCTGATCTTACTAACAAGATGCATGTGTTTCAGGTAGAAATCAAAATCTTTATAACTTTGTGTGGATTTCCTCCGAATGCTCCCATTTCTTCCCGCATTACAAAGGTGTATAGTTTAGGGTTAGTAAGTTGTGAGCATGCTATGCTGGTACTGGACTACCCCCAGCACATCCTTGGACTGTATTGGTTGTTGACACAAAGTATGCATATCATTGTATCTTTCAATGCGCATATGACAAATAAAGCTCATCTTTAATCTACCTTTAACCTTATTGTGACTATAAAGGTTTCCTCCAGATGCTCTGGCATCCTCCCATGTATCATAGATGTTCGAGTTGGTATCTTAATTGATCGTTTAACTTGTCTCCACTGTATAGGTGAGTGGAAGAATCTTCGAGGAGTTGACTGGAATACAGAGAAAATAAAGCAGGATTCATGTAAATATCTGCTTGGTGGCCAGTGGGCTAAATGGGTTGTTTCCTTGCTATTTGACTCCACCTCTCTAAAAATGAGTTATTGGGACAAGCATCAAGCACCTCCTAGATGCAGGTGTTCAAAGGTCAAAGTGCATAAATGTCACCATATACAAGACTGAGAATAATGTTCCTGTCGGCATGATTTACCCAATAAATCCAATAACTATCAATGAGGCACCAACAGGGCGGACAACCAGTGTTCAAAAGACAACAAACTGTGCAAATACAAAAGAAAGAAAAAATAAAAATAAAAATAAACAAATAAGCAATAAATATCAAGAACATGAGATGAAGTCCTCGAAAGTGAATCTGTAGGTTGTGGGAACAGTTCAGTGATGGAGGAAGAGAAGTTGAGTGAAGTTATCCCCTCTGGTTCAAGAGCTTGATAGTTGAGGGTTTATAACTGTTCCTGAACCTGGTGTTGTGATTCATGAGGCTTGGGTTCCTTCTTCCTGATGGCAGCAGTGAGAAGAGAACATGAGCTGGGTGGTGGGGGTCCCTGATGATGGATGCTGCTTTCCTGCGACAATGCTCCATGTAGATGTGCTCAGTAGTGGGGAGGGCTTTACCTGTGATGGACTGGTCCGTAAGTTGCAAGAGAAAGCTTGTGGGCTCTTTGAAATTACCTGAGTTTTTTTTTTGCACTGATTACTCATAAAATATGGTCTGATCTTCATCTAAGTCACAATAATAGACAAACACAATCTGCCTAAACTTAGGGATACAATGGAGTCTTTTAAGAGACTCTTAGATAGGTACATGGAGCTTAGGAAATTAGAGGGCTATGCGGTAGGGAAATTCTAGGCAGTTTCTAGAGTAGGTTACATGGTCGGCACAACATTGTGGGCCGAAGGGCCTGTAATGTGCTGCAGATGTTTATGCTGTATGTTCTAATTGTACTTTTCATGTCTTTATTGAATACATCATTTAATTATTCACAGTCCAAGCTGGAAAAGGTATGTGAACCTTTGTATTTAATAACTGGTAGAACCTCCCTTAACGATAACCTCCACCAAATGTTTCCTGTAGCTGCTGATCAGACTTGCACAATGGCGAGGAGGAATTTTACACCATTCCTCCATACACAATTGTATCAATTCATCAATATTTCTGAATATCTTGCATAACAACCCTGTTCAGGTTAAGCCACAGCATCTCAGCTTTGACCTAGCCATTCCAAAACACAAATTTTCTTCTATTTGAACCATTCTGTTGTTGATTTTATCTTGCGTTTCGGATCATTGTCTTGTTGCATCATCCAACTCCCATTAAGCTTCAGGTGACAGATCACTGTCTTGACATTCTCCTGTACAATGTCTTGTTACAATTTTGAATTCATTGTTTTCTCAACAACCGCAAGCTGTACAGGCCCCAAGGCAGCAAAGCAGCCTCAAATCATGATGCCCCTTCCATCGTGCTTCAGTTGGGATGAGGTTTTGGTGTTGGTGTGCAGTACCTTTCTCCTCCAAACATAACAGTGAGCACTTCTGCCAGAAAGTTCAACCTTTGTCTCATCTGTCCGCAGAACATGATCCCAGAAGCATTGTGGAACATCCAGCTGGTCTTTTGCAAACTTGAGGCATGCAGCAATTTTTTTTTAGGAGAGCAGTGGTTTCCTCTGTGGTGTCCTTCCATGAACACCATTCTTGTTCAGTATTTTTCTTATAGTGGACTTAGCAAGTTCTAGAGTTTTCTGCAGTTCTTTTGCTGTTACTCTTGGGTTCTTTTACACCTGCAGCATTGCACGTTGTGCCCTTGGTATGATCTTTACAAGATGCCCACTTTGAGAGAGAGAGTAGCAACAGTACTGAATTCTTCCATTTGTAGACAATTGCTCTTACTGTGGTCTGATGAACACTCATGTCTTTCGACATGCTTTTGTAGCCTTTTCCAGCTTCGTGCATCTCTACAATTCTTCATCTAAGGTTTTCTGAAAATTGTTTTGATTTGGTGCATATAACCAGATCTTTCTTGTGAAGAGCAGGCAGGCTCTGTCAGTAACTTGACCTTGCATGTCTTTTTTTATAGGGCAGGGCACCTCTACAACCCACACCTCCGATCTCATCTCATTGACTGGAGCACCTGACTCCAAATTGCTTTTGTAGAAGGCATTACTCCAGAGGTTCACTTACTTTCCTGAACTTAGACTGTTTAAATGGTGTACTCAGAATTGACAAGAGGAAGTATGTGTGTTATTAGTTTAAACAGATTGTGTTTGTGTGTTATTAGTTTAAACAGATTATGTTTGTCTATTATTGTGACTTAGATGAAGATCAGACTACATTTTATGAGTAATTAGTACAGAAAACCAGATAAATGCAAAAGGTTCACAAATCTTTTCTTGCAACTCTTGCTTTATGTGACAATACTTTGTGTAGATGTGCTCAATGATTGGGAGGGCTTTACATATGTTTGACTGGGCCATATCCACCACTTTTTGTAGGATTTTCCTTTGAAGAGCATTGGTATTTCCACACCAGGCTGTGATGCAGCCAGTCAATATACTCTCCACCACACATCTATTGAAGTTTTAAAAAGTTTTCAGAGGCATTGGAAGACGCATGGAAACAAAATCTTGTCCGCTCCTCGGCGTAAAGGTGGCACGTGGCGTTTTGAGAAGCAGATTGGTTGACCAAAAGCAAAAATCTGAAAGAAAATAAGACAAATTGATTCACAGCAGTGGAACCGTACATGAATAACAGTGTCAGTTGTAATTGAGTTGATGAATTCTTGTATCCCAGAAGGTTGTGCGTCTGTACAGAAACTCCACTTAAATGTCTTGGCAAACATTTCAGTGCAGTTCAGCAGGTATGCTGTTCTGATAGACACGGATTCTTAAGAATAAAATGAAAGTTTTGGCATCCCAGGTGAAAGTTAAAGACCATTAAGACTATATGTTAAAGACATTACACAAATGCAGGAAATTTATCTCTGGTGTTCTAGACAGTATTTACCGTTCCTCAACTGTGGGTAAAAGATTATCTTGTGGTTATCACAATGCTATTTATGAAAATTTGCTTTACTGAAATAGTGACCACACTTATAAAAGCAATTCATTGGCTATAAATCAGGAACTTCCAAAGACATGTAAGACAATATTTAATGCAAAGCTTTTCTTTTTAACAACATGGCGGTTTGTTGTTGGAATTTAATTAAATCTAATTGTTCGCTTTATTTTACTCACTTTATCAAAATCTGTAGTATTTACCAAAGACTGCATGCTGGGGATTTATTTTGTTAATGAATTTAATTAAAGAGCTACCAGGTTCTTCTAATGTCTGCACAACTTTCATTAAACATTGCCAGCAGCATTTGTCTTAATTCTGTCAGTATTGCTTAATGAATAGCATTTGTACTCACATTGTGGAATTTACCCTGAGGGTGGGAAAATAAATTAAATCCAATTCACTGAGTTTAATCACATCAGGCAGAGTTCTGAAGAAATTTACATGAGGATTGAGGTGGTCTGTGCCTCCTTCACAAGTACCTGACGCCCACAGGTACCTCTCTAAAACTTTTACAGTCTGAAATTGAGCCAATGATGAAGCTCCGTGCTGGAATGGCGTTTTGGTTTATGTGAGGATGCAATGGGGATATTCTGCTTCATTTACAGAAAAGCACATCAGGGCTTAAAACTCAGCTTCACCGGGGGTGATTCTGAACAAGCCGTCTTTGCTCCCACTCTCTCTGATAGTCATTTCCATATGACGTCTGCAATTCAGAAGGGAGCATTTAAGGTTGAAAATCCCAGACAGAACTGAGAGTTGCCTGTGGAGTGGATAACTTTCAATTTTGCTGGCAGGCTGATCATTTGCATATTTTTGAAACTTCAAATTTCTGGTGAATTCTGTCAGATCACCTTTATGTAACATGGATGATGAATTGCCCAGAGCTCTTTCCATTCATTCCATGTGGGTCACATTCACTATATCCTTCGCATCCCCCTCACAGGCACTGAGTGCAGAACACTCCAGATCAATTTTTACGATGCTTTTCCCCATCTCTTTGCACAGCGCCACCCTTAACTACCCTGTCTCCTCGCAAAGTTTAGATTGAGTTGCTCCTGGATCTTGGTAAAGTCAAATCCAGTTTCAGAATGGACTGCAGTCTACTTAGAATTGTAACCTGTCAGTTCCTAGTGCCCTGGGCCCTTTGGTTGTTCATTCTCGTGCTCTTCAGTACTGTTAGTCAGCTCACCTTAATCGTGGGATCTCCACCTGTCTCCCAAGCCACTGACAAGCAAACATCACATATAGTCAGGATTCATCTTTCATCTAGTGAAATAATTCATTTAAGCATTCTATATTGATATGACTCCCCATGTACACACTATTAGTATTTGTAGGAAAATATTTGCGTACACTGTTTAACTCCTTGCAATTGCTCTTAGTTACTTAGTATTTCCCTGATTATAATGACTTGGAGTTAATTGTTTTAGTAAAACTACCAGCTCAAGTCCCACAGTCTAATTTCAAGCTGCAGTACCGTACTGGGGAAACGTTATTTTAAAATAATTATTTCCTGTGAAAATTATATGATTATTTGTTTTTTCCAGTTTGTTTACTATGTGAAGTGTATTGGGTTCATTGATGGTTTACTGTGTGAAATGTTGTTGGGCTTCAGGCCAGAGATCTGGATCTTAATTTTGTTTGTAACGCTGTCTTGTTGCTTGCTTCTATTGTTTGCATTTGTGACTTTCTTTTTCTCTTTCTCTGCGTGCAGAGAGGTTTGGGGGTCAGTCTTTATTCTTTTCTAATTGGGTTCTTTCAGGTTTCTTGCTTTGTGGCTACCTGTTAGCAAACAAAACTCAGGGTCGTATAATTTACACAACCTTTGATAATAAATGTGCTTTGAACAATGTTCCTGATGCATTTCACTGTACAAGCGATAAATCTGAATCTTAAATGTGAGTACCCTCTTCTTGTGCTTATTCAAAGGGGGTTTGTTGATATTTTGACCAGATGTTCAAATGGAGGAGGAATGAACCCCACCCACAAAGCAACAATATCAATAAACACTGACTCTGGGTACTTCTCCAATGTTGCAATTCTGAGCCCCATCGTCCAGTTGACACTAATCCCAGAGGTTATAACAGTTACACCCTGTTACAACCACTTCCACATTCCCTAATACCCTCCCACTTTAATAGAAATTTACACATACTTTGTACATGCAGACTTAGGAATATCTAGTTGAGCTCCTTTAATTCTCTGGGTCCTTCTCGGTAATGTTGAAAAGACTCTCTAGTATCCATTATAGACACAGGCTTCAAGTTTCTAGAAATTTCTCCCACCACTTCATCTGCAGTTTCCTCATGTTCTGCTGTGACATAATCTTGTGATGCTAAACTCTGTCATCAATTCTTTCATTTTGGTAATGATGAACAATTCACAAGTGATTGATGTGAATTTTTCCAAGCTTTATATTGACCTTCAGCAAGAAATTCTGTCTGTTTGTCTCAATGACTTCTTCCAGGTCCCACCTGGATGTCCATGCCCGATAAGGAAGTCTGATAACTTCCTCCTGCATTATAGAATTCCTTCTTGACTGAAAATGATTTGTTTGCATGCACTCCCTTTCCCCCACTTTCCTTTTTTGTTCTGGCTGCACCAGGTTTAAACCTGTCCTGAGCCATTGGTAAATCAGCTAAGGTGCTTCTAGTGGTGGGATGTGCTGTTGGCCTTGACATCAATGGCAAGACTGCAGATCTGTTCTACATGAACCTACCAATTTCTTGTTCATCTTCTGTTTCTTTAATTCCTCCTTCAGAGTTTTGCTTCTCCATTCGAGGCAGGGTGATACGGGATGGTGAGCCTATTGTAGAGTTTTGATCTCTTGAAAAAGATCAAGCCGAGTCAGACTCCATTTCTGTTGGGTTGCAAGGATTGAATGTCATTTGTCAATGGTCATTCTGGTTGCACCACTTGAAAATGAGTGGACTGGTACAATAAGCTTTACCGGATTTTCACGCTGCAAAATGTTGGAGGAACTCAGCAGACCAGGCCGCATCTATGGAAGTGAATAGATAGTTGACAGTCGATAGGCTGAGATCCATCTTCAGGACGGAGAAAGAAGGGAGAAAATGCTGGAATTAAAATGTGTGTGGGGGGTAGGGGGAGGAGGCTAGCTGGAAGGTGATAGGTGAAGCCAGATGGCAAGGAAAGGTCAAGGGCTGGAGAAGAAGAAATCTGATAGGAGAGGAAAGTGGACCATGGGAGATAGGGATGGAGGAGGCCGCCCAGAGGGAAGTAATACACAAGTGAGAAGGGGTAAAGGTCAAAGCAGGAAATAGACGAAAAGGGCGGGTAATTTGTTTACCACAAAGGGAAACTGATGTTCATGCCATCAGGTTGGAGGCTACCCAGGCAGAATATAAGGTGTTGCTCCTCCATCCTGAGGGAGGCCTCATCTTAGCACAAGTGGAGGCCATGGACTGACATATTGGAGTAGGAATAGGAACTAAAATATGGCCCCGCAAAGTCTCACTTGTGGTAGATGGTGTGGAGGTGCTTGATGAAGCGGTTCCCCCAATTTGTGACGGGTCTCAGCAGTGCAGAGAAGTCCTCATCAGGAGCACCGAACTCAATAGATGATTCCAACAGACTTGCAGGTGAATTGTCGCCTCACCTGGAAGGACTACCTGGGGCCCTGAATGGAGGTGAGGGTAGCGTCCATAATGGAGGGAGGGGAACCTCATTCTTTAAAGAAGGAGGACATCTCTGAACAGAAAGCTGCGTCATGGGAATAGATGCAGTGGAGGCAAAGAAACTGAGAAAAGGGAAAAGCATTTTTACAGGAGATGGGTGGGAAGAGGTAAAGTCGTGATAACCATGGGGATCTGTAGGTTTATAAAAGATGTCAGTTGACAGTTTCTCTCCAGAGATAGAGACAGAGGGATTGAAAATGAGGATTCCAAATAGATGCCCTACTTGGTGGGAATTGAAACAGGAAGCTCTTGTGAAAGTACACAGTTGAACTGAACTGCTAATCGGACATTAAATTCCAAGTGACTTCACAAAGAAGATACTGACATTACTGACGTACTGACATCAGTATGCAAATAACGTACACATCTACATCCTGTGCTGTATAGAACTTCCTCATGACTTTCCAATCTACTTCTACAGCAAAAGTAACCTTACACGCCGTATTGAGTGTGCCATAAAAGGCTTTGTAAACCCCTAGGTAAAATGGCTTTCTTAACGCATGATTGAGGAACATTCTGAAATTGAATTGTTGTGACATGTTCAACTCAACGATCTCATTCTAGGTGATTCTCCAGGTTCAAAGGCGTACGCTTTCTCCTCCCTGAGCACAGTAGCTATCAGGTGCTGTTGATGTGGAGGTCTTCAAAAAATCCAGCAACAGTGACGCCATTAAGGTGACTGAGCAGCTACAATTGGACTTGGAAGAATTATACTTGGCATCAAAGCTTCCATAAAGCTTTTTTTAAAAAAATACATATTTTTAAACATTCCACAGAAAAGAAGTAAATGGTCAGAAAATGGAATATGGTGAACAGTGGATTGGCTGTCGGAGAATCACTATCTCTCTCTCTCTTTCTGTCAATGATGGGGGAGAGTTTACTGTTGATTCTCATGTCGGGGAACTTGGGGGGGAAAGTGGCATGGCAGACATTAACATCGTAATCGAGTTGCTTTCTTTTTTGTTCTCGTTAGCCCCCCCCCTCACTGTGCGACACCTCTCTGTCTCTTACTAAGAAGGGAGGCAGCCTGCTGAATTGTCGGGCGAGTGATGAGTTTCTGCTCCACTACAGACCATGGTCTCTCTTGGGGGCTTTGCTACTGCTTGCTTGCTGGGTGGTGGGTGCTGATGCTTTCTGCTGTGGTATGTGGCAGAGGGGTGGGGGGGAGGGTTGATGCTTGCTGCTGCTTGTGTGTGGGAGAGGGAAGTGGGAGGGACTTCGGAGTTCTAACTTATTTACTGTCACTCATTCTTTGGGGTAGCCTTCTGTTTTTGTGGCTGTCTGCAAGGAGCAAGAATTTCAGGTTGTATATACTATACATTCTCTAATATTAAATGAAACTATTGAAATACACATGAACAAAAATAACATAAAAATAACATAAAAATATCAAAAACACTTATAATTTTAACCTGACAGTCCAAAGAGTTTCAAAATAATCACTCTACTCTACAGATGAAATCAGCTTTCCAGGGATGAAGACATTGTTCACAATCACCACATTTAAACATAGTTGCACCTCCATCAACAAGATCTAATGCTTCTGCTGGTTCTTGCAATGATGATTCTTTTGAACGGGGTTTCCAGCCTTTTTAATGCCGTGGAGCCTTTCCATTAACTGAGGGGTCCAGATTGGGAACCCCTGACCTAGAGTAAAAGCTACTCCAGATTTTGTGCTGATACTGTAAAGATTGTGGAAGAGCAGGCATTCGCTGTCAACAACTTCCTACTTCACAATCATTGCACCACAAATACATGCCAATAGTTTATAAACACTTCCTGCTAGCAAAGTTGTACACTTCATGTTCTACATATATACTCAACCTCACCCTTTCAAATCACCTGTTTCTTTCTCATGCCTGGTTCTGGCCATAAATCAGCAGCTTAAATGCCCATTAGATCAACAGGGAAAATAGCTGCACCACAATGAAGTATAGAGGCAATGCCAGCGTAGTTCTTGTCAACGTAAGAGATTGGAAAAATCAAATCCTTATTTAAATTCTACATAAAGTGCTTTGAGACCTATTTCTAGTAAAACTCCAGCTGTGTTGTAAAAACACTGGAAAGTTTTGTTGGACCTGCTAATTCAACAGATTCCAGTCTGACCAGGCAGGTTATGTCTGCGGTGATAATTTTTGAACAGAGCTGCATTAAGACTTGCACCAGACTGAAGGCTTCCTGGGAAAAGTTAGTACTGCCCAAACTTTAACCAGATGTAATAGATTTTAGCATTGATATGTAAACTAGAATTAGATCCACCGGACAGAGCCAAGAAATTTGTTTACCTTGTACATTTTTTTGTTATACTTGGATCTCAGAAATTCATCTGATGTTCAACATTATTGAAATAGTCAGGGAGGGAAACAATTCTTTGAATGAAGTACCAGACTTTTTCCATTGATGATATTTGGAAACTGTTTTCTAAGTGTTTACCCTTTACTTTTGAAAAAGTTCCATCCTGTTTTCTCTTCTTCCCATGCAGCTGCTTTCCAGCAATTGGGCAAGATCTTTGTTCGCAGATCTCAGCATATTTCATAGACTATCAGGGAAAGGTGGAGAACAGCCTGGGAGGACGAAGGCTTCGGTTTGCTCTCAGATCGAGTTGGTAAAGAAAAGGTTCCCGAGAGTTGAAAGTTGAAAGTGCTAATCAGTTCGTGACACAGTGAGCCACTGCAAGAGTAGGTCACCTTAGAGAGTTCAAATCTCCCATCGTTTTATTACTGATCAAGTAAGTGACTATTGATCAGTGGGTTTGCATGACTGCCTTTTTATGTCCAAGAACCATGATGCACCAGACAGCTGACATTGTAATTTTAGCTGACATGGTTGTCTGCTGAAACTAGGACATAGTATCAAATAATATCCAAATATTTTAGTCTATGTTTACAAGTCATGGAGATCGTGAAAGTAAAAATAGAAGTAATTTGAAGCTTCAAAATGCTGAACAACATCATATTGACTTGTTTGCATTTCTCTTCATGCTGGTTCGAAGTTGAATTTGTGTAAATGACAACTGCAGATTCTTTGGACAGGCATTGTTTCAATTCCATTCATAAATGGGTGTATGGAGTGTCCAGAGAGGGGTGTCACGTCTGGTGAAGGGGCTTGTCGTGCCCATCCTGGGGCAGCTCACTCGCCTTTGGTCCCCACTGGACACTCAGCTCTCACCTGTGGCTCCAAGTGGCCGTTTGCTTGTGACAGTGGCCACCCTCCCAGTACAGCACTTTGACAGGCAGACTAAACCAGGTGAGGGATCCACACTCTGGTGAGATAGGGATGAGTCTGCCCTAGCATGAAAAGTCAGCTCTGGTGGACAGGGTGGATGAGATCAGCATTGAGACCTAATGACCAGGAAGATGGTTCTGCAACACTTTGTGGAGAATGGAGGACATAATGAACAGAATGAATCATGGTCTTCCACTCTAGCCAAGGAAGACCCCAGCTGTGATGACTACTCATACCACTGGACCTGAATTTCCAAGGTCGAGAGAGTGGAACTGCCTAGGCACAATGGCTTTTTCCACTTTAAGAACTCCTGCTCAGGTGTCCTGTCATCATCAGATATGACTGACAGCCACCATTGATAAATGGGTAGACACCCAGGCATAGGACAGATCTACTAAACCGCTGATGGTGGACAGGGAAATAATGCCTGCTGAAAAAATCCATTCTGTTGACCTGCAGTCCCTCGGGGAGGGACACAACCCTCCATTATTTGACTGATCCCATTTGTGACTCAAAACCCCTGGACTTCCCTAAGAAATGGCCCAACAGGAGACTCAGTGGCATTTAACAATTGTATTTAAACACACATGAACAAATACTTTAATAATACTTATACGATGATACTTTAAAAATAATCATACTGTCTCGATCTCTCTGTCTCTGGAGACAGTTTATCTACTGATATCATTTATAACCTGACTGATTCTCACAGCACCCTGGACTATACGTCCCATCCCCTTCTCTCAGGTCCTCCGTCTCCACCGCATCTGCTTAGGATAAGACTTTATATTCCAGAATTAATGAGATGTCCTCCTTCTTCAAATAAAGGGGCTTTCCTAACCCACCATCAACTCTGCCCTCACCCCATCAGGGACAGGGTTCCTCTGGTCCTCACCTACCACCTCACCAACCTCCGTGTCCAGCACATAATTCTCCATAACTTCTGCCATCTTCAACAGGATTCTACCACGTCTTTCCTTCCCACCCACTTTACGCTTCCCACGGGGATCGTTCCCTATGCAACTCCCTTGTCTGATCGTCCCACCCACTCATTGATCTGCCTCCTGGTACTTACCCTTGCAAGCAGAACAAGTGCCACACCTGCCATTAAACCTCTTCCCTCACTACCATTCAGAGCCCCAGACAGTCCTTCCAGGTGAGGTGACACTTCTGTTGGGATCATCTACTGTATCCGGGGTTGCTGCTGTGGCCTCCTGCATATCAGCGAGACCCAACATAGATTGGGAGACCACTTTGTTGAGCACCTATGCTCCATCCACCAGAAAAAGTGCGATCTCCCAGTGGCCACCCATTTCAATTCTTCTTCCCCTTCCGATTCCAACATGTCAGTCCATGGCCTCCTCTACTGTCGCTTTGAGGCCACACTCAGGTTGGAGGAGCAATACCTTACATTCCGTCTGGGTAGCCTCCAACCTGATGGCATGAACATCGATTTCTCGAACTTCTGGTAATTGCCTCCCCCTCCCCCTTTCGCTATTTCCCCATTCCCATTCCCCTCTCTCACCTTATCTCCTCATCTGCCCATCACCTTCCTCTGGTGCTCCTCCACTTCCCTTTCTTCACTGGCCTTCTGTCATTTCTATCAGATACCCCCTTCTCCAGCCCGTATCTCTTTCTCCAATCCCTACTCTCTTTCTCTCCCCCTCTCTCAGTTTCACCTATCACCTACTACCTTGTACTTCCTCCTCTCCTCCCCCCCACCATCTTACTCTGAATACTCATCTCTTTCTTTCCAGACCTGACGAAGGGTCTTGGCCCAAAATGCCGACTGTTTACTCTTTTCCACAGATGTTGCCGGGCCTACTGAGTTCTTCCAGCATTTTGTGAGTATTACTTTAATCATACTGTAAATTTCATTCTTCATTCCAGACAACCTTAGTGGGAAATACATACAACAACAGTTTAGCCAAACCAGATACCATGGCACACTCAGTGATCCGGTCTGGAAGATGGGACTAGGCAGAAGACTAGGTCTGCTGAAGGGCCTCTTTCTGTGCTATAGTACTCCATGACTCTATGATTGTATGAGAGGGTGACTGGGAGACTTCATCTTTGACTCCATCCTCCATGAAGTCCCGTGGCATCTGGTCAAATAGGAGCACAGAAACTTCACACTGATCACTTCTTTCTGCTCTCCCTCAGCCGATGAGGTGCAGTGACCCCACACCAAATTCCATTGGTAGCTCCTCACCAAATTTCACCCTTACAGCAAAAGCTGGGCAATTACCCACCATGGGCTGAGGTAACTTGATGATGTGGCTGTGTCGTAGGTTGGGTATGCTGGGTGTGGCTCTGCCTTTTCAAAACCTTAATGCATATCTGGAATGCTCTCTACTTGCCTCCAATACCACCCAAGGAACTCCATACCAAGCAAGCCAAAGCAGCACTTCACTGGCTGCCCGTTCAGTACACCAAATGGTACTCTTGCCACCATAATTGCTCTCTCTATCTCCTACAAAATGAACGGCAGAACCCTGCCAATGATGCACCAACTGCCCCTCCAAAACTTGTAATGTCCAAGTAAACCAGGTGCATGGGAACACCACCACCTGCAGGTTCCCTCCCAAGTCACATATCATCCTGACTTGGAAATGTATCAGAGTGGATTAACTCTGACGTTCCCTTCCAGACGCCCAGATCACTGATGGTGAAACATTTCAGCTCTCCACCACCTGTTACGAGTATTATGTCACGACAATATGTCATGCGCCCCGTGGTTCTCTGTGGCGTGCTAAAGAGCACTGGGCTCCTGGGTTTCTCAAGCACCTGTATTTACTAATCGTCTAAACTAGAGTTGTCATGATATTGGGCTTTCTGTTTCATCTTGTCAATGTAACTGTGACTGGCACGGGTTTTCTGCATTCCGTGATCACTCAATGTGGACTCCTATTTAAGAGTTCATCGTGGAGTCCTTGTGTTGAGAATGATTTGTCTCACAGTGTGGCTCAGTCTGTTGGAAAGCCTATGCATATCCTCTTGCTTCCATCTTTACATGGAGTCTGCTGTTCTTCCACACCTGGGCTGATTTGTCGCCAGTGCTCGCCATGACATACTAAGTGCTATTCTTGCCAAACGAAGGTCATGTTAATGAATTGAAAAGATACGGATATCACTTTGAACAATCTGACTGCTAAAGTGAGTCAAAAAAAGCACAAATAGCAGTAATCTTTACACAAGAAGAGGAATATTGTAAATACACAGCAGATAAAACAAAACATTGGAGAGAATTTGGATTAATCTTTCAAACAGAACACTTTTTCAGAACTTCAAGTAAGCATGATCGGTGCATTGGAGTAAAAGAGTGACAGAGTTCACAGCACTGACTATCGCCTAATTGTGGACAAGTGGCAAGGTTGTGAAAGGATGGATAAAAACTCCCCAAAGTGCAGAGATTCAAAGAAACTGAACTGCATGGAACTGCGGAAAGTAATCGAGGAATGAAGAAACCAAAAGCAAGAAAATGGAAATGATCATAGGAAGCACACCAAAAGACGCAAGAGAAAAGAGAGATAAAAAAACAAAACCATAAAACCTTATGACATAGGAGCGGAACTAGAACTAGACCCTGCTCCACTATTTGATTATGGCTTTCAACCCATTCTCCTGCCTTCTCCCTGCAACCTTTGACCTCTGAGCTCATCAAGAACTCATCAGCCACTATTTTAAATATACCCAATGACTTGGCCTCCACAGCTGTCTGTGGCAATGAATTTCACAGATCTGCTACACTCTGGATGACAAAATTCTTCAAAATGACGTCCTTCTGTTTTGAGGTTTTGCCCTCTGGTCCTAGACTCTCCCACTATTGGAAACATCTCTATATCCATTCTATAGAGGCCCTTCAATGTTCAGTAGGTTTCAAAAAGATCCCCTCCCATTCATCAGAACTCAAGCAAGTACAGGCCCAGAGAAACCAAATGCTCAGTTGTTAACCCTTTCATTCTTGGAATCATTCTTACAAATCTCCCCTGAACCCCCTCCATTGCTACAACATCCTATCTTAGATTTGGGGTCCAAAACCCCTCACAATTCTCCAAATGGGGTCTAACCAATGCCTTATAAAGTCTCAGCATTTCACCATTACTTTTATATTCTAGTCGTCTCGAAATGGATACTAAACTTGCATTTGCCTTTCTTACTATTGACGTAGTAGACATATTGGATATACGGTGGACATGGAAGTACAGCATGAACATACTGAAGACAAAAATGAACTATCTACATATGATGCCTGCCCATTCCTGGATAAAGGAACTACAGTAAGTGGCAGGTAGCTAAATTTCAATGCTTGTGACCTGGACAATGAGCTAAAGAGGTTCAAATAGAACCTGAACTACTGAAGCTGAATGCAACCGTAAAATGCATGGGGTGCTACAAACCTGGTCTCTTATTTAGGCAGCTGGAACAGCTGATGCATCTGTGCCTGTAATTCATCAAAAGTTCCTCTCCTAGTTGAATATGGCCCTGATTTTCCTGTAGACTACCATTTTAAGTTCCCCTTTCAACTTCCGTTCTTTTCTATCAGTGGTTTTCAAAACAGTTTTAAACATCTGCTTTAGAAACCATATTTCATTTGTTTTTTGTTTCAGACTTTTTAGTCTTAGCATCTTACACATTCCAACAGTTCTCTTTGTCCATGCAAGGCTGTGGTGGGGTCAAGGGGAGGATGTGAGCCTTGTGTTTTAATTGCAGAACAGCAACTTGCATTGTCAGCAGTTCAGTTTCATTTGTAATTTTTCTTCATAGCTTTCCCAGCGGAAATCTTGTTTTATTTGGCACGAACAGCAACTTCCACGCAATTGAGTAATTTCCTGCATGCACTCTCCAAAGGATGTTCTGCGTGTGAGATATCTTTCCCTCATATTTTTATTCCTTTAATATCCATAAAATCTGTCTTTTCATTACTTTCTAACATTTGCTTTATATGCCATTCATCTGGTGACTAAAGCACCTTGTGCATTCTTGGTAGCAGTGGAGCTGCTCAGTCCTCACCTCTGATGTTTTCCTTGCGAAGTTTGCACATTCTCTCTGTAGTTCACTCTCACAAACCAAAGGCGTGAAGGTGAAAAGTTTAAGGGGAACATGAGAGGAAACTTTTTCACTCAGAGGGCTGTGAGAGTGTGGAGTGAGCTGCCAGCACAAGTGGTGCATGCGAGCTCGATTTCAATGTTTAAGGTAAGTTTGGATAGTTTGATGTTGTGCATCTGAAGTTCTGTGATGTTGTCCTTACCGCTGCCCAAACAAAGTTCCTCACGGAAAATAAAGTGAATTGAAATTGAAGTACATGGACGGTAGGGCTATGGAGCGCAATGGCCCCGGTGCAGGTCATTGGGAGTAGCCTGTCTAAATGGTTTTGGCATGGACTAGATGGGCTGAAAGGACTGTTTCTGTGCTGTACTTCTCTATGACTCTATGTACTGCTTGGCAAGTTAATTGATCGCTATAAATTGCCTGCAGTGTGCAGATGAGTTGTAGAACTTGGGAGAAGTTTATGGGAATTTGGGGAGAATAAAACTGGGACTGATGTGCAGTACATCGGTACTTAGTAGTTGGCAAGGGCCCAGTGGGTCAAAAGGACTACTTTCATTTCATATCACTCTTGACTTGATAACTTTAGTAGAGCAATTAGAAACATATAATAGTTTTTCTGGTTCACTATGTTTTTCTTTTGTCTCTTCCTTCCATTCTTGAAGGTACAGAGATTTGGTTCAAATTTTCAAGAATCATTATTTTTGAGGTTAGATATTAAGGTCAAAGCCTTGGTATACATTGAAGTCACCCCTGAGCCAAATAAATTCTGTCCTCATTTGACAATGATAGGGTCATAGAAAAGTAGAGCTAAGAAATAGGCAAAAACTAGATTGAACTACGTAAAAAACAACACAGAAAAAAATACACGAGTCTACAGACCTACCCAGGACTGCAAGGGTAGATGTTGTGTACATGGACTTTAGCAAGACATTTGACCAGGTGACACATGGGAGGTTGGTCAAGAAGGTTCAGTCACTTGGCATTCAACATGAGGTAGTAAATTGGATTAAACATTGGCTTTGTGGGAGAATCCAGAGAGAGGTATTAGATCAACAACACACACAAAATGCTGGTGGAACACAGCAGGCCAGGCAGCATCTATAGGGAGAAGCGCTTTCGACGTTTCGGACCGAGACCCTTCGTCAGGACTAACCGAAAGGAAAGGAAAGAGTTTGAATTTCCAGCATCTGCAGATTTCCTAGCGGTATTAGATGGTTGATTCTCCGACTGGAAGCCTATGACTAGTAGAGTGCCGCAGAGATCGGTGCTGGGTCCATTGCTGTTGTCATCTATATCAATGATCTGAACGATAATGTGGTTAACTGGATCAGCAAATTTGCAGATGATACCAAAATTGGGAGTGTAGTGGACAGCAAGGAACGTTAGATCAGCTGGAAAAATGGACAGAAAAATGGTAGTTAAAATTTAATGCAAACAAATGGGACGTGTTGCACTTCACAACCAGGGTAGGTCTTACATAGTGGACGGTAGGGCACTGAGGAGTGCAGTAGAACATAAGGATCTGGGAACACAGATACATAGTTCATCAAAAGTGGCAGCACACTTAGATAGGGACATAAAGAAAGCTTTTGGCACATTGGCCTTCATAATTCAAAGTATTGAGTGCGGAGATGGGATGTTATATTGAAGTTGCATAAGATATTGGTGAGGCCTAATTTGGAGTATTGTGTCCAGTTTTGGTCATCCTCTTAGCAGAAAGATGAAAATAAGGTTGGAAGAGTACAGTGAAAATTTACAAGGATGTTCCTGGGACTGGGGGACCTGAGTTATAAGGAAAGATTGAATAGGTTGGGACTTTGTTCCTTGGAACATAGAAGACTGTGGGGAGAATTGACAGAGGTATACAAAATCATGAGGGGGTATAGATAGGGTAAATGCAAGCAGGCTTTTTTCACTGAGGTTGGGTGGGACTACAACTAGAGGTCATGGGTTGAGGGTAAAATGCAAAAAGTTTAAGGGGAACATGAGGGGAAACTTCTTCACTCAGAGTATGTTGAGTGTGTGGAATGAGCTGCCAGTGCAAATGGTGCATGCAAGCTCCATTTCAATGTTTAAGAGAAGTTTGGATAAGTACATGGATGGCAAAGGTACAGAGCGCTATGTTCTGGGTACAGGTCGATGGGGGTAGGCATTTTCAATGGTTCAACATAGACTAGATGGGCTAAAGGGCCTGTTTCTTTGCTGTACTTTTCTATGACTCTATAACTGCCAAATGAGCACAAGATTTATTTGGCATGTCCGCACTGTTACTTTGCCTCACATATATACTCTCTGTGTGAGTCTCCCAAGTAAATACTGATGCAAAAAAATCCGTTTAGGATCTTCCCAATCTCTTTTGGCTCCATGCAGAGATTACCATTCTGATCTTCCAGAGGGTTAGTCCTGTCCATTGAAATCCTTCTGCTCTCAGCATATCTGTAGAATACTTTTGGATTCTCCTTCACTTTGTTTGCTAGGGCACACTTGTGCCTTCTTTTAGCCCTCGTGATTTTTTTAAAGTGTCTCTTGCATTTCTTTTACTCCATAAGCACCTCATTTGTTCCTATCTGCCTGTACCTGCTATGCACCTCTTTTATTTTTTACTTAACCAGGGCCTCTATATCTCTTGAAAACCAAGATTCCCTAAACCTGAGGCAACACGAGTGAATCAGCAGACGCTGGAAATAAATAAAAACACAAAATGCTGGCAGAACTCAGCAGGCCAGACAGCATCTATGGGAGGAGGTAGTGACGACGTTTCGGGCCGAAACCCTTCATCAGGGTTTCACTCCTGATGAGTTCTGCCAGCATTTTGTGTTTTCATTCCCTAAACCTGATATCTTTACCTTTTTATTCTGACAGGCACAAAAAACTTTGTACCCTCAAATTTGTACTCTCCCTTTGGAAAGCCTCCTACTTACCAAGTAAAACTTTGCCAGAAAACATCTGTCCCAATCCACAATTGCCAGCTCCTTTCTCATGCCATCAAAATCAGCCACCCTCCAATTTAGAACCTGAATTTGCAGACCAAACCTATCTTTTTCCAAATTTACTTCAAACTAATGTCATTATGATCATTCGATGCAAAGTGTTCTCCTACACAAACTTCTGTCGTCTACCCTGTCTCATTCCCCAATAACAGATCAAGTATCACACACTCCCCCATTGGGACTTCTATGTGCTGTTTAAGAAAAGTTTCCTGAACACATTTGGCAAACTCTACCCCATCTAGTCCTTTTACAGTTTGGGAGTCCCATTCAACATATGGAAAGTTAAAATCTCCTACTATAACAACCTTATGTTTCTGCAACAGTCTGCAATCTCTCTACTAACTTGTTCCTTTAAATCCCGCAGACTCTTGAGAGGTCTATAATATAGCCCCATTAACATGCTCCTACCATTTTTATTTCTCATTTCCACCTAGAAAGCCTCACGAGAGGAGTTCTCCTGTCTGTCCTGACAGAGCATTGCCATGACGTTTTCCCTGACCAATAATGCCACCCCTCCTCCTTTAATCCCTCCCTCATTGTCATGTCTAAAACAATGAAACCCTGGAGCACTGAGTTGCTCCAGGGTTTCATTCATCTGAGTTGCATTCATCTATCCTGCTGGCACCCCTACTGTTCCAACTGTGCAAATATAAAGAAGGAAACCAATAAATAAACTGGGAGGAAATGAATCTACCTACAGCTTTTTCGTTTTCTCTCACTCAAGCCTCTCCTCAGTAAGGCCTTGAAGAGCTAAAGCCTGAGAATCCCCACTCCAACACTGCCCACTCCAACAAAAGCTGCTCTGCTTGCCCCTGCCTTATTTTAATTTGTTCTGGCCAATCAATCTTATCACTGAATGGCTGCTGTTCAAAACACCAGACTGCTGCGAATCGATGCCTTATGTAGTCAATCAGTGAACCTGAGTGAACTACATCTTCTCATGCTTCGGACATTTAATTACTAGCAGGAGTCAATGGAGAGAACCAGGATCTGAATCCTCATTTGACCTTTTCCCTCAGGCTACTGAGGCAATTTAATGTCCCAGCTGATGTCTGACTAAATCAGAAATCAAAAGCAGGACCTCTGCCAAGGTAGCTCGATAAGTACTACACAACAGTCTTACCCATTAATGTATCAGGTTTTATTTTCCAGTTTTGTGAACTCACCCATTGCAAAAAAAAAATTATGTTGTGCTAACCCAGGGAAAACAATAGAAGCAAAAAGGTGAAAACTAGAACAATCTTTCAAAGTACTCTAGACACCAGTTTTGATTAGAACATAATTGTTACAAAATCCGGATATGATTGTGAAAACACATTTTGTTCTTTTTAGATTTAAACAGACCGTGTCAGAGTGAGCTGTAGATTATCTGGGTACTATGGAATGACTATAGATTGCAGAATTGGTTATATCTGAGGTAGAAGATGGGTAGGAGACCATGATATAATTCTGACAATGTCCTCTATAATTCAGATTGCAAAATAAACGAGCATGGTATCATCAGCTGGGCTCCATGTTCTGGCAACGGATGAAATGGATACATTATAAGGCATAATCTGGTTGAATTGAATTGTGTTTGTGGAATAGATTTTATTACAAAAGGAATTGAAACCATAATTCACATTTATAAAAAAGTTGTTATGGATGAAGACTTCAAAAATGACAATTTCCAATGGTACTTCGAGGGCAGAAACTGTTGCAATAAAATTAAATAAATATCTCTCTATATTTGCCCTTTTTTATTTCATAGGATTAGATTCCAGTTTCCTCTTGAATTTTTCAGGTAGTACTTTACACATCATTCAGGGGTTCCCAGCCTGGGGCCCACAGTCCCCTGGGTTGATGGTAAGGCTCCATGGCATAAAATAAGTTGGGAATGACTGTAAAATGTAAGTGAAGACCATTTCAGTCTCCGTTACCAAGCTTACGCCTCTCTGGTTCTTCTCCCTAGACTGTCCAGACTCTTCATGATGTTCAACATCTCTGTGAAAATGCATCTCAACTTACTCTCCCCAATCGCCTTAGATTTGCTCAGTCTATTGGGGAGAGTTCAAACTAGAATTACTGGGGGATGGGAACCGAACTGAAGTGACAGAGGTTGGGAGGTTGGCTCACAAATAGAGGAAGTTTGGAGACAGTGTGAGAGGGAGGATAGGCAGGTGATAGAGAAGGGATGCGTTCAGTCCGATGGTTTGAGATGTGACTATTTTAATGCGAGGAGTATCATGAATAAAGCAGATCAGCTTAGAGCATATATGTCAAACTCAAGGCCCGCGGGCCAAATCCGGCCCGCGGTGGAATTATCTTTGGCCCGCGAGATAATATCTAATTACTATTAAAGCTGGCCCCAGTAATCGAAGCGCCTATGGTGTATGATATGGCTAATGCTGAGTTTATTCAGGTATCAGGTTTTCAGGGTTATTAATGTTTATTCGGCAGTCCTGCTCGGCAGTCTTCTTCATAAGAAACAGAATTTGTAAAGTGAAACACTTTGTAGTTATAGCAGAGACTGAGACACATGAGAGCAGGCTGAAAAAACAGAAGCAACGAAAGCTGCGTTCGCACGCGTCCGACTGATCCGGCCCGCATGAAGCTGCGTTTTGCTCAATCCGGCCCGTGACCTAAAATGATTTTGACACCCCTGGCTTAGAGCGTGGATCAGCACTTGGAGCTATGATGTTGTGACCATTACAGAGACTTGGATGGTGCAGGGGCAGAAATGGCTACTTCAAGTGTCAGGCTTTAGATGTTTCAGAAAGGATAGGGAGGGAGGCAAAAGAGGTGGGGGCGTGGCACCGTTGATCAGAGCTAGTGTCATGGCTGCAGAAAAGGAGTAAATCATTGAGGGGTTGTCTACAGAGTCTCTGTGGGTGGAAGTTAGTAATAGGAAGGGATCAATAATTCTACTGGGTGTTTTTTATAGACCACCCAATAGTAACAGGGACATCGAGGAGCAGATAGGGAGACAGATTCTGGAAAGGAGTAATAATAACAGGGCTGTTTTGGTGGAGGATTTTAATTTCCCAAATATTGATTGGCATCTCCCCAGAAGGGGTGGAGTTTGTTAGATGTGTTCAGGAAGGTTTCTTGACATAATATGTAGATAAGCCTACAAGAGGAGAGACTGCACTTGATTTAGTATTGGGAAGTGAACCTGGTCAGGAGTCAGATCTCTCAGTGGGAGAGCATTTTGGAGATGGTGATCACAATTTCATCTCCTTTACAATAGCATTGGAGAGAGATAGGAACAGACAAGTTGGGGAAACATTTAATTGGGGTAAGGGGAACTATGAGGTTATCAGGCAGGAATTTGGAAGTATAAATTGCAAACAGATGTTCTCAGGGAAACGTACCGAAGAAATGTGGCAAATGTTCAGGGGATATTTGTGTGGGGTTCTGAGTAGGTATGTTCCAATAAGACAGGGAAAGGATGGTAGGGTACAAGATCCGTGGTGTACAAAGGCTGTTGTAAATCTAGTCAAGAAGAAAAGAAGAGCTTATGAAAGGTTCAAAAACTAGGTAATGATATGAATCTAGAAGATTATAAGACTAGCAGGAAGGAGTTTAAAAATGAAATTAGGAGAGCCAGAAGGGGCCATGAGAAGGCCTTGGCAGACAGGATTAAGGAAAACCCCAAGGCATTCTACATGTATTTGAAGAGCAAGAGGAGGTATTTAATGAATACTTTGCTTCAGTATTCACTACGGAAAAGGATCTTGGCGACCGTAGGGATGACTTGCAGTTGACTGAAAAGCTTGAGAATGTAGATATTAAGAAAGAGGATGTGCTGGAGCTTTTGGAAAGCATCAAGTTGGATAAATCACTGGGACCGAACAGGATGTACCCCAGGCTACTGTGGGAGGTGAGGGAGGAGATTGTTGAGCCTCTGGCAATGATCTTTGGATCATCAATGAGGACGGGAGAGGTTCTGGAGGATTGGAGGGTTGCCGGATGTTGTTCCCTTGTTCAAGAAAGGGAGTAGAGATAGCCCAGGAAATTATAGGCCAGTGAGTCTTACTTCAGTGGTTGGTAAGTTGATGGAGAAGATCCTGAGACACAGGATTTATGAACATTTGGAGAGGCCTAATATGATTAGGAATAGTCAGCATGGCTTTGTCAAAGGCAGGTCGTGCCTTACGAGCCTGATTGAATTTTTTGAGGATGTGACTAAGCACATTGATGAAGGTAGAGCTGTAGATGTGTATATGGCAAGGCATTTGAGAAGGTGCCCCATGCAAGGCTTATTGAGAAAGTAAGGAGGCATGGGATTCAAGGGGACATTGCTTTGTGGATGCAGAACTGGCTTGCTCACAGAAGGCAAAAGAGCGATTGTACACAGGTCATATTCTGTATGGAGGCCGGTGACCAGTGTTGTGCCTCAGGGACCTGTTCTGGGACTCCTGCTCTTTGGGATTTTTATGTGACCTAGATGAGGAAGTGGAGGGATGGGTTAGTAAATTTGCTGATGACATAAAGGTTGGGGGTGTTGTGGATAGTGTGGAGGGCTGTCAGAGGTTACAGCGGGACATTGATAGGATGCAAAACTGGGCTGAGAAGTGGCAGATTGAGTTCAACTCAGATAAGTGTAAGGTGGTTCATTTTGGTAGGTCAAATATGATGGTAGAATATAGTATTAATGATAAGACTCTTGGCAGTGTGGAGGATCAGAGGGATCTTGGGGTCCGAGTCCATAGGACACTCAAAGTAGCTACGCAGGTTGACTCTGTGGTTAAGAAGGCATACGGTGCATTGGCCTTCATCAATAGTGGGATTGAGATTAAGAGCCAAGAGGTAATGTTGCAGCTATATAGGACCCTGGTCAGACCCCACTTGGAGTACTGTGTTCAATTCTGGTCGCCTCACTACAGGAAGGATGTGGAAACCATAGAAAGGGTGCAGAGGAAATTTGCAAGGATGTTGCCTGGATTGGGGAGCATGTCTTATGAGAATATGTTGAGTGAACTCGGCCTTTTCTCCTTGGAGTGACGGAGGATGAGAGGTGACCTGATAGAGGTGTACAAGATAATGAGAAGCATTGATCGTGTGGATAGTCAGAGGCTTTTCCCCAGGGCTGAAATGACTAGCACGAGAGGACATAGTTTTAAGGTGCTTGGAAGCAGGTACAGAGGAGATGTCAGGGGTAAGTTTTTTTTACTCAGAGAGTGGTGAGTGCGTGGAATGGGCTGCCGGTGGCGGTGGTGGAGGTGGATACGACAGGGTCTTTTTAAAATTTTTTATTTTATTTATTTATTAAATTTTAGAAAATTACAAGAATAAGAGGTGATGAAATAGTGAGAAAAATAATATTAACCCTCCCCCCTCCCCTTAACCCTCCCCCTCCTTAACCCTTATCTAAAGAAAGAAATAAAGAAGAGAAAGATCGCTTGGATATCGGAGGATCCCCACATGCTCCATAGAGTTCAAAATAATTTTAATATTTATTTTTACTCCCCAATTACTTTATAATTTTATCTTCAAAGGACCTATGTATTTAATCCTATCTTTTGTAAGTATGGGAGCCAAATTTTCAAAAATATATCATATTCATTTCTTAGATTATACGTAATTTTTTCAAGTGGAATACAACTATGTATTTCATTATTCCAACGATCCATAGTTAAATATAAATCAGATTTCCAAGTAACTGCGATAACTTTTTTGGCTACTGCCAATGCAATTTTTGTAAATTTTTTCTGTTACTTATTCAATTTAAGTTTCGGTATTGTCCCTTCAATGTCCCCTAATAAAAATAATACTGGACTATGTGGGAGTTGTACTCCGGTAATTTGTTCCAATAAAAGTCTTAGATTTATCCAAAATGGTTGAATTTTAAAACAAGACCAAGTAGAATGTAAAAAAGTACCAATTTCTTGATTACATCGAAAACATTGGTCAGACATATTTGAATTTAATCTATTTATTTTCTGTGGTGTTATATATAATTGATGTAAAAAATTATATTGTATTAATCTAAGTCGAACATTTATTGTATTTCTCATACTATCAGAACATAATCTTGACCAGTTTTTTCCATCAATTTTAACATTCAAATCAGATTCCCATTTTTGTCTTGATTTATGAATTCCTGATTTAATTGTCTGTTTTTGAATCAAATTATACATACAAGATATAAATTTTTTAATTTTTCCATTTTGAATTAATATTTCTATTTCACTAGATTTTGGCATCAACATTGTTTGTCCCAGCTTTTCTCGTAAATAAGCCTTTAATTGAAAATAACAGAAAAGAGTGTTATTTGATATTTTATATTTATTTTTTAATTGATCAAACGACATCAATATACTGCCTTCAAAACAATCACCTATATATTTAATCCCCTTTTGGAACCAATTATGTAAAAGTTTATTATCCATTGTAAAAGGAATAAGTCTATTTTGAATTAAAGTTCTTTTTGCTAATAAAGATTTCTTTATCTCATCGTCCATATTTACCTTATTCCATAAATCAATCAAGTGTCTTAATATAGGAGATTCTTTTTTTTCCCGTATCCATTTGGATTTCCATTTATATATAAAATCTTCTGTTATGTTTTCTCCTATCTTATCTAATTCTATTCTAATCCATGCCGGTTTTTCTTCATCAAAAAAAGATGCAATAAATCAAAAAAACTACGTATGAATTTTGCATCATTTTCATTTGGTGCATAAATGTTCATAAAAGTCCATAATTCTGAAAAAAATTGACAATGTATAATCACATATCAATTATTACATTTTGTATTTTAATTGGTAAAGATTTATTAACCAAAATTGCAACTCCTCTCGATTTTGAATTAAATGAAGCTGCAATGACATTTCCAACCCAATCCCTCTTTAATTTCTTATGTTCTGTTTCTGTTAAATGTGTTTCTTGTAAAAAAGCTATATCTCCTTTCATTTTCTTAATATATGTTAAAACTCTTTTTCTTTTCACAGGTCCATTAATTCCATTAACATTAAAACTTTAAAAATTAAGTAAATTAATCATTCATAATACCTTGGGAACTCTTTAAAATTCTCCATGTTGCTATGAGTTTCTCCCCAACCATCCAGGCAAAAAAGAAGAAAAATAGAAGAAAGATAACTAATACATAAGAAAAAAAACAAAGTACCCCCCCACTAATGTTGCGAATGAAAAAAAACACAACATTACCCCCCCCCCCCCATTTTACGGGTCATGGCAATCGCCATGATTGTACACGTGGAACTCGCAGCCATCGATCAGGAGCTCCTCCAGCTCCCCCGCAAAAAAAAAAGAAAATATATTAGTGAAGAAAAGAAAGAAAATAATTAATGTCTCTACTCCCAATTAATACTCCTCAACTATTTTTTTTATAAATGTCCATCAAGTCCAACCTTCTTTCAATCTTCATCATTAGTCCATTTCATTTCTATAATTCTTTACTCCTCTTTGTGGACATCAGGTAATTCTTGTACAAATTTCTCCACTTTCCGGTAGTCAACGAAAAATCTTCTTTCATCGTTATCCAGGAAAATGATCAATTTTGCTGGGTAGCTCAATAAAAATTAATAGCCCTTTTCCCATAAAGATTTTTTCACTGGATTAAATTCCTTCTGCCTCTTCAGAAGATCGTAACTTATGTCTGGATAAAAAAAAACTCTTTTCCCTTCTATTGTCAATGGCCCATTTCTCTTTTTAGCACCTTGAGTAGCTGCCTTCAAGATCATTTCTTTATCTTGGTACCTTAAGCATTTTATCAAAATTGATCTTGGATTTTGATCTTGTTGAGGTCTTGGTCTTAAAGCTCTGTGTGCTCTTTCAATTTCAATTACTTGGCTTCCTTCTTTCATTTCCAAAATTTTCGGAATCCATTCTTGAAAGAATTTTATTGGATTTTCTCCCTCTGTACCTTCCATAAGACCAACAATTTTGATATTATTTCGTCTACTTGAGTTTTCAAGCGCATCTATTTTTTCCAACATCCGTTTTCTTTCTATTGTCGAGGCAAGATTATTGTCTTCTATCTTATCTATTCTTTCAGTATTTTCTTCCACTTTTACTTCCATCTCTTTAACTTTATTATCCATCTTCTTTTGTTTTTCCACCACATTATCGAGTGTATTCTGCATCCTTCTTATAGCTTTTAATTCATTCATAATATATATCAGGATATCTTTTATGTCTCCTTTAATCTCCTCTTTCTTTTCCTCTTCTTCTTCCTCTGAATTTCCCAAAGAGTCTGACTCCACTTCCGATTCACTTCCAGTTTCACTTCTAGCCGTAGTTGGGATTTGTAGTTTTGTTACTTTTGTTAATATCTGTTCATGCATACTTGTTTCTTCGCGCATGCGTTGTTCTTGCCGTTTCTTCTTAGAGACCGCCGACATTGCTGCAACTTCCTGTCCCGCATCATCAGAAGTGCCATGCACTTCGCCGGGAGGAGATCCAAATTGAGTCTGAGGCTTCGCCGATACGGTTAGGCCTTTTCCCCCGCCGATTTGCGCAGTCTTCGAAGTAGTAGCTTTCTTCTGTTTCGGTTTAGGAGCCATATCAAAAGATAATCCTGAGTTACTTATAAATAGTTTCTAGTAGATATTTGTTAACTCTTCTTCATTTAAACCCTATTTCATTACTTTTTACGAGGGAGCTGGATTCCCAACGACTCGATCCTACGTCATCACGTGACGTCCCCTAGGGTCTTTTAAGAGACTCCTGGATGGCTACATGGAGCTTAGAAAACAGAGGGCTATGGGTAAAGCCTAGGTAGTTCTAAGGTAGGGACATGTTTGGCATAGCTTTGTGGGCCAAAGTGCCTGTATTGTGCTGTAGGTTTTCTATGTTTCTATTCTGAGGAGTAGAGTCACAATTTCTGCAGACCATCCATGGAACGAAATCCCCTCGTCCCTGTGACCATTTTCCCAAACTTTTGCTGAACATTTTCTTGGAGCTTAACATTTGTCCTGCATATGATTTTAATATTGGACATTATATTCTGGATGTTACTCCATTGGTCTTTTTAAACTTGTTGCTTTTGCACCTAATGCTTCTTTATGTAAGCCCAACGTTTCCCACTTTAAAAAAATATTTTTTCGCTATATCCGTACAGCATCAAGTATTTAAATTTATATCCAGATCTGTGTCTGATTTTCATTATTCTTTTGAACAAAATGCATAATCTATACTTTTCCTACTTCCAGTCAGACAGTGGCTTGCTCAGATGCAGCAACCACTCAGGAAAAGATGCATTTGTCCATCCAGTGTGTCTTTTTTGTGATTGCATTTCACTGTTGGATGCTGAGAACATCAAGGACTGCAGGACTATCTGATGCACCATCAATAACTCTCGGAGACGAGAGGAGAGATATAGGCTTTTATTGGCTGGAAGAAAGAACAAGCAGCAATTGACCACCATGCTACATCCTGGAGACTGAGACCGGGGCGGTGTCTCCAATCGCCTTTATACCGGGGTCCGTGGGAGGAGCCACAGGAGCAGTCAGCAGGGGGGGCGTGTCCAGACAGGTATATGTAGTTCACCACACTATCCCATCAGAGAGATGCTCTGTAGTGATGGAACTGGACTTGTTGAGTACCGTTGTGCTGAGAATGTGTGTGATCCAACAAATGGAGCGAGTGATTGTCTTGCAACACACACAAAATGCTGGTGGAACACAGCAGGCCAGGCAGCATCTATAAGGAGAAGCACTGTCGATGTTTCGGGCCGAGACCCTTCATCAGGGATTGTCTTGGATGTTTTTATTGGGATCGCAAGACCCTGTTGGACATTAGTAAGGTAGAATACTGCAAGTCCGTTCATTGGTGAGACTGAAGGCGGGGGTGCTACATTGCCTCAATTGTGGCGAGGTCAAGTCCTCGGGCATGGGGTCATCTTGGACGCAGGAGCCTGCTGCAGTTGCCCAGGGAGAGAGCAGTGGTCTCAGCTTGGCATGCTGGAATCACGTTGGGTTGGGGGCTGGTCCCTCCTGTTGGTACTGCCCTCAGGTGAAGGACAAGCTAGACCAGGTCAATCTACAGTCCTGCCACTCAGGGACTTGAGCTGTAAGTTCTTTCTTTGTGACTGTATGTTTTCCTGAAATCACAACCATATGTGCTGTGCGCTATTTGCAGTGTGCTGTGCGTTTTGTACCTAAGCCCCAGAGGAACGATATTTCACTTGGCTATATTCATGTACGGCTGAATGATAATCATACTTGAATTTAATTTGCCCATTCTACAGTATATTTTCTCAAAGGCCTATCACTATACTCCTCACTGCTTAGTACAATTGTATCACCTGGCAATTCTCTTGTCCTCTACACCCAAATCTCATTTACTGTTATATAAGGGGAAACAGTGGTCCTAATACCGAACCTTGAGGAATGCTAATGTATTTCTTCCTTCAGCGCAAATAATCACCCTTCAGCAACTGTTTCCTGCACTAAAGTTAATGACATATCCATAAGATCATAGACATAGGAGCAGAACATCGGAACATTAGAAATAGGAGCAGGAGTTGGCCATCTGGCTCATTGAGTCTGCTCTGCCATTCAATAATTTCATGGCTGATCTGGCCATGGACTCATCTCCACCTACCTGCCTTTTCCCCATAACCCTTAATTCCCCTACTATGCAAAAATCTATCCAATCGTCTCTTAAATATATTTACTGAGGTAGCCTCCACTTCTTCTTTGGGCAGAGAATTCCACAGATTCACCACTCTCTGGGAAAAGCAGCTCCTCTTCATCTCCGTCCTAAATCTACTCCTTCTAATCTTGGGGCTATGTCCCCTAGTTCTAGTCTCACCTACCAGTGGAAACAACTTTCCTGCCTCTATCTTATCTATCCGTTTCATAATTTTTCTATTTCTATATGGTCTCCTCTCATTCTTCTGAATTCCAGTGAGTACAGTCCCAGGTGACTCCATCACTCCTCATAGTCTAACCCCTTCATCTCTGGAATCATCCTGGTGAACTTCCAAAGCCAGTATATCCTTCCTCATAGAATTAGGCCATTCAGCCCATTAAGTCAGCTCCATCATTCCAACATGGCTGATTTATTAACCCTCTCAACCCATTCTCCAGCCTTCTTGCCATAATCTTTTTGACACCCTCTCTAATTAAGAACCTATCAACCTCTGCTTTAAACACACTGTACCTAATGACTTGACCTCCGCAGCCATCTGAGGCAATTAATTCCACAGATCCACCACATTCTGGCTAAAGAAATTCCTCCTCATATCCTTTCTGAAGAGATGACCCTCTCTTCTGAAGCTGTGCCCTCTGGTCCTAGAATGCCCATTACAGGAAAGATCCTCTCCACAAACAAGAGAAGATCTGCAGATGCTGGAAGTCCAAGCAACACACACAAAATGCTGGAGGAACTCAGCAGGCCAGGCAGCATCTGTGGAAAAGAGTTGACATTGACGTTTTGGGCTGAGACCCTTTAGCAGGACTGGAGAAAAAATGATGAGTAGGTTTACAATGTAGGGGAGGGGATAGAGAGAACCACAAGGTGATAGGTGAAACCGGGAGGGGGAGGGGTGAGGTAAAGAGCTGGGAAGTTGATTGAAAGAGATACAGGACTGGAGAAGGGGGAGTCTGATAGGAGAGGGCAGAAGGCCCTGGAAGAAAGGAAAGGGAGGAGGAGCACTAGAGGGAGGTAACAAGCATGCAAGGAATAAGGTGAGAGAGGGAAAAGGAGATGGGGAATGGTGAAAGGGGGGGCTTTACCAGAAGTTTGAGAAATTGGTGCTCATGCCATCAGATTGGAGGCTACCAGGACTGAATATAAGGTGTTGCTCCTCCACCCTGAGTGTGGCCTCATTGCGACAGTAGAGGAGGCCATGGATTGACACATCGGAATGGGAATGGGAAGTGGAATTAAAATGGGTGGCCACTGGGAGATACCACTTTTTCTGGCAGACGGAACATAGGTATTCAGCAAAGCAGTCACTCAATCTATGTCGGGTCTGACTGGTAAACAGGAGGTCACACCAAGAGCACCAGACACAGTAGATGATCCCAACAGACTCACAGGTGAAGAGTCATCTCACCTGGAAGGACTGTTTGGGGCCCTGAATGGTAGTGAGGGAGAAGGTTTAGGGGAAGGTGTAGCACTTGATCCGTTTGCAAGGATAAGTGCCAGGAGGGAGATCAGTGGGGAGTGATGAATGGACAAGGGAGTTGCATAGGGAGCAATCCCTGTGGATAGCAAAAAGGTGGGGGGGGGGGAAGTAAGATATTCTTGGTGGTCTGATAACATCCCCTCTTTTATTGATACAACTGCTATCCCTTTACTTCAAGGACTTCATTTTTGGTGATGTATAATAAGGCATTCTATCAAATGCCTTTTAAAGTAATTGCATGGAAAATTACTATGTCAAAACTGTTGAAAGATTATTGCTGACTGAGGCATCTGGGCAGTAATAAACATTGTCAAGTGTAAGGTAGGAGAGGAAATATTCTTTGATTTATCTTAAAGTGAGGCAGGAGAATCATTCCCTGGGAAATCACACGCAGTGAGGGGATTGACAGTGAGCAAATGCACACATTAAAATGTCATCCTTCTGTTCCCTGCATGTTCTTGACACATTGGTGTTGCTCAATGCTAAATAAATACTGTATGTCAAAAATCATTTAATGTAAATCATTACGCACAATCAAACACAAACAAACAGGTTGATATGGCCAGAGATACAATAAGAAATGCATTTTTATTAAAGAACATATGTTAATTATGAAGTGCAATATTTAAAAACAAATACATCTGTACAGTCAGGTGGAGCTGAACTTGAAAAAAGGGGCAAAATTTGCCTTTGGTCACTAGTGCTGAACAAGTAGAAGAATATAATTTACCTGTTGTACTTATTCCCACAAACTTAATTCCAGTTCAGGTCAATGAAGTGAACAGAATCGAATGTATGGAAACCAAATAATCATATCTTCAGTTTTGATCACTAGAGATAAATTTCTTCACCAAGGGAATTTGAGTATATGTATCTGGTGTAGATTGATATTGGATCTACAATGCCATTTTAATACTTATGATTTTTAAGCTTCATCTTTATTATTCCTTGAAAAGTTAAGCTCGATAGTTTAAAAATGCAATCATAACTCAACATCCTATCCTGTGGAAGCAACGTCTGCAGAATATGAATACATCTGACTGGAACTGCAGCATGTGACAAAATTGAATGGTATGCAGGAGAAGGTCACTGGAATTATGAATTAGGCAGTAGTACAAATATCCATGCTCTGGGATCGTTAAGTCTGATTGCCCTTTCTCAAACTTGTTTTCAATTGACTTCAACAAATAAGAAAATGAGGTGGAGTACAATTGAAACAGCCAGTTCATTATTGCCCGTTATAAGGAATGTCAAAATGACTTTATATAAAAGTGTATTTCTTGTTTCTGTTTAGAAATACCCTAAATTCAAACACTTGCAGTATTAATTGATTATGACTGCGATATACAAGAAATTTGTGGCGCCTTATCTGAACAAATCGATTTGATTTGTTTAACAGCCTGTTTCAGACACACAGTGACAGTGCACACATCCAATCTTGGAAGGCCAGAAGTGTCTGTGTGGTTGCACTTTAATTGCTAGAAGTGAAATCATGTGCTTACATTTCCCATTTTCTGGTCTGGTAAGAGGAAGAGTGGAATCTGCAAGTGCCAAATATAATTGTAGGAACTATAGTTTAAGAAATCACTTGCTGATAAAATACCCTCTTCAGCTTGTGAAATACTCTTTAAGGGCCACATACCTATTCTATGAAATTAGCTCCCAGAGCACTACTGTAGCAGGAACGTGTTCATCAATCTTTCTCCAATGCATAGTCCCTCTATAGTGCTATCCAATTCTGCAGTAGTCAATATCTTAAAACATATGTTGTTTAGTAAATCCAGTTTTTTTTTACTTAAAGGAAAATATTAAAGCATTTACATATAATTATCCAAAAAGAAATACATCTAAAAATTGTTTATAAACAGTAAAGTTGTCTGAGCATACACTGGGCATATGAACAACATAAATAGTACATAGTGATATAAAATATCAAGCTGAAATACTGTAAATTGATTTGAAATCCATTGTTCGGTTTTACACATACAACAATAAAATCTGAAATGAAAGGCAGCAGTATATAAATCAGCTCTTTGTTCAAAACTGCACATTTCGTAATCGGTTTCAAACTAAAAATGAAGTAAATGAAGTCATCCTTTACAGCACTGTGATCTTCATTTTGAGGTAAGTCACAGCTGACAATTACAACATATCTCTTTATTTGTTCTGTTCTTGCCCAATCAGGCAACTTTTTAGATTGAGAACATCTATCTGGATTTTTCAGATTTCTAAGTGTACCTATTTCGGCATCTTTTCATACATTTAGGTGGATGATAGTTTTGCACATGCTGAAGGCAACTGATTTGGGCCAGTAACAGAACTAGATAATGCAAGATATGCAGCTGTTAAATATAGACCAACATCTGAAGAAGATATACAACGATCCTGAAAGAGAGCAGGAGTTGGGAGAGTGCGACATTCTAATAGACCGGCTGGGTCACCTGGCGGAGAGTGTATGATGTTGAAAGACTTGAAACATCCGATGATTCCAGGAACATCACTGAAGATGTGTCCAGAGGCATCAGTAGATGTATGTACACAGTTTTAGGACACACATGATCTTAATGACAAGGTGAAGTTAATCCTGAGTGGGTTAATCTGCTTTGAATTCTCATGGAACTAAGGAATTCAGGGTTTTTCGGCAATGAAGCTAAGGGATGTGTGGTATCACAAGAAACATTTAAAAAAATTGAGATGGCCAAATAGAAGTCATAATGCGAATACTATCTTTAATGTACAAACATTACTGAAATTTACTGCAGTTTATGCATATTTCTAAAATTTAAAATTTAAACATATTTAAGTACTTCATCTGCCAAAGTGAGCAAATTATTTTGTTCAATTGTTTTTAGTTTATTCATAATTTATTGCCAGCTATCTCAAATTCTGAGAGGCAGAAGTTCATCTTACATCACTTGTGTCATGTCATTTGTACTTCACCTTCAAAATGAATGGAACCAAAACTGGGAAGTGGAGAGAAAATGTCTCCTGAGGAGGTAGAGGCATTGAACCATAGAACACTACAGCACAGTACAGGCCCTTCAGTCCTCCATGTTGTGCCGACCCATATAATCCTTTAAAAAAAAGTACTAAACCCACACTACCCCATAACCCTCCATTTTTCTTTCATCCATGTGCCTGTTCAAGAGGCTCTTAAATACCCCTAATGTTTTAGCCTCCACCACCATCCCTGGCAAGTCATTCCAGGCACTCACAACCCTCTGTGTAAAAAACTTACCCCTGATGTCTCCCTTAAACTTCCCTCCCTTAATTTTGTACATATGCCCTCTGGTGTTTGCTATTGGTGCCCTGGGAAACAGGTACTGACTATCCACCCTATCTATGCCTCTCATAATCTTGTAGACCTCTGTCAAGTCCCCTCTCATTCTTCTACGCTCCAAAGAGAAAAGTCCCAGCTCTGCTAACCTTGCTTCATATGACTTGTTCTCCAAACCAGGCAACATCCTGGTAAATCTCCTCTGCACCCTCCCCAGAGCTTCCACATCCTTCCTATAATGAGGTGACCAGAATTGAACACAATGGGTGAGCTTTCTTGCCAATGGTGCGTACATGGTTAGACAGAGACAGGCTACTGGTGATGTTCACTCCTAGGAACTTAAACCTCTCAACCGTCTCAACTTCAGCACCACTGATGCAGACAGGAACATGTATACTCCTCCCTCCCCTTACTGAAATCAATGACCAGCTGCTTTGTTCTGAGGAAAAGGTTCTTGTCATGACATCATGTCTACTTCCTTCCTTAACTCCAACTCATTGTTACTTGCAAAACAGCCCATTAGGGTGATATCATCTACAAACTAAACTGAGGGAGTCTGAAAGATGGGGTTGGGGGGCACAGGTCCGGTTGGAGGAGAGTGAGAGTCTTGGGGTGGGGTGAGGACCTACTGAGTGGATAGAGGGGAGCCTACAGCAATGCAGGAATTTGGAGCCGTTAGTGAAGAGTGCATGAAAGTGGCAATCTCCAGCTCACAACCACAGTCTATGCCAAAGAACGACATGTGAGGATATTAGATGTCAGCATTTCCGCCCAGTCTCTTCTGATTAGCCCAAGAGATTTAAATCAGAGGATGACAGTATCATTAAAGAGTGCATGATTTATTAATGGCCTACAGGAGGGAGCAGAGTGTAAACTATCAAAGGTTGATGGTTGCTGATGACACTTAAGTAAGTAAGAGGGCATATCTGCAATGAGGATATTTTCACTCTGCAACAGGGTTAAGTGAGTGGTAAAAATGGAGGTTATGGTAGGAAAATGTGAAGTCACCCACATCAATAAAAGGAATCATAAACCAGACTATTACTTAAGTAGGGAGAGATTGCAATTGCGTGCTTGTGCATGAGATACAGAAAGTTAACAGCATGTTACTAAATGGCAAACTTGTCCTTTATTGTTGGGGGTTGGAATTTAATAAGAGAGAAATACCAATGTTCAGTGTGTTAGAAACATACAAAACCTACAGCACAATACAAACCCTTTGGCCCATAAAGTTCTGCCGACCATGTCCCTACCTTGGAAATGACTAGATTTACTTATGACCTCTGACTATCCACACGATCAACGGCTCTCAATGTTGGTGAAGTTGCACCTGGAATTTTGTGTACAGTTCTGGTCCCTTATTTAAGAAGTGATATATTTCCACTGGAGATGGTCCAGCAGAGATTCACTTACGTGACAAGAGGCCTGTCCTGCCTCAAACCTGGAGTTCAGAAGAAGGAAGGATCAGCCTACTGAAACATGTGAAGCCCTAAAGGGACTGCCAAGCAGAGTCTGCTGCTAGAAGGAGATACTCAAATGAGAAGGCAGAGCCACAAGGTAAGGCAGAAGATATTTAAAGTTGAAGTCCACTGGAATTTCTCCTCTCAAAGAATGGTGCTGTCTGGAATTCTCTGCACCAAAATATTGGGTAGGTACAATTAAGGATCAGAGAATTGAGGGCTATGTGGAACCAACACTGAAGTAAGTGTGTGTGTGTGTGTGTGTGTGTGTGTGTGTGTGTGTGGGGGGGGGGGTGTTTGAAGTCTATTGCAGATTAGGCTTGATCTTACTGAATGGCAATAGAGGTTCAGGGGCTGAGTGGACCACTCTTGATATTTTCTTATGAGTAATTTAATTTATTACCAATGTCTTAACTCTGAACACTTAAAATAACATTTATTTTATAAGGTGCAGATCTTCTGATCATAAATTATAAAAAGAATATTTTTGCTTAACTTACACTGGCCAGCTTTTTCAGCCAATGTTATTCTTCAATTTGACCAATAGAAATGATAGAGCTGCGTTTTATCAAACTAAATAAGTTTCTGTACTTTTAAAAGTAATTATTAAGAATTTTTAACAAACAGATATATTTATTTTACCCCAAGCTTGGTGCTCGGAGTGATTTTGTGAAAAGGCTCTTTCTTCGTAGTTTGACACTGCCCAGGATGCATGCGATGTCCATTTCCTTTTGTCATTCCTGGTGTTTCATCATCAGCTAGAAAAAAATGGAAAAGAGCAAATACCCATTAGCCTGGTTAATTCCACAATCAGTGACTATGTTGTTACTTTTGTTTGCATTGAGCAGGAAATTAGTTACATTGAGAACATGGACATATAAGAAACAGCAGCAGGTCTTCCTGCTTTTCAGTAAGATCGTGCTGATCTTTCAATATTCAACACCACTTCGCCACACTAACTCTGTACTCGTTTCCACAGAAACACACAGTTATGGTATTACGAAATCATACAACATGGAGACAGGAAATTTATCCCACCAAGTCCAATTATAAAGCATTTATTCAAGACAGTCAATTTAATACCCGATCATTCTCTTAATAACACTGGACAACACACTTTTTCCAAAAGTGTTGCTTCCTCAGAATCTTTTTTTTAGCTTAAGATAGTCTGCTTGAAGCTTAACAGAAGTATAAATTCAAACTACTTGTATCACGTAGGAGTTTGGAGAAATAATAAGTTAATTTGTATTGAATATAATGCATTTAATTGCATAACAGTGCTGACACTTTGCAATAGTTCAACTAAGCTAAAAATGTTTTGTTGATGATTTGTTTGTACTCAGTATCTGTGGCTTCCTGTTTAAGGGTCCAACAATAATCAGCCAGCATTCATGGATTCCTGTGGATACTGTTTCTCCATGACCGCAATGTCCTGATGAAACCTTTCACCCTGCTTGACACTGACAGCGCCAAAATTCGCAGGGAATAAGTCTAAATGGGAATGCAGAAAATTAATCTTTAGTGGTATGTTGCACTTCATGATTTTGTATGCTTGAAGCAAGTTGTGATCCAGCTGCACATAGTTTGGTGCTCTGTAGTTGCCAAGAAAATTTTCAACAACATCCTCGAATGCCATCATGCAATTTTCTCTGGTCCAGCTACAAGTTCTGTGAATTTCCTGTCATTGATGACCTGTTTGATCTGTGGACCAACAAAAATGCCCTCCTTAATCTTGGCCTCAGCTATTTTGACTTGAATTATGGAGATCAAGTCTGGAAAATTTCAAAAAGTGGTGCAAGATAGGGTAACTTCAGGGTGATTTTCATGATCAGCAGTCCAAAATCCGTAAGATACACCCAAAAGTATTCTGGAAGCAAAATCCTTGTTGTCCAATTTATTCAAATAATCCCTTAATGAGTGGAAATGCCTTCATTATTCCAAAATATACCATTAATTTCTAGGCTTCAGTTTAGAGTCAGAATGTGGAAAAAGGCCCTTTGGTCCATCTTGTCCATGCTATCCAAGATGTACATCCAAGTGAGTTAGGCCATATTTGACCCATATCCCTGGAATCCTTTTCTATCCATTTCTGGACACCAAGAAATAAAAAAGTGTTTTCACAGCTGCAGTTCAGACAATTGACGTGGCAGGAGCCACGCATTTTAAAAGGAAGCCTCAAATCTCAGGGAGTACAAGGGAACTTTCTATCACTCAACTGCACTGTTGATGGGATTAATGCAAATGACTGGGCTGACATTTGGAAGGCTGCACAGCAGTTACTTTTAAAAAATCATCTTGTGAATCTGTACCAAATGTCATGAATTTACTGCACCACATGGGTCTCTTATCAGCTCACAGCCGAGCAGTAAATGCTGGAAAAGTCACTGACAGTTGCATCCTGAAAGTTAACAAAAACTACAGAACTTGAGTGGATAATTTAAACTGGCACAACGTCAGTGAAGATGTGCAGCAATATCTTTCCCTTTCTTTGCCTATCTGCAGAAGCCTTTAACCATCCACTTTAACCAGTGATTTTTATTATTTCCTCAACAATTTTCTCATTTCTCAACTATGTTCACTTCAGGGTTCAAGGTGCATTTATTATCAAAGAATGCATGCAGTATACAACACTGAGATTCATCTTCTCCAGACAGCCACAAACAAAGAAAACCATGGAAGCTATTCAAAGAAAAACATCAACCCCGCCATGCCAAAAATCGACAAATAGCGCAAACAGCAACTCCCCCCATACAGAAAAAACAAATCGCACAGGCAGCATCAAACCCCAACCCCCCCAAAGTAAAAAACAAATTGCGCAAATGGAAAGAACCCTCAAGCCCCAAACACAACGCCCCCGCGCAAAAACAACAAACAAATCGCACAAATGACAACAAGAAAGAACAGGCGAAAAACAGAAAATAGAAGACAAAACTGACAGAGTCTAAGAGAACCACGATCAAATCCTTAAATCGCAGACTCTGAACTTCGGTAACGTCCTCCGACAGCATAACGGGAAAGAGAGACACAGGGGCCTTCCCCTGGGAGCACTGACAGGAAGAGACTACCACACACAGGTAACTTCTTCCGGCAACAACGCGCGGCCCAGAGACTGTCACACACAGACACCTTCCTCCAGCAGCAGCGAGCGAGAGGCTGGCACTAAACACTTGCTCACCTTCCGCACTCGCCTCCATGTCTCAATCTTCCTCAATGCTTTAACTGGTGAGATCGGTGAAAATTAGATCAATCATGAGCTCGCACCCTGTCTCTAAGCTTCCAGGCTTCATGGCCATTTGCCCAACTGGAATCTTCTTAGAGACAGCAAAGTGCTAGCTGGCTCAATCGATCTTTAAATTGCAGATCACAGGCTCTAACAGTAATAGAAACACATTTATAATAAAAAGAATATGTAGAAGAAGTGAAGGGACCAGTTACGTGGACTATCCGGATGAAGTCGCCTGAGGAAGCATTGTTCACTGCGATCTTGTCCAGATGACTTCTGACTGGACTGAAGCCATGCAACATCTCATGTTTAAAGACTGCAACTTAAACAATGTATTGATATTTAAAGTTATGGCTGTTGCATTAAGTAATTTTCAGCATGGAGGTAGATGCATTTGTAACCAAATTGTAAACCTTCAACAATGCAGATTAGTACAAGGAAAATTCAATTGAATGTTAAATCATGTTCATCGTTTTGGAAAAGTTGCCAGGGCCTGGCAATGTGTTCCCTGAGACCCTAAGGGAGGCAAGTGCAGAAATTGCCAGGGCCCGAGCAGAGATACTTCAAACATCCTTAGCAATAGGAGAGGTACCAGAGGATAGGAGGATAGCCAATGGTGTTCCATTGTTTAAAAAGGCTCTAAACAGAAACCAGGAAACTGTAGGTCTGACATTAGTTCTGGGGAAATTAGTGGAAGGTATTCTAAGGGACCCGATATATAAATATTTCGATAGACATGGACTGATCGAGGATAGACATGGGCTAATTAAGGATAGCCAGCATGATTTCGTGCGTAGTCAGTCATGCCTAACCAATCTTATAGAGTTTTTGAGGAAGTTACCAGGAAACTGGATGAAGGCAAGGCAGTGGATGTTGTCTACAAGGACTTTATTAAGGCATTTGACATTGTCCCATATGGGAGGCTGGTCAAGAAGGTTTAGTCGCTTGGCATTAAAGGTGAGGTAGTAAATTGGATTAAACATTGGCTTTGTGGGAGAAGTCAGAATGTGGTAGTAGATGGTTGCCTCTCTGATTGGAGGCCTGTGACAGGTGGTGTGCTGCAGGGATTGGTCCTTTGTTGTTTGTCATCTATATTAATGATCTGGCTGATAATGTGGTTAAGTGGATCAGCAAATTTGCAGATGACACCAAGATTGGGGGCGTAGTGGACAGTGAGGAAGGCTAACATGTCTTGCAGAGGGATTTGATCAGCTGGAAAAATGGCAGATGGAATTTAATGCAGACAGTTGTGAGGTTTTACACTTTGGTAGGACCAACCAGGATAGATCCTATAAAGTGAATGGTAGGGCACTGAGGAGTGTGGTGGAACAAAGGAATCTGGGAATACAGGTACATAATTTGCTGAACATGGCATCACAGGCAGATAGGGTTGTAAAGAAAGCTTTTGGCACATTGGTCTTCATAAATCAATATACTGAGTACGGAAAATGGGAGGTTATGTTGAAGTTGTATAAGACGTTGGTGAGGCCTAATTTGGAGTATTGTGTGTATTCTCGGTCACCTACTTACAGAAAAGATGAAAATAAAGTTGAAAGAATACAGAGAAAATTCACAGGATGTTGCTGGGTCTGGAGGATCTGAGTTATAAGGAAAGATGGAATAGGTTAGGACTGTATTCTTTATAACGTAGAAGACTGAGAGGAGATTTGATACAGTTATACAAATTTATGAGGAGTATAGATAGGGTAAATACAAGCAGGCTTATTCCACTGAGGTTGGGTGGGACTACAACTGGAGGTCATGAGTTAAGAGTGAAAGGTGAGAAGTTTAAGGGTAATATGAAGGGAATCTTCTTACTTAGAGGGTCATAAGAGTATGGAATGAGCTGCCAGCACAAGTGGTCCACGTGAGCTCAATTTCAATGTTTAAGAGGAGTTTGGATAGATACGTGGATGGTAGGAGTACGGAGGGCTATGGTCCCAGTGCAGGTCAATGGGAGTAGGCAGGTTAAATGGTTCAGCATGGACTGGATGGGCCAAAGGGCCTACTTCTGTGTTGTACCCCTCTATGACTCAATGACTTTTGAAGGATCAAGTGGGCATCAATGCCAAAAACGTGTGAATGTTGATTTGACCGGATATATTCTGAAATTACTGTCTATAAGTCAATTGGATTTTAGCAATTTGAGTAAGGCCAAAACAATTCAAAGATCACACCCTTTCAAGCAGCTGTGAAATAAGTGGATTATTTTAAGTCACGTGTTTTATCTACAATTGTGTTTTGCTGCTGTGGAGCCTTTCCAAGGATATTTAGGGAGGTCAGACTGGTTGTGGATAGATTTATTCAAGTGTTGAACAAACCAACTTTGCACATACAGTACACCAAATACAGAATGCCATTGAACCAGATTGTTGTCCTGTTTTAGTGACACAACACAGTATTACAGCAACTTCCTCAAGCGGAAAGACAAACACAATAGTTTTCAAGCTTGAATCTGATGTCTTGCCCTGACAATCACATGGTTTACTAGGAACAGTGGCTCCATATGGTTAATTCTTAATACAGCATATGTTGAAATTGTGGTCAGTGGTCTGAAATGAGACGAGTCTGTCTACAAATCAACCTCTGAGCTTTTTGAGTCACTTAGCTGGTGCTGTGCGTATGCAGTAGCTAAAGTTCTTAAGTGCACCCCGCTAAAAGAATCACAAAATTACAGTAAAGTTTTTAAAAAAGCCTTTAGAAAAGTGGTAGATTGTTTATTCCAGAATGGACAGGTAAAACAAAACCAATCTGGCCAATTCAGCAGGCTTGCAAGCACTTTGCTGTGGACCACTTCCACAAAGGTACTAGGATGAAGCTACACTCCCCAGCAAGTGTAAATAAGTTCAATGCCCAAGAGTTAACAGGGAGGCTACCGTGAGGTAAATCAATGTATTTTGGAAGTGCCAATTATTTCTGTAGTCATCATGAAGAAATTCTGTAGAACAGGAAGACCAGAACTCAGGAGGACACGACTGAAGTGATAACTGGCCTGAGAGGCAATGCCAGTATGACCAAGAGACAAAGTCATTCCTCAGTGGCTAATGTGCCCGTGTGACCTCGCCGAAGGAACAACTAGCAAGAAAGTAGGAGGCATGACCATTTGGGAAGCTCTTAAATCAGGGAAGCTGAGAATCAAGGTGACCTTGAAACTCAATGGAAAGAGCAGTCTGGGCACGAGAGCCTGGGGTAAGTTATTTCTTGAGGAGTCAGATATAATCTGGGGCAACTCCCATTGAAGATGATTTACTTCAGAGCAGTTCCAATAGGATACTGTGCTTCTAAGTTATGTCTAGGAATAGAGTGTTCTTTGATGGACACCTGTGTGCCTTCTGGGGCAAGATCACGTACCATGAGTGTCTGAGTTGTTAAATGCAAAGAAAGGTCTGGGCTTCAGCAGAAGCAATGGGCTTTGGAAAGTGTTTGGGTAGCCTACCCTGATGTAGGAGGGTGGTTGGTCAGATCTCAGCAGTGTGCTTTTAAACCACGAATGAACCTGCAAGGCAGCAGCATCTGGATATTCAGAGTCAAAATTGAAAGTTAGAAGTACTGTGGAAACTGCAGCAAAGTAAGGGTTAATATGGTTTGCTTACCAAACAGAGTGCAGACACGTTGTACAGCCTTTCTCTGTGTTGAAGCTCACTAAGGCAACAAGTCAAAATGATAAGCGGACAGAGACAAGTATGTAGGCACGGTGCAGACACCCAGGCTGACCATGGTCCTTGAACCCATTCAAGCCTGGGTCCAAGATCACTGAGCATACCAGGACAAGATAAAGATGCAACTGAAAGATTCTTACTATTAGACAGTTATTTCACTAACGCTCAGATTTAATTTAGCACCTGAAATATGTATGATTGGTACTTAAATATGCAAATGAGGGGATTCAGAGTTTCTTCTGTATCAATTTCTGTATAAAAACAGCATTTCTTTATTCAGACTTCAAACCAGTGTGGTAACAGGGCCATGCTGTTCTCCCCGCTACACAAGTGTTGTAAATAAAGTCTGATTGAGGAACAAGTGCTAGTTGTCAGAGTCCAGTTAATCAGCATTTACAAACCTGCAAAATGAAGTTGCACAGCAAAACATTATTTGTGTGATGCACCATCAATAACTCACTCTGAGACGCGTGTGCGAGGCACCTGGAATATACGCATACGAGACTCCCGGTACATGAGTGTCGTGAGGAGTCTGTGTAGGGCTTGGTGTGCGCGGTGTCACCTTGGGTACAGGGTTCATAGTTGTGGTGAACTACATATACCTGTCTGGACTGCTCCTGTGGCTCCTCCCACAGACCCCTGCTGACTGCTTCTGTGGCTCCTCCCACAGACCCCTGCTGACTGCTCCTGTGGCTCCTCCCACAGACCCCCAGCTGACTGCTCCTGTGGCTCCTCCCACAGACCCCTGCTGACTGCTCCTGTGGCTCCTCCCACAGACCCCTGTATAAAGGCGATTGAGGCCTGAGCCCGGCCTCATTCTCCAGGATGTAGTGTTGTTCATTCTTCCAGTCAATAAAAGCCGATATCTCGCTTCTTACGTCTCAGAGTGAGTTATTGATGGTGCATCAATAGTTACCGTGGAGTGTTCGGGGTAGTGGTCTGCTGCTCCTGCGGGTGCCAGGTCGCGGACGTGCATCAATTTTATTGACTGGAAGAAGGAACAAGCAGTGATTGACCACTATACTACATCCTGGAGACAGAGAGGCCGGGCTCAGACCTCCATCACCTTTATACAGGGGTCGGTGGGAGGAGCCACAGGAGCAGTCATTGGGGCGTGTCCAGACAGGTATATGTAGTTCACCACATTGTGAATTACAATCTGAATTTATTTTCTGCCAATGAGCAATGAGTATACAGAACTGTTAGGATCAAAATGTATATTTGTAGCAAAATATGTACAAAGTCACCTTGATTGCTTGCACAGGACAAGTCTAAAAAGTGAGCGCAAGTGAGCCTAATTTCTGTGTTTTTATAACTTTGGCAGCCTCAGTTCTTCCCTTCTGGTAACTCAGTCTAAGCTGGAGTAATTGTAGGGTAGGGAGAATGAGTAAATACCCATGTGCCTATGAGCTTGTTTCTGACTGAGTAAAGTACTTTCAAATGAATTCTGCTTTGCTAACAAGAGCAAGGAAGAATTTTAGCTACAATTTGATTTTTCTTGCTGTACATAACTGATTACAAATGATTATACAGTAAGTTTCATCATCTTGAAGTGTTTGACAGTAAGGCATGTGAGGTTTATTTTGTAGCCTGTGCTTTCAACCCTCACCAAGCCAAAAGCACTTTATGAAAATATCATATAAGTTGGATGTTCCAACATTTTAAAATAAGTAATGAAAGCACATATTTAATTATTACAGTACAAAAGATATTCAGGAGGCACGCAAGTGGATTTTTGTACGTATCCACGGAATATTTCTTAGTCAATTTACAACAATTACTTTAACTTATATATAAAGGGTCCCAGTACAGGCTTTGTCCTTGATCTGTATAACTTACTTTGCAGTTACTAAACAGACTACTAATTTCCTGGGTGATAAGGTCTCTGCACTCCAAATGCTGTAATGAAAATGTTCACAATAACGATTATAAACACCAGGCCTGTGGTAATGTTGTTCAGGGTGTCCAGCGTGGGTTGCTTCCTGGGGTCATTCAGATTGTATTTCACTAGAAAAGATAAAACGCAGTCATTGAGCAATTAAAAACAATGCAGTTAAAGGTTCACTAATAAATAATTTTAAAAATGTCCAATAAACATTACTTCAAATCCTTAAATTATTAACTTTACCATGTGCTATTGTTGAATTATGATTCAAACTATGGCAGATTAAATGAGATGGCAGCCCAACAGAAATTCTATCACATTTCGATATTGACTGAGCTATGTTTGAAATGTTGTCTACTCACAATTAAATAATGCAGCATGCCTTAAAATGACATGCATTTTAAGGGCTTAACATTCAGAGATCCAATGTGTTGAAAAATATCAGGAAGGGAAAAAAAAAATGACACACAGTGGCAATAGTTACAGAAAGAGAGGTCATCTTTGAGGGCCAAGGACAGAATCCATTTTCTTAACAATGAGAAGCATATCTTCAGGGAAACTTCGAAGTTCAAAGTAAAACTTATTTTCAGAGTACGTGCACATCACTACATACAACCCCAAGATTCTTGTTCTGTGGGCAAACTTAGCGAATCTATAGAACAGTAACTGAAAAATGTAAACAAACTGTGCAAATGCAGATAATAAATAAATAGCAATAAATAATGAGCACGAAATAAGATAAAAGAGTCCTTAAATGAGTGTAGCTATCCCCTTTTGTTCAAGGACCTGATGGTTGAGGGGTAGTAACTGTTCTTGAGCCTGGGTGGTGTGAGTCCTGAGGCACCTGCACCTTCTACTTGATGGCAGCAGTGAGGAAAGAGCATGGCCTGGGTGGTGAGGATCTTTGATGATGGATGCTGCTTTTCTACGGCAATGTATCATGCAGAAGTGCTCAATGGGTTGGAGGGTTTTACTCATGATGCACTGAGCCAAATCTACTGCCATTTGAAGGATCTTCCACCCAAAGCCATTAGTGTTCCTGATGCACCATCAATAACTCACTCTGAGACGTAAAAGCGAGATATCGGCTTTTATTGGCTGGAAGAAGGAACGAGCAGTGAGTGACCACCATACTACATCCTGGAGACTGAGAGGCCGGGCTCAGACCTCCATCACCTTTATACAGGGGTCTGTGGGAGGAGCCACAGGAGCAGTCAGCAGGGGGCGTGTCCAGACAGGTATATGTAGTTCACCACAGTTCCCACACCAAGTCGTAACAACCAGTCAGCTCATTTCCCACCTCCCAGCCACAGAAGTTTGTCAAAGTTTTTGATGACATGCCGAATCTCCACAGACTCCTGAGGAAGTACTGCCACTGCCGTGTTTTCTTTGCAATTATACTTAGACGATGGATCCAGGGCAGGACCTCAGAGATCGTGACACCCAGGAAGTTAAAGTTATTGACCCTCTCCACCTCTGATCCTCCAGTGATTACTGGCTCATGGACCTGTGGTTTCCCTCTCCCGAAGTTCCTTGGTCTGATGTGAAAATAATGTATAGTGCTCAATAGTTCAATTTAATTTCAGAGAATGTATCTAGTATACAATCTGAAATTCTTACTCTTCGCAGACATCCACAAAACAGAGAGGAAAAAACCCAAAGAATGAATGATAAAAAAACAATAGGACTGGGGGACTTAAGTAGTTAAGCGTAAATCTTAACAACGTTAGAGTTAAAGGAAAGAAAGGGAAGGATTTTCTGAAACATATTCAGGAGAATGTTCAAACATAGTTGGTTGCTGGACCTGTTGATGGTGAGCAAACTAATATGGTCAATCTCACCCCATACTTATCATTTCATTTGGTTAACATTAAAAATGTGGAAGAGCAAAGGACAATCTAAATAGAATTTCTGAGGACTAAATTTATTGGAATAAGAGGGCAAAACCTTAACCCAATAATGACAGGAAAACAACGACGAAACAATATTTAATCTTCAAGGAGGTGCTTCAGTTTGATATATTCCCTCAGCAGAGGAAGATACAGGAACGAAAACCAGAGTTCCTTATATGCAGGGAGAGGCAGAGGATATAATGAAGCAAGACATATGATACATTTCAAGTGTATTTTTACAATAATTTGAGATTGGAAATGAGAAAGGAAGTAAGATTGTAAAAAAGAGGATATAAAAATAGAGGCAAATTAATTTAGAATCACATCAAATATATTATCATTGATATATGATGTGGAATTTGTTCTTTTGTGGCAGCAGGAAAAAGACATACAAATCTATAAACTACAAAAATAAATAAATGTTACAAAAAGTATAAAGACCCCAAGAATCTTTGGTTGGCATGAAGATAGTGAGTTAATAATAAGAGGTTACTGTGGGACCTATTGAAAATAAAGCATGTGATGTACTCTTAGAAGTGTGGGATAATGCTAGATTACTTATTGAGCACTTTGTATTGAGGAAGAGGACACAGCATGTAATGAATGGGGTGTAAATTGATAGTCCGTATATCAGTAATCTATACTCAGGATGGATCATTTCCTGGTCCATCCAGTTTTGCATTGCAGTGGATAAGGGAGGTTGAAAATAGTGGATGGGATTCCATAATCTTTCTGTCTTCCCTTGACACAGCTGGAAATTTGGGAAGTTTTAAATATGACATCCTTGTTAGGAAAGTGTGTAAAGACCTTCCTTCTTACTTTTATTTTGTTGAGATACAGTGTGGAATACAGTCCGGCCCTTTGAGCTACGCCTCATAGCATCCCCTACAGTAATCACGGGACAATTTAGAATGACCAATTAACCTACCTACCAGCACGTCTTAGGAATGTGGAAGGAAACAGGACCACATGGAAGAAGCCCATGCGGTAACAGGGAGAATGTAGAAGTTCCTTACAGGCAGTGGTGGGAATTGAACCCAGGTCAAAGCACATGTATTAGGAAAAGACAGGACATGTTTAACTAATCAAAATTATATTTTAATAAGCTACACTGTAGGGTGATGAAGGAAATGCAGTAGATATTGTCTGCATGAGTTTTCAGAAATCATTCAAAATTTACTGTGCAGTCATGTTGGCTGGTGCATTTTGGCAGAGGAGAGGTAGTATAGATGCCAAGGCACAGTTATGTAGAATAAGCAGAATCCGAGGAGCCTGGCAGCTCACGGGCATTGACTTTGGAAGAAAATATTGAGTGAGTGGCTAGCAAAGAATATTGGATCCTGTGATTTATAAATAGAGGTATTGGGCACGAAAAAGGAAGCTTTCCCGAACTTTTACTAACTTTGAGTTAGGGAAGTTGTAGTCACCACACTTAAGGAAGGATGTTACAGTCTTTTAGAGCAGTTTGACTGGAACCTTTTTTTGAAACCTAAAGCAGTTTGACTGGAATAGCTCCAGGATGGAGGATCTGATTACAAGTTTAAATTGCAGAACTTAGGGTTGTTCTGTCATCTATTTATTTATTTATTTATTGATTGATTGATTGATTGATTGATTGATTGAGATATAGCGCAGAATAAGCCCTTCTGGCCCTTCCAGTTGTACCGCCTAGCGAGCCTCAATTTTAACCTGTAAACTGTAAACATCAGGAACTGTTAACTGTAAACAAACTGTGCAAATGCAGATATAAATAAATAGCAATAAATAACGAGCATGAAATGACAACAGAATAGAGTGCTTAAATGAGTGTAGCTATCCCCATTTATTCAAGAGCCTGATGGCTGAGGGGTAGTAACTGTTCTTGAAGCTGGTGGTGCAAGTCCTGAGGCTCTTGTACCTTCTACCCGATGCCAGTTGTGAGAAGGGAGTATGGCCTGAGTGGATCTTCGATGACGGATGCTGCTTTTCTATGGCAAAGTTTCATACAGGTGTGCTCAATGATTTGGAGGGTTTTAACTGTGATGTACTAGGCAGAATTCACTACCTTTGCAGGATTTTCCGCTCAAAGGCATTGGTGTTCCCACACCAGGCCATAAAGCAGCCAGTCAAGTACACCTTCCACCACACATCTGTAGAAGTTTGCCAAGATTTTTGATGACGTGCTGAACCTCCACAGACCCCTGAGGAAGAAGAGGTGATGTTGTGCTTTCTTTGCAATAATAGTTATATGATGGGTCTAGGATAGGTCACCCAGGAATTTAAAGTTACCTTTTCACCTCTGATCTTCCAATAATTAATGGCTCAAGGACCTCTGGTTTCCCTCTCCTGAAGTCTATAATCAGTTCCTTGGTCTTATTGACACTGAGTGAGAGGTTGTTCTCAATACACCACTCAACCAAGTTTTCAGTCTCCCTCCTGTATGCTGATTCATCACCCCATTTTTTGATACAAATCACAATAGTGGTCTCGTCAGCAAACTTGTATATGGTGTTGGAGCTGTAATTAGCCACCCAGTCATCGGTGTAAAGTGAGAAAGGCAGGAGGCTAAGTACACATCCCTGCTGCGCTCTTATGCTGATGCAGATCGTGGAGGAGATGTTTTTGCCATTCTAAACTGACTAGGGACTACAAGTGAGGAAATCCAGGATCTAATTGCACAAGGGGGTACTGAGGTCCAAGTCTTGGAGTTCACTGATAAGTTTCGAGGGGATGATCGTGTTAAATGCCAAGCTGCCATCGATAAAGAGCATCCTGATGTATGCATCTTTGCTGTCCAAATGTTCCAGGGTTGTGTGAAGAGCCAATGAGATAGCATCTCCTGCAGACTGGTTGCTTTGGTAGGCAAATTGGAGCAGATCCAAGTCACCATTCAGACAGGAGCTGATATAGTCACCGGGCGATAATCATTTAGACAAGTTACCACACTCTTCTTGGGCACTGGTATGATTGAAGCCTGCTTGAAGCAGGTGGGTACCACACACTGCCGAAGTGAGAGGCTGAAGACATCCGTGGATGCTGCAGCCAGTTGATCAGCACAGATCTTCAGTACTCAGCCAGGTACTCCACCCAGACAGGATGCTTTCCTTGGATTCACTCTCTTGAAGGCAGCCTGTTGGTCATCTTCAGATACTGAGACAAAAGGATCATCGGGAGACATGGGGCTGCACGAAGGTTCATCGCTGCTCTGGTGGTCAGAGCGAGCGTAGAAGTCATTGAGCTCATCTGGGAGCTCTGCTATCCCCTATGTCACAGGATTTAGCTTTGTAGAAGGTTCTGGCATTCAAACCCTGCACAGCTGTCAAGCATTCCCCGTGATTCCAGTCTCGTCTGGAATCTACACTTTGCCTGAGAGATCATACCTGCACCTCCTGTAGCATTCTTGATCTCCAGACTTAAATGCCTCTGATCTGGCTCTCAGCAGGTTCCAGATTTCATTGTTCATCCAGGGTTGGGGAAATACCCCGAACAATTTTGTTAGGACACACTCATCCACAACTGTTTTAATAAAGTCTGTAATGACCCTGGTGTAGTCATTCAGGTCCTCAGATGAGTTCATGAACATGGCCCAGTCCACTGACTCAAGGCAACCCTGTAACCATTCCTTAGCCTCCTGCGACCAACACTTAAGTTGTCTTGATCTCTGGAACGTTGCTCTTTAGACTCTGTCTGTATGCAGGTAGCAGGGGTACAGCCAAGTGATTCGACTTGCCAAAGTGCAGTCTCTGGAAGGAATGATAGGCATTCCTTATCATAGTGTAGTAGTGGTCTAGTGTGTTGGGACCTCTGGTGCACCTGGTTACATGCTGGTGATAACTGGGCAGGGTTTTCTTCAAACAGATAGATAGATAGATAGATAGATAGATAGATAGATAGATAGATAGATAGATAGATAGATAGATAGATACTTTATTCATCCCCATGGGGAAATTCAACTTTTTTTCCAATTGTCCCATACACTTGTTGTAGCAAAACTAATTACATACAATACTTAACTCAGTAAAAAATATGATATGCATCTAAATCACTATCTCAAAAAGCATTAATAATAGCTTTTAAAAAGTTCTTAAGTCCTGGCGGTAGAATTGTAAAGCCTAATGGCATTGGGGAGTATTGACCTCTTCATCCTGTCTGAGGAGCATTGCATCGATAGTAACCTGTCGCTGAAACTGCTTCTCTGTCTCTGGATGGTGCTATGTAGAGGATGTTCAGAGTTATCCATAATTGACCGTAGCCTACTCAGCGCCCTTCGCTCAGCTACCGATGTTAAACTCTCCAGTACTTTGCCCACGACAGAGCCCGCCTTCCTTACCAGCTTATTAAGACGTGAGGCGTCCCTCTTCTTAATGCCTGGCTAAAGTTGCCAACTATAATTTGAAATGTGGCAGGATGGGCTATTTTTTGTTTACAGACAGCATCATGATCTCAGAAGACTGACCAAGGTTGATTGAGTCATCACAACTTGATACAATTACATGCAGCCTTCATCTCATCTTCATTCTTCTAAAACATTCCTTGGCACTTCAGTCATGCTCTCACGTGCACAACCTTCTCGACCTCTCACCTCACTCCCTTTTACTTTGCCATGTCCCTGCTGCTCTGTCTTTTTATCTCCCTTTCAGTTTTTCTCTTTGCGCTTTTCTCCCTCTCTTCTTTGTCCTTTTATTCAATGACTCTGCCTCTCTGTTCCCTGTGCCCCACCTCTTCAGCTCTCCATTTGCCTCTTTTGTATGCTCTATGGCATTTCGCCCTCTTTCTCTCTCTTCCTCTCCCCATGTCCATCTCTCTCCCTTCCTTCCCTTCTCCATGTCTAGAGGGAAGAGCAAGTAGAGAAGTCAAGGTTTATGAGGAGAGACACCCAGCAGTAGAGGTCTGCAGTCAGACCAAAGGGGAAGGATTTCCACGGAAGTCATCCAGTCAAATGAACAGAGTAGTCAGACGAACCCCACAACTGGGAAACATTTCACTGGAGGGTCTTAGAAAGGTTCTATAAAATGCTAATGGAAGTATGTAGGCTGCCAAATGAGCTCCCTGGAGGAACCCTTACCCACGTTCTTGTGGGAGATGGTGCAGACCCAGGTGAACTTCACCTCTACTTTGGATGTGATTAGTTCTCTCATGCTGAGGAAAGAGTGCAACACTGCAGCTGAGGGGGCAGGCTTCTACAACTATTGAGGTTCGGTCCCCATTCTAAAGAGCTCTGCTATGTAGAAGTGCTGGACAATTGCTTTTTTGTGTATGCCGTATCTCAGTAGCTATGGTCTGTTGTCTGCAACAGCGGCTGAGAATGAGCCTTTGGCTGGAGAGGAAGCTGGACACACATGAACTTGTTTTTGCAACCATACATACAAGTGAAGAAGATGGTGTGAAGGTTGCATACCATTGCTCTTCTAAGAACTGTCACCAGGAGCACATATCCTCATGACGTTTGGCTGGATAAGATGTTTGGTGACAAGGTCCCTAAGGGTGTGATGCCTGGACCCATCTGATGCTTCTCTGTGTCATTCAAGAAAAGATGTGTTAGATCTAAACATGGGGATTGGAAGATACTTTATGGTTACAGAAAAGTGTTTGAGTTTTCAATGTAAACAGGATGCAGAGTAAGGTCTCAGAGGGTGGAGTGGGGTCCAACAGTTTCATCATGAACACTGATCTAATCTGAGTGTTTTTAAGCTTTTGAACCTTCAAAAGGTTCCTCAAATCTGGCTCTTCTGTAAGTGAATGGTAACTGTTACTTTTCAGAGAAACATAAATTTTACTTCGATGGAAAATGAAATTGGGATTGGAATAGGTTTATTATGTCACATGTACTAACGTACAGCGCACACTCATCTTGCATACTGTTCATTGGAATTGCAAGGTCAAATTAAATTTATTATCTACATACACATATGTCACCTCACACAACCCTGAGATTCAGTTTCTTGCAGGCACAGTAAATCCAAGAAACATGATAGAATCAATGAAAGACCATGCCCAACAGGATGGACAAACAACCAATCTGCAAAAGGCAACAAACTGTAAATACAAAAAGAAAGAAATAATAATAATAAATAAATAAGCAAGAAATATCAAGAACATGAGATGAAGAATCCTTCTAAGTGAGTCTATTGGTGTTGGGAACAGTTCAGTGATGGAGCAAGTGAAGTTGAATGAATGTACCCCCACTGGTTCAAGAGCCTGATGGTTCAGGGGTAATAACTCTTCCTGAAATTGGTGCTGTGTGTCCTGAAGCTCCTGTACCTTCTTCCTGAGAAGAAAGCATGGCCTGAGTAGTGGCAGTCTTTGATGATGATTGTGGCTTTCCTGCACAGTGCTCCATGCAGACGTTGGGTGGGTTTTATCCTTGACGGACTCAGGCATATCTCTGCGTTTTGTAGGATTTTTCATTAAAGGGCATTGGTGTTTCCATTCCAGGTCTTGTTGCAACCAGTCAATATACTCTCCACCACACATCTACAGAAGTTTCTCAAAACTGTAGATGTCATGCTGGATTTTTTCAAACTTCACCAGGCGCTACTGTGCTTTCTTTATGATTGCTGGGCCCAGGACAGATATTCTGAAATTATTATTTCAGGGTTTAGAATTTATTATTTTCACATTTCTTGTCACGTGCCAAGGTACAATGAAAAGCCGGTCTTGCACGCTGTTCATAGATCAACTCATTACACAGTGCATTGAGGTAGTACAAAGTAAAACAATACTGTAACAGAGCACAGAATAAAGAGTAACAGCTACTGAGCAAGTGCAGTGCAGGTAGACAGTAAGGTATAAGGTGCAGATGTGGCTGTCAGCGATGGAGCTCTGCAGGCTTTGACTATGTATATATAAAAGTTTATTCAAATATTGCATTATTACAGCCATGCACTATTATACAATAATCAGGACTTCATAAAACACACTATTTACAGTTTAAAATCAAATAAGACTTTAATGGTCCACAACAACCTTGCCCCCCACCCCCCATTATATCTGAGCTCCATCTTCAGGGATACCTGGCACAGACTCCTATCACCCAGTGACACTCACATCTACTGTGATGAAATGCTTTGAGAGGTTGGTCATGGCTAGAGTCAACTCCTGCTTAAGCAAGGCCTGGACCTGCTGCAATTTGCCTATCGACACAATAGGTCTACAGCAGATGCAATCTCACCGGCTCTCCACGTGGCCTTGGATCACAATAGTAATACCTTCCTTGGGCTGCTTAGTGTTCACCGCAATCAAAACCTGGGCCTTTGTACTTCCCTCTGCAACAGGATCCTTGACTTCCTCACCAGGAGACCACAGTCAGAACAGATCAGAAATAACATTTCCTCCTAACTGACAATCAACACTGGTGTACCTCAAGGACGCATGCTTAGCCCACTGCTCTACTTTCTCTTGACGACTGTGTGGCTAAGCACAGCTCAAATCCCATCTATGTAGATGATGCATCTATAGTTGGCAGAATTTCAGATGGAGACAAGGAAGCATTCAGGAGCAAGATGGATCAGTTGGTTGAATGGTTTTGTGGCAACAAGCTTTCTCTCAACATCAATAAGACCAATGGACTGATTGTGGACTTCAGGTAGGGGAAGTTGATGGAACATACAACAGTCCTCATTCGAGGGATCGGAAGTGGAAAGGATGAGCAGTTTCAATACTTTCTACGAAGGCTGAGGAAAGTCCATCTCCCAAGCCCCATCCTCATCACATTCTACAGGGGTTGTATTAAGAGGATCCAGAGCAGCTGCATCACTGCCTGATTCGGAAATTGCACCATCTCGAATCGTAAGACCCTGCAGCGGATAGTGAGGTCAGCTAAGAAGATCATCGGGGTCTCTCTCTCCCCGCCATTATGGACATTTACCCTACATGCTGCATTCACAAAGCAAACAGCATTATGAAGGACCCCACGCACCCCTCATACAAACTCTTCTCCCTCCTGCCGTCTGGGAAAAGGCACCGAAGCATTCGGGCTCTCGCGACCAGACTATGCAACAGTTTCTTCGCCCAAGCTATCAGTCTCCTTGATACCTAGAGCCTGGACTGACACCTTACTGCCCTATTGTCCTGTTCATTATTTATCGTAATGCCTGCACTGTTTTGTGCACTTTATGCAGCCCTGGGTAGGTCTGTAGTCTAGTGTAGTTGTTTTTTTTTTCTCTGTGTTGTTTTTTACGTAGTTCAGTCCAGTTTTTGTACTGTGTCATGTAACACCATGGTCCTGAAAAATGTTGTCTCATTTTTACTATGTACTGTACATAGCAGTTCTGGTCGAAATGACAATAAAAGTGACTTGACGACTTGAAGTTCTTGGGTGTCAACATCTCTGAGGATCTATGCTGGGCCCAACATATTGATGCAATTCCAAACAAGGCCATATTTCATTAGGAGTTAGAGGAGAATTGGTATGTCACCAAAGACACTCACAAATTTCTACAGATGTACTGTGGAGAGCATTCTAACTGGTTGCATCACCATCTGGTATGGAGAGGGCACTGCACAGGATTGGAAAAAGCTGCAGAAAGTTGTAAACTCAGCCAGCTTCATCATTGGCACTAGCCTCACCAACATCCAGAACGCATTCAAAAAAGCTGCATCCATCATTAAGGACCCCCATTACCCAGGACGTGCCCTCTTCTGATTGACTCCATCAAGGATGAGGTACAGGAGCCTGAAAACACACTCAAAGTTTCAGGAACACCTTCTTCCCCTCTGCCATCAGATTTCTGAATGGACAATGAAACCATTAACACTACCTCAGTATTTTTCCTCTCTTTTTGCACTACTTATTTAATTTACCTTTTTATATATAGTTTTTTCGGTAATTTAGTGTTTACCATTATGTATTGCAAAGTACTATGCACAATTTTCCATGCGCTTTTTCAATCTTATTGATAGCTTTCCTATAGGTACTGTAGGTGACCAGAACTGCACACAATACTACAAATTAGGACTCACCAACATCTTATACAATTTCAACAAAACATCCCAACACCTGTGCTCAATACTTTGATTATTGAAGCTCAATGTACCAAAAGCTTTATTTACAACCCTGTTTAGCTGTGACACTTTCAAGGAAGTATGGATCTGTATTCCCAGATCCCTCTACCCTACTGCACTTCTCAGTGCCTACCGCTCACCGTGTAAACCCTACCCGTGTTTGTCCTCCCAAAGTGCAACACCTCTCACTTGTCTGCATTAAACTCCATCTGCCACTTCTCAGCCCACTTTTCCAGCTGGTTGATCCCGCTGCAAGCTTTGATAGTCTTCCTCACTGTCTACAATACTCTCAATCTTGGTGTCATCCACAAATTTGTTGATCCAGTTTATGACAAATTTTCAAAATAATTTATTCACTGCATAATAACCCAAAATTATTTGGTACTAATATGCTGTTGATTAATATATAAGCATTTGAAAATACTCGTGTGACAAGTTTTGCTTACAAATTCTCTTCCATAATTATCCCAATATATTGTTAATTTTTACATCAGGAATTCATCTGGTGTACTAACAACAGACAGTTGTTCAACATGTAATTATCTGAAAGTAATTCAGCATTAACTTACCAATGAATATTAGTAAGATGCCCACCACAACTTGAAATACCAGTGAAATTCCAATGAGAATGATGAGAGGCACATAATAACTGAAGCTGGATCCCTGATCTACCACCGCTTTGAGCTGAGACGCATTTGCCATTAGTAGTGCGACATCCAGCATACTTTCTGCTGCACTCTTCTTGTTGGCATAATTATTGAAATTCATGGGTCGGTTTCCTCTTCTATTCGAACGCTGTTTTGTGAGGTAAATATGGTGAGAATAGAGTGAGTTTCATAGCACTGATAAAGCTGAAGATTCACCTTGTTTAATCATTATTCTTAAAATTTCTGACTGTTGCTGACTCTAATAGGCTGGTTAATGTTTTTCTAATGTTAGCATCATCCATCAAATTGTGATTCAGACTGGTGTACTGGGTACTGAGGACGGTTATACAGCAGTAACTTATTACAAAAAAGTATCTATTTTTCTCTCTCACTCCACTCCACTTTCCACCGGGATTACTCTCTCTCCTTGTCCCTCCCAACCAATCTCCCTCCTGGCACTTATCCTTGCATGTCAAGTGCTGCACCTGCCCCCCCCCGTTTTCTCCTTCACTGCCATTTGGGGCCTGAGAAAGTTCTTCTAGGCGAGGTGGTGCTTCACCTGTGAACCTGTCGGCATCACTGACTCTGCCCCATGCTCTTGGCGTGGCCCCCTCTACAATGCTGAGACATGGAACTAATTGGGGGACTACTTTGTTGGACAGCCTCACTGAGTCCACCACCACAGCCAGGATCTCCTAGTGACCACCCATTTCCCATTCCCACAGTGACTTGTCGGTCCATGGCCTCCTTTACTGCCCATGGCGTGGAAGAAGGAACCACACCTTATATTCCCTCTTGATGATCCAAGTTGACAGCGTCAACATCGATTCCTCAAAATTTTGGTAATCACTCCCATCTGCTTTTCTCCCCCCATCACCTTTGTTTTTACTAATTTCTGTGCCCCCCCTTCTTGTTCTCCACCACCATCATGAACTGCTCAACACTTCCCTCTGGTTCCCCACCTCCTTCCCTTTATTCCGTGGAATACTGTCCACTCCTATCATTCCTTCATCTTCAGTCCTTTGCCTCTTCCACCTATCATCTCACTTCTCACATTATTCCCTTTCAATCCCCACCTCCCTCTCCCACCTAGACTCACCTGCCAGCCTGTCCTCTTCCCCCTCCCCCTACCTTTATTCTGGCTTCTGTACTTATCCTTTCCAATCCTGATGAAGAGTCTTGGCCTGAAATATGGACTGTTCACTTTTATGTAGATGCTGTCTGACTTGAGGATTTCCTCTAACATTTAGTGTGTGTGGCTCAAGATTTCTAGGATCTGTAGAATCTCTTGTGTCCTTGATACATTTTGTTTGACCAGGAAGTAGCCATTGAGCAAGGATTTTCACACCAGAAGGGACAATTCTAGTTATTTCAATAGACAATAGGTGCAGAAGTAGACCATTCAGCCCTTCGAGCCTGCACCGCCATTTTGAGATCATGGCTGATCAACTACTATCAATACCCGGTTCCTGCCTTGTCCCCATATCCCTTGATTCCCCTATCCATAAGATACCTATCTAGCTCCTTCTTGAAAGCATCCAGAGAATTGGCCTCCACTACCTTCCGAGGCAGTGCATTCCAGGCCCCCACAACTCTCTGGGAGAAGAAGTTTTTCCTTAACTCTGTCCTAAATGACCTACCCCTTATTCTCAAACCATGCCCTCTGGTACTGGACTCTCCCAGCATCTGGAACATATTTCCTGCCTCTATCTTGTCCAATCCCTTAATAATCTTATATGTTTCAATCAGATCCCCTCTCAATCTCCTTAATTCCAGTGTGTACAAGCCCAGTCTCTCTAACCTCTCTGCGTAAGACAGTCCAGACATCCCAGGAATTAACCTCGTGAATCTACGCTGCACTTCCTCTACAGCCAGGATGTCCTTCCTTAACCCTGGAGACCAAAACTGTACACAATACTCCAGGTGTGGTCTCACCAGGGCTCTGTACAAATGCAAGACGATTTCCTTGCTCTTGTACTCAATTCCCTTTGTAATAAAGGCCAACATTCCATTAGCCTTCTTCACTGCCTGCTGCACTTGCTCATTCACCTTCAGTGACTGATGAACAAGGACTCCGAGATCTCTTTGTATTTCTCCCTTACCCAACTCTACACCGTTCAGATAATAATCTGCCTTCCTGTTCTTACTCCCAAAGTGGATAACCTCACACTTATTCACATTAAACGCCATCTGCCAAGTATCTGCCCACTCACCCAGCCTATCCAAGTCACCCTGAATTCTCCTAACATCCTCATCACATATCACACTGCCACCCAGCTTAGTATCATCAGCAAATTTGCTGATGTTATTTTCTATGCCTTCATCCAAATCGTTAATGTAAATGGTAAACAGCTGTGGTCCCAATACCGAGCCCTGTGGCACCCCACTAGTCACCACCTGCCATTCCGAGAAACACCCATTCACCGCTACCCTTTGCTTTCTATCTGCCAACCAGTTTTCAATCCATGTCAATGCCTTCCCCCCGATGCCCTGAGCTTTGATTTTACCCACCAATCTTCTATGTGGGACCTTATCAAATGCCTTCTGAAAATCGAGGTACACTACATCCACTGGATCTCCCCCGTCTAACTTCCTGGTTACATCCTCAAAAAACTCCAACAGATTAGTCAAGCATGATTTACCCTTGGTAAATCCATGCTGGCTCGGCCCAATCCTATCACTGCTATCTAGATATGCCACTATTTCATCCTTAATAATGGACTCTAGCATCTTTCCCACCACCGATGTCAGGCTGACAGGTCGATAGTTCTCTGTTTTCTCCCTCCCTCCTTTCTTAAAAAGTGGGATAACATTAGCCATTCTCCAATCCTCAGGAACTGATCCTGAATCTAAGGAACATTGGAAAATGATTACCAATGCATCCGCAATTTCCAGGGCCACCTCCTTTAGTACCCTAGGGTGCAGACCATCTGGACCTGGGGATTTGTCAGCCATCAGTCCCATCAGTCTACTCATCACCGTTTCCTTCCTAATGTCAATCTGTTTCATTTCCTCTGTTACCCTATGTCCTTGGCCCATCCATACATCTGGGAGATTGCTTGTGTCTTCCTTAGTGAAAACAGATCTAAAGTACTCATTAAATTCTTCTGCCATTTCTCTGTTTCCCATAACAATTTCACCCAATTCATTCTTCAAGGGCCCAACATTGTTCTTAACTATCTTCTTTCTCTTCACATACCTAAAAAAGCTTTTGCTATCTTCCTTTATATTCCTGGCTAGCTTGCATTCGTACCTCATGTTTTCTCCCTGTATTGTCTTTTTAGTTAAGTTCTGTTGTTCCTTAAAAACTTCCCAATCATCTGTCCTCCCATTCACCTTAGCTCTGTCATATTTCCCTTTTTTTAATGCTATGCAATCTCTGACTTCTTTTGTCAACCACTGTGGCCCCTTTCCCCCCTTTGAATCCTTCCTTCTCCGGGGGATGAACTGATTTTGCACCTTGTGCATTATTCCCAAGAACACCTGCCATTGCTGTTCCACTGTCTTTTCTGCTAGGCTATCCATCCAGTCAACTTTGGCCAGCTCTTCCTGCCAGGTTCTGTTAAAGGTGACTCTAGAGGGTTTCCTGAAAGTCCTTGTTGGCATAAACTAGAACTTCTAAGAACTTTTCTGAAAATCTGAGAACTTGCTTCCTTTTCTCTGTTGCCTCATCACTTTCATAGCAGCCATTGTGTAAGTTGCTGCTGTTAATCTAGCGTGCAGCGTGCCTTAAGACCTGATCCCCTTCTGTGACTAATTTTGTGATTTTTTTTTATTTTGGGAAAAGGACCCAATTTGGTGCTAGTGCTAAATGTGACAATACTTTAGTTCACCTAAAATAGTAGTCCAATTTCCGGACCGGAATGTTTCCAAAATGGAACTAAATTTTATGTCTAAAATAATTTCAATAAATTAAACCTTTTATTATTTTACACTGTAACATACACAATCTATATATCTGTTTCATAATTTTACAGTAACGGTGAAAGAGTTTTAACCAATGTTACAATTATCACCAGGTATTTTGCTGTTGGTAAAAGAGTACAAAATATGATGAGACAGAGATGGAGATGAAGATGAAGATGCCTACCACTGACAGACGCTTGACAGCACCAAGTGTCTCTCAACTGAGTTCTAAAAGACACAAGTATTAATATGTCCAGCTAATTGCACTAGAGGGGAACCGATAAGGCAGGTGATTGAAGACATTTTGTGGGTTGAGTCAATTTTTTTTTTGATAATGAGCACTTTTACATTTAATTTCCAGCTTTTGGAGCCATACACCTGATAGTCCGAAAAAAGATTTGTCAGATGATGCATACACGAACAAAGCCAGTGTACCAGATTTCGAAATGAAAGGAATCTCAACCAATATCATAGCTCACAGTAGAGTGTTTCATAAGGAAAAGTCTTGTGTGATGTGGCAATGAGCCATAAAAGTTGGACCAAGGTGATTTTATTTGTGGTGGGAGGGGTACTATAGTTGGCATAAGACTCCTGAGTTAAAGACTGGAAATAATTTACTCAGTGTTTGATCACCATCCAGTGAGTAATGCCAAGAAGTATACACGTGGGAGTTTACAGTATTCCTTAAAATGAACCTACAAAGTATTAAATCGGGCTCTGAATTTTCACTGGTCTTCAACCTGGAGTTTGACATTTTCTTAATTTACAAAGCCACTGAGTCGTTCCATGTGTAACCCATTGACAACCTTTTTCCTAATCAGCAGTTCGCATTTAATTTTGGCAACATTCCTATTACCACACCGTAAAAACAAATATTGTATATCCATCATTAACACAGGAGATACAACAGATGCTGGAAATCTTGAGAAACACGCGAAAAAATGCTAGAGGAATTTAGCAATGTTTTGGGCCGAGACCCTTCATCAAGAGTCAGTGTAGCCATACCCCTCAGCAACGTAGCCCCCTTTGAATACTACTGGGGGTGCGGGAATGACCTATTAGGCCAGCAGCAGGCCAGAGGCACTGTGGCCGGCTATGAAGCTCAGCAGGAATGGGTAAAGTCAAGCAGAATGGCAGGAGACTTGATAGTGAGGACACAACAGATATAGCACAACGGATTCTGTGGCCACGAAAGAGAAGCCAGGATGGTGTGTTGCCTCCCAGGTGCTAAGGTCCAGGACGTCTCAGAGCAGCTGCAGAAGATTCTCGAGAGGGAGGGTGAGCAGCCAGAGGTCGTAGTGTACAGTGGCACCAATGATACAGGTAGAGAGGAGGGAGTGGTCCTGTGGAGTGAGTTTAGGAAGTTAGGGAAGAAGCTGAAGAGCAGGACTTTATGTCAGGAACAGGAAGAGGATGACAGCACAGATGAGTGAGTGGCCACAGGGGGCAAGGTTTCAGATTTCTGCATCATTGGGTTCTCTTCTGGGAAGATACGACATGTACAAAAAGGACGGGTTCCACCTGAAGCCAAGGGGAGCCAATATCCTTGTTTGCTAGAGTTTTTGGGGAGGGTTTAAGCTAATTTGGCAGGAAGATGGGAAACAGGGTGATAGGGCTGATGACAGAAATGATGTATAAATAGATGCATTGTGCACTGAGGCTGTGAGGAAGGACAGGCAGATAAAAGGCAAAATTGCAGTCAGTGGGATGAAGTGAAGTGTAAATGGGGAGAAATTTGAAAAGGATGATGAATACAGGACTGAAAGCGTGATAGTTGAATGCACGTAGTATACGGAATAAAGCAGATGATCTTCTAGCACAGTTAGAAATTGGCAGGTATGATGTTGTCAGCATCACCGACATGTGACTTAAATAAGATCAGTGTTTGCAGCTTCACATCCAAGGATACACCCTGTAACAAAACAGGTGCTTCTGTTGGTAAAAAATGAAATCAAATCCTTAAAAAGAGGTGACATTGGATTGGAAGATGTAAAATCCTTATGGGTAGTTAAGAAATTAAAAGGGTAAAACTACCCTGATGGGAGTTACATACAGGACCCCAAACAGTAGCCAAGATGTGCGATATAAATTTCAATGAGTAATAGAAAAGGCATATAATAAGGGCAATGCTATGATAGTCATGGCGGAAATATGCAGGTAGATTGGGAAAATCAGGTTGGGGCTGGATCCCAAGAGAGGGTATTTGCGGAATGCCCACAAGATGGTCTTTTAGAGCAGCTTGTGGTTCAGCCTACTAGGGGAAAGGAAATTCTGGATTGGGGGTTGTGTAATGAATCAGATTTAATTTAGGAGGTTAAAGAAAAGGAAACCTCGGGAGAGACTGATCACAATATGAAAGAATTCACCCTGCCATTTAAGAGGGAGAAGATAAAGACAGATATATCAGTATAACAGTAGAGTAAAGGGAATTACAGAGGCATGAGAGAGGTTGGAGTTTCTGGGGACAACTTGGAAGGTGCAGGATAGATACAAAGATGAAGAAGTATTCTAAAGGGAGGATGGCAAGGGAAGACATAAGGGATGGCAAGGCAAGGCAAGCATAAAATCAAAAGTGAGGGCATACAATATAGCAAAAATTAGTGGGAAGTTAAAGAATTGAGAAGCTTTTAAAGACCAGTGGAATGCAACTAAAAAATCGTAAGGAGTGAAAAGATGAAATAGGAGCCCATAATATCAAAAACGATACCAAAAGTTTCTTCAGATACATAAAGAGAAAAGAGAGGTGAGAGTGGATATTGGGCAGCTGAAAAATGATGCTGGAACGGCAGTAATGGAGGGCAAAAGGCGGAGGAACTGAATAAATATTTTGCGTCAGACTTCACTGTGGAAGACGTTAGCGGTATGCCAGAAATTTGAAAATGTCAAGGGGCAGAAGTGAGTGTAGTTGCTATTATTAAGGAGAATGTGCTTGAGAAGTTGAAATGTCTGAAGGTAGATAAGTACCTGGATAAGACGGTGTACACCCAATCACTCAGAAAGAGGTGGCTGAAGAGAAAGTGGAGATAGTAGTAACGATCTTTCCAGGATCACAAAGATCTGAAATGGTTCCACAGGACTGGAAAATTGCAAATTTCACTCCACTCTTTAAGAACGATGGGAGGCAGAAGAAATGGAATTATAGGCCAGTTAGCCTGATTTCAATGGTTAGGAAGATGTTGGAGGGCATTATTAAGGATGAGGTTTCAAGGTGTTTGGAGGCATATGATAAAGGAGGCCAAAGTTAGCATAGTTTTTCTTAAGGAGAAATCTTCCCTGACAAATCCGTTGGAATTCTTTAAGCAAATAACAAGCAGGGATAGACAAGGAAACTCAGTGGGTGTTGTTTACTTAGATTTTCAGAAAACCTTTGACAAGGTGCCATAATGAGGCTGCTTAACAAGCTAAGTCACCATGGTATTACAGGAATGATACTAGCATTGATAGAAGATTGGCTGACCTGCAGGAGGCAAAGATGGGGAATGAAGGAGTCCTTTTGCTGGTGACTAGTAGTGTTCCGCAGGGATCAGTGTTAGGATTGGTTGTACGTCAACGATTTGGATGACGGAATTGATGAGTTTATGGTCAAGTTTGCGGATGATACAAAGGTAGGTGGAGGGGCAGGTGGTGTTGAGGAAGCAGGCAGTCTGCAGAAGGAATTGGGCAGATTGGGAGAATAGGCAAAGAAGTGGCAGATGGAATATGGCATAGTGTGTGGTCATGCATTTTTATAGAAGAAATGAAAAGTACAGACTATTTCCTATACAAGGAGAAAATTCAAAAATCAGAGTTGCTAAGGGACATTATAAGTAACAACCAAACTGCTGAAAGAACTCAGAGGGGAAAGAACTTAGTATCTACATGATTGTTGACGTTTTGGGTCAAAACCCTTTGCTAAAGGGTTTCAACCCGAAATAGCAACAATTCCTTTCCCCCCACAGATGCTGCTTGATCTGATGAGTTCTTCTAGCAGATTGTGTGTTGCTCCGGATTCCAGCATCTGCAGTGTCTTGTGTCTACATGACGAATAAATGTTTAGATAAACAAAGCATAAGAATGTATAGTAAAAACAATATTTGGTATGTTTGGTGGATGTAACCAAACTCTGAGGTAATTTCAGAAATATGCTCCCAGTTACTGTTAAAGAAGTTGCCAAAATTTACTCTTTTAACTGATGTTATCATGAAGTCTTTGAGTATTCAAAAGAAATACCTTCCATTTTCCAGAAAAGAAATGAGTTCTATTACAAATTATTATATTATGGGCATCTGTTAGTCTCATGAGACCATGGATTTGCACCTTGGAAAGTTTCCAGGGTGCAGGCCTGGACAGGGCAGTCTGGGAGACCAGCAGTTGCCCAAGCTGCAAGTCTCCCCCCTCTCCACGCCACCGATGTTGTCCAAGGGAAGGGCAAGGGCCGATACAGCTTGGCACCAGTGTCGTCGCAGAGCAATGTGTAGTTAAGTGCCTTGCTCAAGGACACAACACGCTGCCCTAGCTGAGGCTCAAACTAGTGACCTTCAGATCACTAGACCAACGCCTTAACCATGCGCCAACACTCTATTACAAATACCCTGAAATTATTTGTACCTTTGTCGTACTCAACATTTCATTAAGTACAGCACAGTGATACCTAGATTTATTTAAAATGTATGTGAATACACTCAGTGGTTATTTAATTAGGCAAGTCCCGTACCTAATAAAACAACTACTGAGTGTATGTAGCCTGAGGCTACACTGAGTTTTTTTTTTGGTCTTCTGCTGCTGGAGCACATCCACTTCAAGGTTTGATGTGTTGTGCATTCAGAGATGCTCCTCTGCACATCACTGTTGTATTGTGTAGTTATTTGAGTTACTGTCATCTTCCTGTCAGCTTGAACCAGTCTGGCCATTCTTCTTTGCCCTCTCTCATTAACACAGTGTCTTCACTCACAGAAGTGTGGCTCACTGGATTTTTTTTTTGTTTTTCACACTATTCTCTGTAAATTTTGGAGACTGGTGTGTGTGAAAATCCCAAGAGATCATCAGTTTCTGAGATGCTCAAACCACCCCATCTGGCACCAACAATCATTCCACGGTCAAAGTCACTTAGATCACATTTCTTACTCATTCTGATGTTTGATCTGAACAACAACTGAACCTTTTGACCATGTCTGCTTTTATGCATTGAGTTATTGCCATATATATTTCTTGACTGTGTCTCCATGTTCTTAGGTGTTGCTGCCACATGATTGGCTGATTAGATATTTGCATTATCGAGCAGGTGTACAGGTGTACATAATAAAGTGACTACTGAGTGGATATGTACCTTGATTATGCTTTTACCTGATGGCAGCGACATCTCAACAAGTCCATCTTCCTATTGAACATAATCTGTGGAACTATAACTTGCATTGACTCTAGCCCTTAATACAGCATATCGATCATTTAATGTTGCAAATGAATAAAATAGAATAAGTAAGTCTTGTTGCTACATGTTTGATCTGATCTTTGATGAAGGGTATTACAGAAGAATTACATTTTTTAAAATGCTTGGGATGCATTCATTCAGAAATAACCATTTCTCAGGTTGTGCAAAGTTTAACTGCAACTACACTGAAACATCTTAAAATACTGTACACTTTAAGTCATTGTAATTTGGATTATAAATAAACATCTTTTGAAATAACAGGTCATATTTTTTAGGTAAGTAGGTACAGCAATAAAGCCAAAGCCAAATGCCTGGCATCAAACTACGGGTAAGTAAAATAAAACCAGGGTAACTTGCTTGCCTTTGAATTGTACAATCTGACTGAATTTCAAGATACAAATAATTTTATAAAGCAGTTCTTATAAGTCTGAATTTACAAACCATATTTGTTAATAAGGCAGCAATAACGACAACATCTGGCGTTTATATGGCACTTTCAATGTGATCATAAAGCACGAAGTACTTCACAAGAGTTGTACAGGAGATAATTTCTCATTAAATAAAAGGAAATGTTAGGACAGACAGCAAAAAAAAAGTTTCAAAGTGAGTGCTAAATGAGAAGAGGTAGAGACTGTCAACGCTGAGCTATGGCAGATTGCTCGAGCTTCCATAAAACTGGGGCTGGGTTAACTCTAAATCAGTTTCCCTTCTGCTACCGGAGTAATGCCAAACTGGACAGCGCAGAGAAAGGATTGTGAAATCTGATCAGTCTCTGGCCTGCTGTGGTATGCTGGGAATAGTTCTCCTTCCCCTGCCTGACGAATGAGTTGGATGGACAGTTGCCGTTGCACTTGGTCCAATTCAATGATCACCAGTTGAAGTGAACATTCAATTCTTCAAGGAGAGTTGCATATTACTCATAGCAAATGGTAGAAATTGTTCTACAAATTTGGAAGTTTTGAAACAAGTCATAATAGAGCACAAGCGGGAAAGGGCATCTGGCTTTTCCACAAGAGAATTTCAGAAATCCAGGAATACTTCCAAACTTTGGGATAATACTTATTAAAGGACTCAAACATGATCTGATGCTGCTTTTTTAAGGCGACATCTTTATCCAAACAAGTTGGCAGCACATCCGGTCACAGCGGCCACTCCGGCTCCAACTAATGGTGTAACTGCTCATCCTTTACGGATTTCTTATGATCGCAAGGCACTGCTGGATATCAAAAACACCACCATACTGCAAATCTACCTCACAAGTGGTTACGATCCGCAGCAAGGGATCACAGAAGATGCGGTGGGAAGCAGCAGCACTGAAAGTGCGCTGGTATTCGAGCAAGACTAAAGGCCAGGCCCTGCAGGCCACTGACTCTGCTTTCAAACGTTTAGCCACTCGGAAATAAACTTGATTACCTGTGCCTGAGACTAAACCAGTGTGAGATGAAGGACTGCTGTGCACTCACTCTGAACGAAACGTGGCACCAGGACAGCACCCCCGAAGCTGCCGTCCAGCTAGAGGGTTTAATGTCTTTTCCAGCCAACAGAATTCCCACGATCTCTGGCAAGACCCACAGTGGAGGCATAGCACGCATCTACACTAATAAGAACTGGTGTGTGAACACTGTGGTGGTGACAACCCACCGTTCACCTCTGGTAGAATTCTTAATGGTCAAGTACTTTCTATGTACCGAGGGAGTTCACTGTAACTGTGATTATGGTTGTACAATGCTGGGAAAGTGCAGCATGAACTCTACGGCGCTATCAGTGATACACTCCAACAGTTCTCTATACTGTTGCTGGCTACTTCAACCATGTTATCTTAAAAACAGTCCTGCTTAAATTCTAACAGCAGGTTGACTTCACTACCAGGAGTGAGAGCACATTAGTCCTGGTTTGTACCAACGTCCAGCTGTATCCCTGTCTGGTATAGATCATGGGCTTCATTCCACCAATCAGAGATATTTATCAGGAGCGCTACATACGCAGGACCCTTAGCATTGTCAATGATCCCTCTTAATCGTCCAGCAATCTCCTTGACGCCCTACTCCCTCCCACCATCAGGCAGGTGGTACCATTAGGACAAAGACTTTTAGAATGGGGAACACCTTCGTTCCCCAGGCCATGAGACAACTGAATTCCCTGGCACCACCCAGGCCTCATCACATATGAAGCCACAGTAGTGTTATGCTGTTCACTTTTTAAACCTGTGTTATAAATGCCCCTTATTATCTGTTACATGTTTATAACTTTATATGTTAACAACGTGCCCGAGTCACTGGAATGACTGTTCTGAACAGGCAGGAGTTCACTGTCGGGAAAATTCAAAGGAAGTGGAATCCGTCTGTACATAAACAAAAGGTTGATGCACAAGCTCATCTGTAGTTACAATGAAATGCTGGCCACATGACCTGCTCAGGGAGTTTACTGTTGTGTTCATCACCACTGTCTACATCTCCCTGAGCACGAACACCAGGGACATATTGGGAGAGCTTTACATCATCATCAGCTCTCCACAAAACGAGCATCCAGACAGTCTCTTCATAATTGAAGGTAGCTTCAACTATGTTAATCTGCAGGACATTTTAGCTAAATTCCACCAACACGTCATCATGGCCACTGAAGAAACAAACAGACTGGACTATGTTTATGCAAACAGACGCTGTACTTACCAAGCCATCCCGTGCCCTCATCTTGGCCTCTCTGACCACATCTCCATAATGTTAGCCCTAGCTTACTGACCACTGCTAAAAATGGAGAAACCAGTCAAGACGGCCACCACTGCATGGCCTAATGAGGCAATCTCCATGATTCATGCCTGTTTTACTGGACTAACTGGCAGATGTTCCAGGAGACCTCTACAGAGAAGGCACAGACTTCGAGGAATATGCCTCATCTGTCATCAACTATGTCAGTAAGTACGTGGATGATGTTGGTACTTGAAGAACGGTCATCTCACAGGCCGGCTGACCAGCAAGGGCACTGCTAACTAAGTAAGGAAAACAGTGTCGATTGTACCAATGATGCCCCCCCCCTTCCCGATATTTTAAGCAACTTTTATGTACACTTTGAGGCATGCAACACAACACCAGCCATATGAAAGCTACCCTCTCCCAAGTCAGCAGCCTGTGTCTGTAACAACAGAAGACATGAGAAGGACTCTGCAGAGAGTCAACATCTGTAAGGCGGCCGGGCAGTCAACTTCCCAGGCCGAATACTCAGGGGGTGTGCACACCAGCTCACAGACACTTTCACGGATATCTTCAACACTTCACTCATTGAGCCTGCTGTCCCCACGAGCTTCAAATCAGCCACCATCATCCCTGTACCAAAGAACTCCACACCTTCAGAACTAAACGACTACTGCCCAACGGCACTGATGCTGATCACCACGAAGTGCTTTGAACAGTTGATAATGGCATATATCAAAAACACCATTTCTGCCACTTTGACATCGCCAATGTGCTTACTGACAGAACTGCTCACCTGGCCTTGACACACCTGGAAGACAAGAACACGCACATCAGAATGCTGTTTCTGGATTTCAGTGTGGCATTCAACTCCATCATGCACAGACCTTGGTGAACAGAATCCTACTCTTTGGTCTAAATACACCGCTGTGTAATTGGAAGTCGGATTTCTGAAGGAAAAGACCTCAGAGAGTCAGGATGCATGACTCCTCCCTCTCCCTCATCCTCAATGCAGCCTCAGGGCTGAGTGGTGAGCCAATTGCTGCACACTCTGCTCACACATGACGACAGGGACCAACACCCGAGCAATCACATCGTCAACTTCCCTGAAGACAGGACAGAGGTAGGAGTCATCACCAATAACAATGAAATGGCCCACAGAGAAGACGTGGAGGAGCTCAAGGCCTGGTACCAGGTACATAACATCTTCCTTAATGTCAACAAGACAAAGGAGATGGTTACTGACCTCAGGAGAACTTGCAACACTTATAGCCCCCTTTACATTGGTGGCACAACAGTGGTAACTGCAAGCACACACTGCCATCACACACAACTTCTCACGGTTCCAGAACACATCCTACACGGCCAAGGAAGCTCAGCAATGTCTGTGTCTCCTGAGGAGGCAGGAGAGAGCTGGATTTTGCTCATCCATACTCAGGTCATTCTACGGATGAGCAATGCAGAGCCTCCGGGCAAGCTGCATCGCTGCACGGTACAGAAACCGCACTGCAGTCGACAGCAAGGCTCTGCAATGGCTAGCCAAAACTGCCAGAGTTCGCCTATCCACAGTCAGGGAAATATATACAGAAAGGTGCCAGAGAAGGGTCAGTAACATCATGAAGGATCCCAACCATCTGTAAAGGGCTGGGGTGATCAGACTCAAACAATCTGAATGTCCAAGAGATGTGGCAATATGTGCACAAGCACAACTAAGTAACTTAAGCCTAATTTATTATCATCATAGAAAACACAAATAAACCACACAAAATACTACACAGTAAGTCACTAAGATTTCTACAAAGATCTCAAGGCTCATGACTCTTAGTCGCCATTTGATCATTGCTGTTGTTGGGGGAACTCTGAATTCTGACTCACTCTTGAAACCACCCCTCGGTCCCAGGCACTAATTGGGATTTCCAATCTAGGCAAAGTCCAACAAACCCAGGGAAGGTATGGCAATAAATACGAATCCCACAAGGACAGAGAGGAACCATGAGACAAAAAAGCTCTTTACTTTTGTGCTCATGGCATTAATTCAGCCTGGTTTCTTTCTTTCAAACAACACATGTTCAACATACCCTTATAAATCAATTAGACACTGTAATGTTACTCCTTTTCCTCCTTCATTAATCCAACAATGTTTCAGACACAACACCCCTTGGGCTTATATAAACATTAATATTAAATGTAAGTGACATAAATAACAATTATTTCATTCTCCTGTACACTCATATACAGGAAATGACATAAGGCAATCTTGAATCTTGTTATGTGTGTAAGTTTTATGTACTGTGTTGTGCACCTTGGTCTGGAAAAATGTTGCTTCATTTAGTGGTATACATGTGGACAGGTAAATGAAAATAAACTGAACTTAAACTTATAGAGAAATTCCATCTTTGGCTGTAATTTTTTTTCATTCCAATTCCCACTGTTGACAGAATTTGAAACCAGACACTTTCATCTGAGCAGAAGACAGAGAAGCAGTTTCAGCGACAGGTTACTATCGATGCAATGCTCCTCAGACAGGATGAAGAGGTCAATACTCCCCAATGCCATTAGGCTTTACAATTCAACAGCCAGGACTTAAGAACTTTTTAAAAGCTATTATTAATGCTTTTTGAGATAGTGATTTAGATGCATATCATATTTTTTACTGAGTTAAGTATTGTATGTAATTAGTTTTGCTACAACAAGTGTATGGGACATTGGAAAAAAAGTTGAATTTCCCCATGGGGATGAATAAAGTATCTATCTATCTATCTATCTATCTAAAGAAATACTCTTGATAGAGAGAACCTCAGTCCAACTGAGTTATTGAATGGCTTTCACTATTCATGCAGAAATACCAGGAGCACTTCATACACAGAAAACACGTAACATTCATCCCATTTCCCGCACATCTGCCCTCACCCCATCCACCCACCACCCCACTCGGGATAGGGTTCCCCTTGTCCTTACCTACCACCCCACCAGCCTCCAGGTCCAACATATAATTCTCCGTAACTTCCGCCACCTCCAATGGGATCCCACTACCAAACACATTTTTCCCTCCCCCCCCCTTTCTGCTTTCCGCAGGGATCGCTCCCTACGCAACTCCCTTGTCCACTCGTCCCCCCCCCCCCCCATCCCTTCCCACCGATATCCCTCCTGGCACTTATCCTTGTAAACGGAACAAGTGCTACACCTGCCCTTACACTTCCTCCCTCACCACCATTCAGGGCCCCAGACAGTCCTTCCAGGTGAGGCGACACTTCACCTGTGAGTCGGCTGGTGTGGTATACTGCGACCGGTGCTCCCGGTGTGGCCTTTTATATATCGGTGAGACCCGACGCAGACTGGGAGACCGTTTCGCTGAACACCTACGCTCGGTCCGCCAGAAAAAGCAGGATCTCCCAGTGGCCACACATTTTAATTCCACGTCCCATTCCCATTCTGACATGTCTATCCATGGCCTCCTCTATTGTCAAAATGAATCCAAACTCAGGTTGGAGGAACAACACCTTATATACCGGCTGGGTAGCCTCCAACCTGATGGCATGAACATTGACTTCTCTAACTTCCGTTAATGCCCCTCCTCCCCTTCTTACCCCATCCCTGACATATTTAGTTGTTTGCCTGTTCTCCATCTTCCTCTGGTGCTCCCCCCAACTCCTTTCTTTCTCCTGAGGCCTCCTGTCCCATGATCCTTTCCCTTCTCCAGCTCTATATCACTTTCGCCAATCACCTTTCCAGCTCTTAGCTTCATCCCACCCCCTCCGGTCTTCTCGAATCATTTCGCATTCCCCCCCCCCCCCCCCCCCCCCCACTACTTTCAAATCTCTTACTATCTTTCCTTTTGGTTAGTCCTCACAAAGGGTCTTGGCCCAAAACGTCGACAGTGCTTCTCCCTATAGATGCTGCCTGGCCTGCTGTGTTCCACCAGCATTTTGTGTGTGTTGTTGTTAACATTCATCTATACTTATTATCTTATCAATGCCAATGGCGCAAACCTCAGCTATGATTCAAGGTTTCAGCCAACACTTTTCACCCAAAGCAAGGCTTCCAGATTTCCAAATCAATCAATTTTTAATGTTCCATATACTCCATTATTTCTGGCCTCCTGTATGAAATTTGAAAAGAAGCAAAAATTTAACCCCAATCATCATATGAAACACCAGCAGGAATGTTCATATTTTGTCTCTTCACCTTCCTTGGACTCCCAAGCATTATTCCATGGATAAATCTACCTCTCTGATTAACATCTTGTCGTTTAGCTGTGTGCAATGATGATCAAATGTGGAGAGAGATCGCAGTTCCACAGCAGTTCCTTGTTTTTAACCATGTGGGGAAAAAGGACACCCTATTCTAGCTTAGATAAGGATGCATTCATCTAAATTTAACGTGTGTGCAATGTTATTCAGCATCACCTCAACTTTAGCTCTGTCAGTGGCATCCAACAATACACTCTACTCAGCCCTGAGTGAAGGAATTCCAGGAATCCAAGATGAAATTCCTCAGCAATACCAGCTTCTTGAAAGTTCCTGTACAAGTCCCCGCCCACACATGTAAGCTGTAGACACACCTTACAAACAAATGTACTATTTTAACTGCCAAGAGCTAGACCACTTAGTGTGAAGCATCCAAATCTATGCTATTAATTATACATATATTTTCTCTGGAATTTATCGGCTCTACAATAAAATGCCAGGACGTTGGAAGGAAAACCCAATTCCACTTTGAAGTGATTTGTCTCTCCTCAATTATCTTAGCTTGGCCTGGAAAAGTGTAGGCTTCAATGTGCAGGTTCAGAAGAGATTGCAGAGTGTTGCAGACTAGGCCAGCTCCGTTCTTCCCCGCCACCAAGGACAACTTCAAAAGACGGTCTCTCAAGACGTGGCATCCATCATGGACTCTCACATTCCAGGTCTTGCCCTCTTTTCATTACTACTATCGGGAAGGAGATGCAGGAGGCTGAAGACCCATACTCAGCTTCTTTCCCTCCACTCTCTGGTTTCTGAACAGTCCAGGAGCCCTACCTTGCTTTTGTACTATTTGTTTATGTTGTAATTTAAAGAAATGTTAATGTCTTGCATTGTACTGCTGCAATTTCACAAAAATGTCAGTAATAATAAATCCGATTCCCAATTTGATACTATTGATCTGGGGAAGCCCACTCCACTCTCTTCAATGTGGTGTACAAAATACACAAGGAGAACAAAAATAAAGAGTAAAAGAGGGAAAATATGGGCTTGTACAGGGATGAGTGCCCGGAGGGAGGTCCGTGGGGAGGAATGGGGCCCGGAGGGAGGTCCGTGGGGAGGGATCCCTGCAAACGGAAGAAGTGCTACACCTGCCCCCACACTTCTTCCCTCACCACCACCCCAGGCCCCAGACAGTCCTTTCAGGTGAGGCACCACTTCACCTGCGAGTCAACTGGAGTGATATACTGTATCCGGTGCTCCCGATGTGGCCATTTATACATTGTGGAGACCCGCCGCAGACTGGGAAACCATTTTGCCGAACACCGGCGCTCGGTCCTCCAGCAGTGGCGGGATCTCCCTGTGGCCACACACTTCAATTCCACAGACCACTCCCACTCCGACATGTCTGTCCATGGCCTCCTCTACCGTCAAGATGAGGCCACACACAGGTCAATGGAGCAATACCTTATCTCCCGCCTAGGTAACCTCCTTCCTGCCGGCATGAACATCCAACTCACTGACCTCCGTTGATACCCCTGCCCCCCACCCTTACCCCCATCCCTATCTATTATTTTAGTCTGGTTCTCTTTCTCTCTCTTTCTCCCCCCTCACTATAATCTCTCCCCCAGCCCTACCTTTCTTTCTCTTTTATTTCCCATAATTCTCCACCTTCCCCCTAGCCCATTTCCCTCCAGCCTATCACTTCCCAGCTCTCTACTTCATCCCTCCCCCCACTTCTTATCCCCCCCCCCCCGACCATCCCATGTTACTTCACTCCTGATGAAGGGTTTTGGCCCAAAACATCGTTATTACCTTCTCCCATAGATGCTGTCTGGCCTGCTGAGTTCTGCCAGCATTTTGTGTTTTTTATTCTCTAAGAATTTTATACACTTCAATAAGATCACCACTCCTCCTTCAAAACATCAATACATGTTGACCAAACCTGTTTGTTTCCTCATTAGAAAATCCCTTCATATGCAGAATCATCTCTGCATTGATAACACCACACATTTCCAGCACCTGCTGTCTTTTTGTGTCTCTGAGTTGATAACATTTCTTTTGTTGCACAGGTGAATGGAGAATGAAGCAGTCTTCCAGTAAAATTGACCTAACATTTTACTGGATTTTACAACAACCTGTGCAGTAATGCTAAAATTGGAAGCGGATAGCAAGTGCAAACATAGTGGTATTAACCATCATATTTAGGTAAGATTATTTATTTTATTTTAACAATTTGCCAGTAATTCCCAAATTTCAAAAGATGAATTATTAAAAAAATCATACAAAGATTATAGCAAAACAGACCCATGGTTCTCAACTCAATGGACAGTAGCAGTAGTTAAAATGACTCTTCAATTCAGAGATAGTTGACAAAATTAATTTAATGGTGGTTATTTGCATGGTTGGATGGCTGTCAAAGAGTTAATGGGTTTACTATGACTTTTCCACATTCATTTTGTTTTTGGTTGTTGGTATGACACAGTTTACTGTTGATATCACATATTATATGCCTGATGTTTCCAAAGCTTCCCAACAACAATAACAACCATTTTTGTTAGCAAGAGTAAGCCCTCCAGAGTGATTAAAGACATTAGTGCTTAATACATAAAAATCTAAGTTTTCTTTTAATACAACTTGTTATCCAAATACATTTAAGTGGCTTGCCTCTTGGGCTAATGCAGCCTTAATTTTCATTTTCTTTTTTTATGTTTCTGAATCTATGAACAAAAGTTAAATATGTATTAAACTTCATCGAACAATGGGTTAAAGTATGTCAACTATTACAAGAAAATTATGAGGTGCCTAATAACATGCAGATTCAAAAACCTCATGTTTTTTGCATGTGTCTGACAATTACTTTATTGTATTTTTAAACTAGTTATCAATTAGTAACAAATTAGAACAATTTATGTTCAGACTTCCACAAGTTCATTTCCCTGTCCTCTCCCAAAGACCGTTCATTTCTATACTGCTTAAAGTCCACATCAGTTTCAAGGATATTCAAGGGTTTGACTTCACAGCTTTTTGAGGACATTTATTCCAAAACCAGTCACTACTCTTTGAGAGAGAAAATTCCTCCTCAATGTAGCATTAAATAGGTGCCCCAAGTTCTGAAATTGTGCCCTCTGTAACACTCCCAGTCACATGCTCACAGAATTTACCCCACCACAGTCCCTAAGACACTTCAATAAGACCACCTCTCTTTCTTCAAAACATCAAAATATATAGACCAAATCTGTTTTGTTTCCTGCTAAGAAGATACCTTCATATCCAGAATCATCTGTGCATTGATAGCAACAAACATTTCCAGCACCTGCTATCTTTTCCTGTCCCTGAATTGATAGAAGGTCTTTCCTTGCGCAGGTGAATGAAAAGTGAACATGGTTCTCTAGATGTGGTCTCACTAGAACTTGTACAGTTGTGGTAACACCTTCTAGGTTTTATTCTCCAACCACCTTGAGCCAGCATTCAATGAGCCTTCCCAATTACAGTGTACACTTGAACACTAGCTTTGTTGAAATTGGGGAAACCCAATTTCCCTCGGGATCAATAAAGTATCTGTCTGTCTGTCTGTATGTCTGTCTGTCTGTCTGTGTGTATTACATGCAAGGAACACATGAACCCCTTTGCACTGCAGCTATCTGCAATTTTTTCTTCATTTAATAATAGTTTAACATTGTTCCCCCAAAGTGAAAAACATCACGTTTTCTCACATTGTACTTCATTTGACAACTTTGTACCCACAAACTTATCGCTAACTCTCAGTAAACTGCTTGCATCATCCTCACTTCAACTTCCCCATGATTTTAGTATCAGCTAGTTACAATGAGTTCGCTTTTTCCCCTTCAAATCGTTGATATATTTTGCAAAGAACTGTGGTCTAGTACTGATCCCTGTGGCACCCTGGTTACTAGCTGGAAACTGAAATAAGCCTCTTAACCCTACTACATGCTCTTCAACTAATTTTTTATTCATACTAAGGTATTACCTCCAGCTTATGAGCTCTCAAGTAGTAACTTCTTCTGTGCCAGCTTGTTTGCATAGTCAGGGAATTAACGGTTATGGGGAAAAAGCAGGTGGGTGGAGATGAGTCCAACACTGGATCAGCCATAATCCTATTGAATGGCGGAGCTGGCCTGCTCCTGCTCCTATTTCTTATCTATCTTATGTTGCCTTTTGAACATCCAAATACATTACATCTACTGTTCTCTCTTATCCTCACTGGCTGATACTCCCCCCAAAGACCTCTCAGAATTGGTCAGACATGACTTTCCTTTGTAAAACCAGTTTGACTCTGGTTGATCAGCTTACGACTTTCCAAATGTTCTGCTCTTACTTCTTTAATAATCGAGTCCAACGTTTTCCCAATATTCGGTGATAGGTCAACCGGCCTATTTTACCCATTCTTTATCTCCTACCCCTTTTTTAAATAAGATTTTTAAAAATCAGTTCCACCTGTCCAGAATCTGAGAGAATTCAGAAAGATTACGCTCAACGCAGCCTTTACCTCTGTAAGCATTTCATTTAAATTCAAGTACTGTACATTTATTATCACTGTACACTATATACAAACTTGAGATTCATCTCCTACAGACAGCCACAAAACAAAGAAACCCAATAGAACCCATTAAAAATGACCATCTAACACCCTATGTGCAGAAAAGAAAACAAAGCACACAAACATTAGAAGTAACCAAATAACATTCACAAAGCCCGTCATCGCTGCAGCCGATTTAGGAGTCCAATAGTTGCAAGCCACAACGAGTAAACCTCATGGAGCAGTGAGTTGAATTGACGCGGTCCTTGCCTCCAGTCCTAACAACTTGATGTTTTCAATCTGGCCTAGAGCTTAAATCATCCAAACCACGGGTTGTTCCTCGTTCCTGAACCCAGGCCCTGGCCCCCCCCCCCACCTCGGTTTGGTCCATACCTAACCTTTCCAATTCAGCCCAGTGCATAATTCAACCAAACCTAGGGTCATTTCTCACTCTTGAGCCTAGGCCTAGGCCCCGCCACCTCAACTCTGTATCCCCTCCACCCGCCTCGGTTCTGCCGCATCAAATCACCCTCAAGTCCGCTGTGGCATCGGTTCATTCCCCATTCTTCTGCATGGGCTCAGCCAACTCGATTCGGCCCGTACATGTCACACCGGAACCGTCCTGCACCTTCGAGACTTCAGTTCACACCACAAAAATGCCAGGCCATACAGGCCCGTTCAACAGCTCAGCTCCGAAAGGGAAGTTACAGGCCATGGATTGCAGTGAAAAAGTGTGATTAAAAGGAAATTTAGTGTTGTTTTGCAACCACCAAGTCGTCAGTGTGCTTCACCAGCACCATCTTAAACCAAAGGTTGTGATAAGCACCCCTTTTCAACGGCTCCAGTCCTTGAGGTGTGAATATACCCACCATTCTGTTAAGGAGAGATTTCCAGGATTCTGACCCAGTGATGGTGAAGCTACAGTGGTATATTTCCAAGTCAGGATGCTATGTGGCTTGGTAGACAACTTCCAGGTAGTGATGTTTCCATGTTTTTACTGCCTTTGTCCTTCTAGCTGGTAGAGACCATGAGATTGGAAGGTTCTGACACGAAGTCTTGGTGAGCTGCTGCAGTGTATCGTGTAGATAGTACAACATATGTTTCTGCGTGTCACTGGCGGAGAGACTGAATCATTCTGAATGGAATGCCTATCAAGCTGGCTGTTTCCCAGCTTTGATCGCTTTGTAACTATAATCCTGTGAAAGCTAGCAGATCATACACATACACCTTTACCTACTCTGTAAATTCATTGATTTTGCTTCAGCTACATTGACCATCATTCTTCATTTTTGTCTTCTTATCACTTTTCATTCCACCTGTTGAGCTGACTGTAGCTTTATTTGCTTCCCACCCTCTTTTTTTTTAAACCTCCTTATTCTTACGATTTTTCTGATTTTCATGTCTGTCCTTGTTCCCCTTCCCTCTAAATCCCAACTCGGTTCCTCAGCCCCCTGCCAGCCTTGTTAAACATTCCCCAAAATGATGAGGTTACAGCCCGCGAGGATATCGGGCCCAGTCCTGTCAGGATGCGAGCTGTCCCTCTTGTGCAGGATTCAGCTTCCCTATAATTGGCCCCAGTGGCGCAAGAATCAAAATCTCATCCTCCTATATCCTCCCTCTGAAAATACACATATCCAACCCTCAATTCCCAGGATTAGATATGCTAAAATCCATCTATTCATCTTAAAGGATCTTTTCCCTTTTGTTTCCCTATATCATTTGTTCCCAATATGCACCACCACCATTGGCGATCAATCCCCCAACTCCAACCTGCAGCTACTCTAGGTCATCACTGATTTTAAGACAAAGAAGACATTATACCATTTTGGATTTTCAGATATGCCTTTCTGTTCTCTTTATGATATAATGCCCTATCACCATAGTCCATCTTCTTTCTATCCTCCAGTCCTGTACCACCCACTGTTCCACAGACTTGGTTCTTACCGCATTCCGTAGGAAGCCATCTTCTCCAAATGGTGTATCTGTCTGTGAAATACAGAATACCAGGGAACTTCAGTCAAGATGGTGCCAGAGAACAACTCTACCTCAGGCAACATCTTCCAGATGGTTCACAAAACTGTTTCTTTCATGTCTTCTTTTTCTTTTAAATGAGGTTCTGTTACTGTTGGAACCTGTGACCGACAGTTTAATGGCGTGTTTTCAGGCTGATCGAGTGATCTGGTGCTTTGCTGTCTCCGAGAAGGTTCTGGGAGACGTGCGACCTCGAGGACAAGAAACTTACAGACTCAGGATCAACTCAATTTCTCATCGGTATTGCTGATTAAAGGACCAAGAAAGATTGAAATAACGAGGCGCAGATGTTCAGTGTCGTCTGCCAGCCTCTTGCTTGCTGCTACCAGAGGAATGGAGGAAGGCGTCTGCGTACAATGTCTGTACATTCAATGTCATTCAATGTCTGTAGTGAGATGCTGAAGATGTTCTATAGGTCAGTTGTGGAGAGCGCCCTCTTCTTTGTGGTGGCGTGTTGGGGAGGAAGCATTAAGAAGAGGGACGCCTCATGTCTTAATAAGCTGGTAAGGAAGGAATACTTAACTCAGTAAAAAATATGATATGCATCTAAATCACTATCTCAAAAAGCATTAATAATAGCTTTTAAAAAGTTCTTAAGTCCTGGCGGTTGAATTGTAAAGCCTAAAGGCATTGGGGAGTATTGACCTCTTCATCCTGTCTGAGGAGCATTGCATCGATAGTAACCTGTCGCTGAAACTGCTTCTCTGTCTCTGGATGGTGCTATGTAGAGGATGTTCAGAGTTTTCCATAATTGACCGTAGCCTACTCAGCGCCCTTCGCTCAGCTACCGATGTTAGACTCTCCAGTACTTTGCCCACGACAGAGCCCGCCTTCCTTACCAGCTTATTAAGACTTGTATGTAATTAGTTTTGCTACAACAAGTGTATGGGACATTGGAAAAAAAGTTGAATTTCCCCATGGGGATGAATAAAGAATCTATCTATCTATCTATCTACAACAGCCTCTCTCTCCCTCTTGCTCATTGTTCCCGAGGGAAGGTCCCTACCTTCCAACGGTCTCTGGGTCTGCATTTCAAATGGACCCTTTGGATTTTGTGTTTTTACATTCTGTGTTTTCACTCGTTCTTTCCTGTTGCCATTTGCTCAAGTTGTTTTTTTTGTAGTGGTGGGGGGTGGTGGTGATATTTCATATTGACGTTTACATTTCTTGTTTTTTTTGCACGTGGGGGGGTAATGTTTTTGTTGTCATTTGTGTGATTTTTTTTGCATGTGGTGGGGGGGGGGTTGATGTTTTTCTTTGAACAGGTTCCATGGGTTTCTTTGTTTCATGGCTGGCTGTGGAGAAGACAAATCTCGGGGCTGAATGCTGGATGCATACTTTGATAATAAATGCACCTTGAACTTTGAGCTCCTGTACTGTAGCCGCCTTCTATTCTGCTTAGCAGTCACCCATCCCTTTCCTGTTGTGCAGCCTTACCGTAAGATGGCTAAGACCTGCCTACCTCTTTTATTCACATATGTCAGCTTCGGGGATGCTCCATAGCAACCTCTACCAAAGCTACAGCTCTGAAATGTAGACTTCTGATACTTGCAGCTGGTGACAATGTGGCTTCCCACCTTGTGCAGACAGAGAATTTTTTGAGGTTGAGCTGCGGTGCCATGATGTACCCTTATATTCTGGCCAGTTCCACAATTTGGAGCAGTTAGAAGGAAAAGTACTTCCTTTGCCTGACAACTAAGAGGAAGCATGCTTTGGTTCTTTGAGGTAGTCATATCCGGGGGGGGGGGGGGGGGTGGTAATGGGAATAAACTCCCACTACCTATTCGATGCTTCTAATGGCGTGCAGCTCAAATAGCCTCTGACGACCAAGTCCAGTTTTCATATGTGGCTCAGCGACTAAGCCTGGCAGAACCGTTTCTACTGAGAGGAGAAGAGACAAAGGCGGGCTACTGGCACCTTAAACCAGTCACTTCGGGCAGATGGGGCTCGTCAGCCAGGTTGGCAGCTCATTTAGGAGAAGGAAAACTCTAATTTCCAACCTCCGCTGCCTTGTGGATATATCCATTTATGGGGAAGGATCTGGGGAAAAATACGGAGCTGGAATCTCTAAGGCAGTCCTACATTGTGTTCCACGCAGACTGACAACTCCTGTGGCAGTGCTGGTGCCACGCTGTTCCAGTATCTGCCGTTCCTTTGGGTTCATCAGGTGCATGGCGAGGGGGAGCCCGCTACAAGGGCAATAGCTTGCTCTGCATATTGTAGTGCCCTGGCTTGCATATCCAGACAGCTAGGACACAACATCCATAGTTGACCCTGACCAACAGAGGCCTCACTCATTCATGCACACTTCCTTTCCCCCTTCAATGCACCTGCAAGTACCGTAGATTCTGGATTTTAAGCCGCTACTTTTTTCCCACATTTTGAACAGCTTTGAACACTGCGGCCAATAATCCGAAGCGGCTAATGCATGATTTTTTTCATGCCGCCTCGTAAACATTTTGCCTCATAACAGTAGACCAATAAAATTGATGAGTAGTTCACAGAGGTCCAATGAAATTGTACGATAAATCAAGCGCACTTTCACAATTAAATTATTGTAAATCAGTCATTTGTACTCACCCTCATCAACATGGAAAACACTCGAAGCATTGTGCTGCCTACTTAGTTTAAACTATATTTGTTTTCTGTACTACATCGCGGGATGCTATGACGTCACACCCGGTTTCGCAGTGTCTTGTGGGAAAATGCCGGTTTGCGATAAACGGAAAGGAGGGGGGAGCGCATTACGCGAGCGGCTTTGGATCTGAGCGAACTCTGCTTTTAAATGCCGTTTGCGATAAACGGAAAGGAGGGGGGAGCGCATTACGCGAGCGGCTTTGGATCCGAGCGAACTCTGCTTTTAAATGCCGTTTGCGATAAACGGAAAGGAGGGGGGAAGCGCATTACGCGAGCGGCTTTGGATCTGAGTGAAAACGCTGCTTTTAAGTTAAAGGTGATCAATAACTTTTCCTGGTAGGCTGCAATATATATATTTTTTTACCAGTCGTTAGGAGATATTGGAATGTTGTTCAGTAAAGAAGTATACGCAATGTATATTTAAAAGTAGCCGCGTACGGGCACGGTTCGAAAAAAAGCATTTGCAATATGTATTTGTTTTTGTTACCATATGGATTTAATTAAAAGTTAAAAAAATCCTCACGTGTAATATCTTTCTGTGTAAATATCTCATATTACAACATGGGACACCTGCGGCCGAAAATCCGGTGCGGCCTAAAATCCGATGCGGCCTTTACAATTAAAAAATTGATTTTATTTCTAAAATTAGAGCCAGCGGCTTTTCATCAGGTGCGCTCTGTAGTCCGGAATCTACGGTAGTTGTGTTTTGTTCTAAGTTCACTTTCTCCTCAGGGTGTAATAAGCACTTTCTCCCTCTTGTTGCAAGAAAGAGTTAAGGTAATTTGAATACATTCTACACTTAGTGAACATAAACCTTTTGTAGTCAAGTAAAAAAAACTGCAGATGCTAGCATCAGGTACAGAAATCAAACTGCTGGAGGAGCTCTCTGGGTCAGGCAGCACTTATGGAGGGAAATGGATAGTGGGCATTCCCTTAAGCAATACCAAGAGAGATGAAACATCATAAAGAATTCTATTTAATTTTTTTAAAAGTTCATATCTTTGTGCTGAGTCATTAGTGTATAAATGTAAAATAATTGTATACTCTGGCACAAACATTTCTTATCTTCTGTCTTAATGCTCAATTTCCATTTCACAATCCTTGATAGTTTTGTCATATCAGTTTTTAATCAGTTGAGAACATATTTAAGAAAACTCATGGTTTCTATAAACAACAGACCCAAAGGAGCAGGAAATTCTATGCAAATGGAAAATAACTAAAATAAATACACATTAGCTTACATGGTTCAACAATATTTATAAAGTTGTCTTTGTTTAGTTGACTAAGCCCAAACTATAGTGCAATCAACTTTTTCAGAGCAGATAGTCAATTGCAGCAGCTACTTGTCATGGAGCAGTAAAAAACTAGTAACTCCTAATAGCAGGGGATATTTTCTGTTGTGTTTTTAATATTTCAGCAATATTTGAGTAATATTGTAAATATATTGTTTGAAGAGGGCGGAGCAAAGTTAAGATGGCGCTAAACGGCGACTCGTTTGCTTGCATCTTCTGAATCAGTTCTATTTCTATCTTTGATATCTCTTTTTTTTTTCCTTTTTCAAGGTTCTTTTGAAGACCCTGACCTGGAGTTACACACTGGCTTCAGTTCTTTATGGAAATGGGTCCCGCTCTCACGACCGGCCATTTTTTTTGAAATCCCATGGATGTGGTCTGGAAGACTAGCGCACCTTCAGGGTGCCGGATTTTCGTGGCTCTGGAGATGGGCTGATTCAAGACCAGTGCCCCTGACTGACACATCGCAGGAGAACACGGAACACCGGGAGCTGTGCGTCCAGAGACCTGAGCTGATTCTCTGGGTGCAGGGCTCGGAAAACATCATAAATCAGCTTGTTATGTCTCCCCGCTCACTGTGAAATGGGGACACCTCTTTTCCCCTTATTAGCGAGAGAGAGAGAGTGTCTCTGGTATGTCGAGTTACCAGGTGAATGAGTAGTCTTTGGGATACTGCAAGTCTCTGTCTTTATTGATGCTTTGCTGCAGGCTTGAGTGCTCGGTGGGGGGCACCGATGCTTTTGCTGGTTGGGGGGGTAAGGGGGGGGTTGTTGCCTGACTGCTGTTTGTGTGTGGGAGAGGGGAGCTGGGGGGGGGGGAGCTTTGAGGTTCTAACGTTTAACTCTCATTCATTCTTTGGGGCACTCCTCTGTTTTTGTGGATGGTTGCAAAGAAAAAGAATTGCAGGATGTATATTGTATACATTTCTCTGACATTAAATGTACCTACCTACTAAGCATTCTTTTGTTTGATTAAATGATTTATTATGGGTTATGCGTAAAAGTAAGTGAATGGCATATGTCATTATGCCACCGTGTCATACGTGCACCTCTAACTTAAGTAAAGGCGAAATAGACACTTATTATCTCCCAGCTCCATGATTTGCTTTCAATTATTTTTATCTTTCAGAGTTACAAAACATAACAGTAGCAACAAGGAAGATTTAAACGAACCTGAGACGACTACTTACCAGTTGAAGCGCAGTGCGAAGTTCGAGCTTAAAAAAAATGCAGCGAGACATACAAGTTTTTAAAAAGCGCAGCAAGACATTTCTGGTTTTTTAAAAGCGCAGTGAGACTTTTAAGTTTAAAAAAAAAGCGCAGCACATGCTTCTTCAGGAAGGTATAGAGAAGATAGAGTTTTAAAAAAGGTAGAAAACTGACAAAATTCAAGGGTTCATAAACAATGAGTACTGGGAGATATAGTAACAACTTTTAAAATGCAGAAGTGGCTGGTACATTGCAGATAAATGCGTTTGATTGCAGAAGAGATAAGTGTAATATGTATACTGAGGGAATCGAGCAGTATTTTGAAGCAAATTAAATAGCTAATGCAAAGTGAGTGCCAGTTTTGCTGAGTACAATAGGTAGAAAATCATACAGTTAGGTAATTGCTCCAACCAAACCAGTCAAAATTAGCTTTGCTGATATTGTGAAAGTAATGCAGGGATATTTGGAACCAAAACCATTGTTGATTGCAGAACGCTTTAGGTTTTTTTTTAAAAGAGAGGAATCAAAAGGAAAGGGAATCCATTTCAGCTTATCTGCCTGAACTGAAGAAGTTGTCTGAGCATTGTCAGTTCAGTTTAGTGATGGGCTTAATAATGCACGGAGAGATCATTTAGTTTGTGGAATGTTACAAGAAAGCGTTCAAACACAGCTCCTAAATGGGGCAAACTTGCATTTAAAAAACTAGTTGAATTTGCTGTATCAATGGAAACAGCAGACAGAGAGGCATTTGAGTTGCAGTCAGGAATGAAAGTGAGCGTGAACAAAATAGCAATGTCTAAACAGAAACCATGCTGGCCAGACAAATTACATTACTGTCATGGCAGGGGTTTACATACACCAGGCCAGCACAGGCTAAGGGACAAAACTTGCAGAAAATGCAACAAAGTAGGACATATGCATAGAGCATGTTGGGCAGGCAAAAATAAATGGACTGCACAGAGAAGAGAAAAAGATGAAACGCCAAGTTGCAGTCACAAAAAGAGCACTCATCTGCATGCTGTGGATGAAAAATCTGATAACGAGGAGGGTGACACAGGGCTGGGTAGCCTTGAAATTTACAATGAGAAAACTAACACAAGACAAGCAATATAGCTTACACCGGAAATGAATGGAAAATTAATTAAAATGGGATTGGACACTGGCTCAGCTGTTTCAGTCATTCCATAAAATGAGTTTTAAAGTGACGAAGTGAAGCTTGCAGATATCCAACAATAGAGAACTTACAATAGAGAAATGATAACTCCTGCGGGAATGACATTCATAACAGTTAAATACAACATCCAAGAAGCAATACTGGTCTTGTATGGGGCAAAAACAGGAGGGTCAGCATTGTGGGGTCACGATTGGCTGAGACAACTACAACTTGATTAGAGATCCATCCACCATTTGCATGTCACATCCCTGAAATAGAGTCAACTCAAGTGAAGTATGAAAGGTCCTGGATAACGCCACAGTGGTGCATTGGAAAATTCAAACATATCAAGGATAAAATTCTGTTAAATGAAAATGCCACACCCAAATTTTACAAACCCATTGGATTCCTTATACCATCCCTGAGTTAGATCACAAGGAGGCTGAAGGAATTCTTTCCAAGGTTGAGTGGAGCCCATGGACAACACCAGTGGCCTCAGTAGCCAAGAAGAATGGGTCTGTCAGGACCTGTGGTGATTTTGAGTTCACCGTCAACTTAGTATTGAAGGTAGATCAATGCCCTTGTCCAGGACAGAGGATATCTTTGTAAACTTCTTGGAGGAAAACACTTCAGCAAAATAGACTTAGCTGAGACCCACCTACTGATGGAGATGAAAGAAGAGTCCAAAATATTTCTCACCATAAACACTCACAATGGGTTTTATCACTATAAACTGATGTGGTAACCTACCAAAAGCCAGAACGACGCTCCCCAAGCTCCGTGCAAATGGCAACAATAAAGAAACCTGCCCCTACTCCTCAATCACCCAGAGTTGTATTCGTTTCTCTCCTCACTTCTCACTGAGTATAGGCTTACAAAGACTGCAGTCCGATCGGGGGTGCTCTCCGTTCTAACCCTGTAATATTTAGAGTAGCATCTGCATCTGCACACTGGCAGAAAGCTGTGAACTGGGTGATGCAAGGCTGTCCAGGTACTCAGTGATACCCGGATGACATCATCGTCACCACCAAAGATGACAAGAAACATTTTCAAAATTACGTGACAGTGTTAAAAAGGTTAGATTATGGGCTCAGAGCACAATGCAATGAGAGTGATTTCTTTAAACCACACACCCTACAGTGGCACACCACTGACACATGAGGAGTACACAAGTGTGCTGAGAAAATTCAAGCAGTGGTGGATGCCACAAGGCCAAAGGTCATGTCACAGTTGCGGTCCTTTTTGGAATCTGTCAATTACTATAAGAAGGTTCCTGCTGAACACAGCTACCATGTTCCACCCCTCAAACTCATTACAACACAGTGAGATGAAATGGCAATGAACAAAACAATGTGAGGTGACTTTCCAAATGATACAGCAAATGCTGATGTCATCCACATCGCCCCGTGAAGTTTACCTGTGCTGTCTCGCCTCATGGTATAGGTGTAGTAATGTCACATGCAATGAGTTATAGAGTGAACGCCCCATAGCCTTTGCATCAAGTTCCCTTAGCGTTGCGGGGAAAAGTTACGCACAGATTCACTGAGAGGCCTTGAGTCTGGTTTGAAGTGTACAATGTTTCAATCTGTACTTATATGGGAGAGAGTTTACCCTCATTACTGATCATCAATCATCACAGCAGCAGCATGAATGCAGAGATGGCCGGTTTCTTGGAGGTCACAATTACAAGAACAAGTTCAAGAGGAAAACTAAACATGGAAATGGTGATGGACTGCTCTGTTTACTCATGGAAAAGGAAGTATCTGAAAAATTTACAGAAGTGGATACTCCTCTTAACACATTCTCCCCAAAGCAAATCAAAAGTCTCCCTATAACAGCAAAGGTGATCCAAAGGGAAACCGTGAAATTCCCCACACTGCCTCAGGTCTACATGACAACCCAAAATGGCTGGAACGTGCAGCAAAAATTCCAGTTCCCCCAGCACTTTTACCAGCATTGGGATGAATTTGCCCTTGATGGAGGTGGCCTTATCTGGAGATTGAGAGGTGTTGTACCATCCAAGCTGGGTGTCAAGATCTCTGAGGATCTAACCTGGTCCCAACATATCGATGCAGTTATACAGAAGGCAAGACAGTGGCTATACTTTATTAGGAGTTTGAAGAGATTTGGCATGTGAACAAATACACTCAAAAACTTCTACAGCTGTACCATGGAGAGCATTCTGACAGGCTGTATTGCTGTCTGGTATGGTGGGACTGCTGCACAGGACCGAAAGAAGCTGCAGAAGGTTGTAAATCTAGTCAGCTCCATCTTGGGTACTAGCCTACAAAGTACCTAGGATGTCTTCAGGGAGCTGTGTCTCGGAAAGGCAGCGTCCATTATTAAGGACCTCCAGCACCCAGGGCATGTCCTTTTCTCACTGTTACTGTCAGGTAGGAGGTACAGAAGCCTGAAGGCACACACTCAGCGATTCAGGAACAGCTTCTTCCCCTCTGCCATCCAATTACTAAATGGACATTTAATCTTTGGACGCTACCTCACTTTTTAAAAAATATACAGTATTTCTGTTTTTGCATGTTTTTAAAAATCTATTCAACATACGTATACTATAATTGATTCACTTGTTTATTTATTATGATGTTTAATTTATTATTATTACTTTTTTTCTTTGCTAGATTATGTATTGCATTGAACTGCTGCTGCTAAATTAACAAATTTCACCTCACATGACTGTGATAATAAACTTAACTCCGATTCTGTGAGCTAAAGTGTTAGAGGAGCTACATGCCAGTTATCTGTGTGTGCCCAAAATGAAAGCCTTGGCTCAAAGTTTTCTCTGGTGATCTGGGACAGATGGAGTAGCTTGCCATGCACCGTTTGGGATGCCAACACGATCCGAAGAAAGATGTCCAGGGCTGTCAGAACCACTTCCTGCAGTTCCAGTGTCAACTCCTACAACCACCAAGGAGGAGGCCCCAGAACCTCAGATTGTTTCACAGCCACAAGTCTCTCCTGCCAAGTTGAGTAACTCCCATTGCCAAAAAATCCCCTAAGAGTAAAAATTCCCCTACAGTGACTAAATCTTTGGACCTGAATGGAACAATTTAAAATGTGCTATGCTGCGGATGTCTATGTCGTACTGTAGTTGTATTATATATTTATGTTTGTAAACATTCTTTGTTTTTACAAATAACTCATTACAGGTTATACATAAAGGTATGTGAATGCATATGTCATTACGCCACCGTGTCATACGTGCACAAGTAAAAACAAAGTACACACGCATTTTCTCCCCACTCCATGCTTTTCTTTCAATTAGTTTTATGTTTTGGAGTTAACAAACATAGCTCTTTCATTTCTTCCATTGAAGCACTTGTGCATTATTCATTCAGAAAATAACATCAAATATCATCAGAGACAGAAGTTAAAAATAAGCAAACAGAATGAAACTGTGGGAGGCCTACTGAGACAGTAAAGTGAACCAGAGATAGAGAGTGACAGACAAGTTAAATTGGAGACTGGACTAAGAAAGACTGAAATACAAAGAGAGAAAGAGAGAAGAGGGAGGGAGAAGGGAATTCAAGTAGATATGGAAAGTGAGAACATGGATGAGGCAGTGTACAAGGTGGCGGGGGGGGGGGGGGGGTGGACAGTGACTTCAGGCAGATCCAGATCAATAGAAAACTTCAGACTAGAAAAAAAGTCAAGGTCAAATACAGCAATACCTTAAAAGGTTAAAAAAAATCAGAGAGAGAATGAAGCTTTTGGAGGATTTCAGGAAGACAATCAATATACTTTTTACTACCGTGGCTTTGAGCAGTGCCAAGAGAGATGCAACCTCATAAAGAATACTAATTTCTTTTAAAAAAATTCAACACTACCTTACACAACTTTGTGCTAAGCAGAGTAAAGACTACTGCTTAAAAACCGTGTAGGTGGAAGATTATGAAAAGGGAGGTCTTGTATGACAAAATCAGCAGAGAGGGTTAGAGCTTACGAACCAAAGCGTATTCCAACCATTGCAGGTTCAATGCCCACTGATCAAATCTGATAAACTAAAAAATGGCTTAATCCTATTACTGTGATAAAGTGGCAGCAGGTCATGTTTTTAGCTTCATGATTTGTGGCTCAAACTTATCCCATGGCTCTGGTTTTAGATCTCCCATCAACACTGCTCTCTGACCACTGGATCAAATTTCATCAGAGAGACTCAAGCACAAATATTAAGGTTGGCGTACAGCCTTACGATGAGGTGATGTCTTATCTATAGTCCCGGGAGGATGTAAAAACTATTTTCAACAACAAAAGGGATTTTGTCCCTGTTCTCTCGGCCAACATTCAGCTATCACATTGTTGTCTGTCAGGATGTATGAACTTACATTGTGAGAAATCAGAATATATTCAGAAGGCTGGAGATACTTTAGAATGTTCTGAAAGGGGCTGAATCGCGAAATTTAAATACAGTAGAACTCCAATAACCTGGCACCCGATGATTTGGGAATTCTGATTTTGCATCTGGCTCACTAGCTGATGCTTCTTGCTCTCATTTCTCACGCACAGGGGGCCCTGGTTCCCACAACTCCTTCCCGTTCACTCACACCCCAGTTCCCTTACTCCATGTCCACTCACCACAGAACTGGTTCCCACATTCACTTTCCGCTCCCAGGGCTCCAATTCCCACAATCCCTTGCCATGCACCGGAGCTCTGGTTCCCGGGTTCCCTTTTCACTCACCATGGCCCAACTGCCCACATTCCCTTCCTACTCAGTCGTAGTGTTTCACATTGCGCTGTCAACTTGAGGGGTTGAGGGAAAGTCAATCTGGTGTCCAGTGAAGAAAGATTACTGCACCAGGCCTGTAAATGCTTTCCAAATGCCATTGTGGATGGATTCCCAACTTCAACATATTAAGATAGTGATTGCCAGCTCCCTTTGAGGCTTGGTTCAGTAAGTCCTTGCATTCAGCTGGTCCAGCGCATATAACTGATCCTGCAGCCTGACAGAGAAAGATCTGAGGGGTGAGGATCAGAGTAGTAACTCTGAGGTAGACCAGTTTGTCTACCCACCTAAGCTGTACCCTCATTGTGCAGCTCACTACTGTTTTGTCCAGGGCTAGATAGCATATGCTGGCCTTGTCAACGATCCCCAGATTCCGAAAATGAATTCAGAAAAAAAGAATCAAGACGGAGGTCACTTGCAAACCATATTGTCTGACTAACTAATTAGTGTCCCCCTGCTTTTCATGTTATCCCACTAAAGCTCTACTTGTGCAGTGACAGGATAGTGGTATTAAAAATTACCATCGACACAATAAATTGGAATTAGCCATTGACATCAGCAGGGGATTTAATTACTATGAGAAATATTAGCTTCGGTTCTACAATGCAAGACAGGCAGATGAATGAGTCACACCTTAAAAAGCTATATAGTGTCAGCAGCACAATAGAACTTATTTTGCTGAGACATTGTTTGATATTTTAAAAAGCCGAACTTTTGTTACTGAAGCGCCACATGCAGTTTACAGCAGTTTCATCACTTTGGATATGTGTTTTGGCTCTTTGAATTGGATGTAATTTCCACTCTGTTTTAAAAATGCAGTTTATATTCTAGGAAGTATTAAATGTATGTCCCAGCATCTACTTATTTATTGAAATATGGCATCAAATAGGCCCTTCCAGCCCTCTGTGCCACAGTGCCCAGCAATCCCCCAGTTTAATCCTAGCCTAATCACAGGACAACTTACAATGATGAAATTAACCTACCAACCAGCATGTCTTTGTACTGTGGAAGGAAACCGGAGCACCCAGAGGAAAATCACATGGTCATGGGGAGAACGTTACTCTGCGGTACTTGAACCCGGGTCACCTGTACCGTAAAGCGTTGTGCTAACCACTACGCCAGCGTGCCGCCCCCCATCGTTCGCTGGATTTCAATGCGATCTGCAAGTACTAAGCCTCTTCTGTTAGACTGAAGTTGATCATTAGCTCATGACTGATGGGAATTTGTTTGGGCACAAAATCAGGTGCTGAGCAGTTTTCCTTGCCTCTAAACTCTCCGTGTCATCAACAAATATAAATCTATCTGCATTTGTGAAAGCTTCTGTTGTCGGTACGTTGCAGTGAGCCAAAAGGCAGCACATAAGCACTCTGGCTTCTATTCCATCACCCCGTATTTTCTACCACACCCTCTGCTTTCCTCCACTACCTCTTATGGAAAGTCCCTTTACCCAGCTTGTGATTTTAAAAAGAGTATTTTCTTTTTATTTGACAGCTACTGCCATTCTTTACTATAAAATTTTAAGGGAAAATGTCCCTACTGGACAATTAAAATTTTGATTTTTCTGTTAATGATCCGGTGATGAGAAATCCTCTTTCCAGTTCTGGCTCCCTCTTTAAAACCATGACCTGTCTTTCTTAAATACTACTTCTCTTTATGAGCTTACTGCACAGCCAGGCTACCTCATGAGTCAGTGTGGGAAACTACACAGCCAAGACACTACTTAGTTTGTTCACATGGTTTCACTTTGCAAACCACCAAAGAAAGAAAATTCCCAGTATTTCTACCCATTCTGAATAGAATTATGCTTCGAAATTTTGATGCCCACGTATTGTAAAAAAGTAGCATCAGAATTTAAAGTCAGCTGGGGGTGGGGGGGGGAGGGTGACAGAGAAACTAATTTCTCGTTACCAGCATTAAGTGACACAGTGGTGCAGCGGTAACAACGACGCGCTACAGCGGCAGCTGTAAGATCGGGGTTCACGTGCCGGCGTTATCTGTAAGGTGTTTGCACGTTCTCCCCGTGACCGTAAGCTCCAACTTCTTCCCATATTCCAAAGACTAGTGGTTAGGGTTAGTGAGTTGTGGGCTTGCTGAGCAAGTGCTAGAAGTGTGGTGACACTTGTGGGCTGCCCAGTACAACTGCCGCTGAATTGATTTAACACCAGCGCCGCATTTCACAGTACGTTCCAATGTACATCCGACAAATAAAGCCAAACATAGACGGATAGCAACCATTGTTGGCACTCACCACTGCTCATTCTCTTCCACTGGAAATGTGTGCCTACAGAGGTGAGAACAACTGACAGCTGATGCTCTTTTGCTCTTAAAGGATAAGACAAATTTCAGCCCCACAATTTTCCAATCATGGAAGTTCTTACACATGCTCCATACAGATAATGATTCAAAGTCATCAAGTTTTCTACTGCCAAAAGATGCTGAAAATGATACTAGTTTGTGCTTCCTTAACACCAATTTCATTTAGGATCACTCGTTTTTCTTTTCCATTCATTCATTTTTACATATTCATCAATTCTGATTTTCAGAAGATTTTGGGGAAGTCATTTGCGCTAATTCCAGCATATTGTCTAAATCTTTTCAAGAACAGCGTTCGTAATTTAAAAAAAAAACTTTAACTAAGGATAGGGATCAGCTGTGTATAATCTGTGAACTAGTCTGATCAATGTGAAGTGATTGGTAAAGCTCAGAGAATAGCGGAGATGGTGGGATGCCTGTTTGCCTAGAAATCTGACAGCACCAGTGAAAGAACATTAGTCAACGAGTTTGTGGTGGGCTAGAGGCTGTTTCCAGGAAATACAGTGTAAATGGCATCAACTGACAAAGGAAGAGATGACTGATGAGGATTTGGGGAATGCGGTCAACAGTTGGAGCATGTGATTGGTAGTTAATGGAGAGCTCGGAGTTGGTGGGATGAATCAGCTGATCACTAGGTTGGGGTAGCCAGTTTGCTCAGCAGATTAGGTGCGTTTTTGAGGCCCATTAATCTTATACTTGCTCTAATCTACCCAACAACAATCCAACTAGTCCCTCTCCCCACTTTGTCACCCCCAATAGGTTTTGACATTTCCCTCAATGCCTCTATTTAATGCAAATTCTGATCGGACCCTTTGTGATTTTGAATATCACTATCCAATGCCTTTGCAACCTCCACTATTCTGAGAGGGAAAAATATTCAGGACTAGTCTCTTAGCCCCAGAAACAGTTCCTTGAATGTCTTCTATAAACATTCTCTAAAGCCTTCCTGTGTGAACTGGTAGCTGTACTCCAGTTATAGCTGAGTCGGTAAATATTTGTAAAGATGTAGTTGTACCCTTAAGTTTATATGGTTGTCTTCATTCTTCCTCCCAAAACGTACCACGGAGAATAGCTACATTAAGCTTCACCTGCTACCTGCTTGCCCATTCACTAGCCTGTCTATATCTCCTTGAAGTCAACGACTTAACTTCCTCAGTTTATTATACCTCCAAAACTTATATATTAAAAAAATGGAAACGGTATCCTATACATCGACGTCAAAGTTATTAATAGGCACTTAGAAAATCAGCGGAATTGTTTCTGAACCTAGTGGGAAGGGGGAAGTTGGCGGTGGGAACGCTAAACTAAAAGCAAACATTCTTCACTGCTCTGTTCCTGTCAATCAGCCAAGCTTCCATTCATGATACTGCTCTCTCTTTTGTTATGTAAGTTTGTTTTAATCACAAGCAATATTATGTCGATCGTTTACAAAGTCTGTGTATAACTCATAAAATCATATTTACCTTTTAAGAAACCCACTTTGGGTTTCCCTAACCAATCCACAAGTGACTGTGAGTTCTTTCTCTAGTTGTCCTTTCAACATACATTTCTATTTAGATTTCTTAATTGTGTTTAGACTCTTCAGAATGAAGAACATTTAATGGAAACACGGCCTAAATGCTTCAGCGGACATGTGTCCTTCACTAGATAACCATGGTGCGGCCGAGCAGTGCTACGGGCTGCCAGATCTCCATCCCTCTCCCACCCCCCGCTACCCGCGTCTCCGAGCGGCTCCTACCTCGGAACAGGAACCTGCTCTGTCTCCGTTCATGGGATTGTCCATCTCCATGTCTGCAGAGCCCATCGCCGCCTTCTGTCTGCGCTGTGCGTCCTCGGACCGCTTGCCCGCTCGCTGTGTTGCCCGCTCAAGTGCCCCGTCTCGACTGTGCCGGCCGACCTCGGCTGTAAGGGGCGCTCTATTCAGATGCATCCCTGCCTTTCGGTTTGCTGTCACCGCCCCGTTGGAAATTTTGCAATTCGGTTAACCGCTTGAGGACAAAATATCAAGACCTGCGTCTACACTTCCACAGACTTTCTAAATTTAACGCGACATATGAATGGTAAAGCTCGTTTCCCCAAACTGGGAAATGTCTTCTGTTCTGTTCAACGGATTGGAAGACGTCGCATTTTTATAAAGATGTACATAATGGAACAGTAGATTACTTGCTGATTGTAAACTGCACTCCTCCTGCTGGTCAGTGAATGCCACTGAATGTTTTACTGCGTCTGAGGGTCAGTCGGAGAACACCACAACAGACACAAAGAAGCAGGCCCTTCGGTCCATTCAGTCCGTTCCAAACTTTTAATCTGCCTCGTCCCATCGACCTGCATCCGAACCATAGTCCTTCATACCCCTCCCATCAATGCAGCTATCCAAATTTCTCTTAAATGTTGAGATCTAACCCATATCTACTTGTTCCACACTCTGAGTGAAGGACATTTCCATCATGTCCCCTTTGAACATTTCACCTTTCACCCTTAACCCATAGCCTCTAGTTCTAGTCTCACCCACCCTCTATGGAAAAAGCCTGCTAGCATTTTCCCTATCTATACCCCTCATAATTGTGTATATCAAATCTTCTCTCATTCTCCTACGCTCTAGGGAATAAAGTCCTAACCAGGTCCTCAAGCTCAGCAGCATCCTTGTAAATTTCCTCTGCACTCTGTCAATCTTACTGACATCTTTCCTGTCGGTAGGTGACCAGAACTGCACACAATACTCCAAATTAGGCCTCTGCTTATACAACTTCAACATTACATCCCAACACCCATACTCAGTACTTGGATTTATGAAGGCCAATGTGCCAAAAGCTTTCTTTATGATCCTACCTGTGATGGCAATTTCAAGGAATTATAGATCTGTATTCCCAGATTCCTCTGTTCTATTGCACAACTCAGTGCCCTACCACTCACCTTGTCTGTCCTCACACTTGTCTGCATTAAATTCTTTCTGTCGTTTTTCCAGCTTATTTTCCCAGCTAGTCCAGATCCAGCTTTGATAGCCTTCCTCGCTGTCCACGGCATCTCCAATCTTGTTTTCATCCACAAATTTGCTGATCCATTTTTACCATATTATTATCTAGATCAGTGATATAAATGACAAACAACAACAGCACTGATCCCTGTAGCACACCACTAGTCACAGGCCTCCAGTCAGAGAGGCAACCATTTATCATTCTCTGGCTTTCCTCACAAAGCCAATGTCTAATCCAATTTACTACCTTATCTCGAATTCAAGTGACGGATCTTTTATGACCAGCCTCCCATGCAGGACCTTGCCAAATGCCTTGGCAAATATCCACTGTTTTGCCTTCACCAACCTTCCTGGTAACTTCCTCAAAAAGTTCTATTAGATTGGTTAGCCATGACCTACCATGCAAAGCCATGCTGACAATCGTTAACCTGTCCCTGTCTATCCAAATACTTGCATATCCACTCCCTTAGAATACCTTCCAATAGCTCATCTACCACCAAAGTCAGGCTCAGCAGCCCATAATTTACCACTTTATTCTTAGAGCCTTTCTTAAACAATGGAGCAACATTAATTATCCCCCAGTCCTCCGGCGCCTCACTCGTGGCTACGGATTTTTACATATCTCTGCTAGGGTCCCTGCAATTTCTGCACGCCTCCCACAGGGTCTGAAGGAATACCTTGCCAGGCTCTGGGGAGTTATACACCCTAATTTGCCTCAAGACAGCAAATACCTCCTCCTCTGTAATCTGTATACTTCATAGCTGTCTTGCCTCACTTCTCTGTGTCAGTCCCCTGTGTAAATACAGATGCAAAATATGTATTTAAGATCTCCCCTATTTCTTTTGACTCCATGCATAGATGACCACTCTGATCTTCCAGTGGACCAAGTCTGTCCCTTGCTATCCGTTGGCTCTTAATATACCTGTAGAAGCTCTTGGTATTCTCCTTCACCCTGTCTGTTATAGCAACCTCATGTCTTCTTTGAGCCCTCCTGATTTCCTTCTTAAGTGGCCTCTTGCATTTTTTATACTCCTCAAGTCCCTCATTTGCTCCTCCCTGCTATTCACCTTCTCCTTCTTAACCAAGGCCTTAATGTCTCTCGAAAGCCATGGTTCCCTAAATGCTGGGGAGCTAGTGCATATGATGGAGCTGGTTGAGTTTACAACATTCTGCACCTTTTTCCAATCCTGTGCAGTGCTTCCTCCATAGCAGATGGTGATGAACTAGTTAGACTGCTCTCCACTGTACATCTGTAGAAATCTGTGAGAGCCTTTGGTGATATAACAAGCCCTCTCAAACTCCTAATGAAATACAGCTGCTGTTGTACCTTCTTTGTAATTGCATCAACATGTTGGGCCCAGGATAGATGTTCAGAGATGTTGACACCCAGGAACTTGAAACTGCTCAGCATTTCCGCTGCTAATCCCTCAATGAGGACTGGTGTATATTCCTTCAACTTCCCCTTCCTGAAGTTCACAATTAATTTATTGGTCTTACCAATGATGACTGCAAGGTTGTTTTGAAACCAGTCAACCAACTGATTTATCTTGCTCCTGTAGGCCTCATCATCACCATCTGAAATTCTGCCGGCAATAGCTGTATCACTGCCAAATAAACGGCGTTTGAGCTGCACCTAGCCGCACCATTATCACGAGAGAGTACAGCAGTGGGCTAAGCATGCATCCTTGAGGTGCGCCAGTGTGGATTGTCAGCGAGGAAGAGATGTTATTTGAAATCTGCACTGGTTGTGGCCATCTGGTGAAGAAGTCAAGGATCCAGTTGCAGAGCGAGGTACAGAGGCCCAGGTTTTGGAGTTTGTTGATTAGAATTGAGGGCATGATTGTGTTGAATGCTGAGTCATAATCAGTAAACAGCAGCTTGATGTAGCTATTGCTATTGCCTATGTGATCTGAAGCTGAAGAGATTGCATCCACTGTAGACCTATTGTAACAACAGCAAATTGCAGCTGGTCCAACTCCTCTCTTGCTTAGGCAGGAATTAATTTTGGCCACAAGCAGCCTCTCAAAGATGTGATTACAACTGGGTGATAGTCATTCAAGGCAGCTCACCCTGCCCTTCTTGGACACTGGTATCATTGTTGTCCTTTTGATGCAGATGAGATGCTCTGACCTCAGCAATGAAAGATTGAAGATGTCCTTGAACACTCCCGCTAGTTGGTTGGTACAGCTTTTCAATGCCCTACCAGGTACATCGTCAAAATCTGATGCCTTGCAAGGATTGTGCCTAGCCACACAATCTTGAAACTAATGGCATTATGATCATTTGATGCAATGTATTCCCCTAAGCAAACTTCTGTCACCTGTCCTGTCTCAGTCCTTTTATTTAATCTTTTTAATTCTCATTAATTGATAAACTAGGTTTTTCCTTAAACTGACATTCTTTTATAGAAAATCAAGTAGAATTCTGTTAAATATTGTACTAGATTACAAATCCTGGCACTCCCCCACAGATCTATATACCATAAGTTTATCTTCAATGAACAAATTATCACTGTTCAAGAAAGCAGTGTACTATCAACCTTAAGCTGTGATAGCTTCCTCCTTTCTTTCCAGTCCTGAAAAAGGTCTAAAACGTTGACTACCGTTATTTATTCATTTCCTTACAGTAGATGCCACCTGACCTGCCGAGTTCCTCCAGCATCTTGTGCGTGTTGATTTGGTTTTCCAGCATCTGTAGACTTTCGCATGTTTATGCATGAATACAGACCACTATCTCGAGCAGCAAGCTTTTATAAAGAAGCTTACCTCATCTTTGAGTTGTGGCGTGTGCAGTTTCTTCCCACACCTCAAAGATGAGCAGGTTAGTAGAATAATTGGACATTATACATTGTCCCTTGTTTGTAGGTAAGTGGTACAATCAGGGAATGCAGGGTAAGTAAAATGAGACTTATGAAGGATCAGTTGCTTGATTGTTGGCATGGAATTAGTGTGCTAAAGGGTTATGATTCCATAATATAAAAACTGTAAATTGGAATATTTACTTCAAGATAAAATCATGAAGAAGCCTAAAAATAAATTATATTTTAACTTGCAAAGTTTTCTAAATCTCAAACAACACTTAAAATCTGAGGAAATGACACCATACTTCTAGAAGAAGGTTTCTAGGGCCAGTCACATTATTTGGCTGTAATCATGTTCTATTATCTTGTTAAAGAATTGCCAATTCTTGAAGGTGATTTCTTAACATTTCCCATCATGCTGCAAACTTGCTTGGACGATAAGTACACAACATCACACCTTTCATGTCCATGAGGGTCTGGTCTCTTGGAGAGAATTTGGTTTGGCATTGTTTGTGAAATAACATGACAAATCATATAGCAATTCCGTGGTGTCTGTATTTAATTTTCTTCACGTTTCATAACCTGATGGTCACTGACCAGCAAGTGTATATTGTTCATCCTTAATTGCTCCTGAGAAGGTAATGGTGAGATATCTTTATGCAATGTCGCAGGCCTCTGATGAAATTCAGCCTCGTAATTTGCTAGGCGACTTCAAAGGGGAATAGGAATTTAATTGCTCTTCTGCAAACAATGAAAATTGGCTTTTTAGTCACTCCTTAACAACGGTGGGAGAAAAGAGGAAAATTCAACATGTTTTTACTACCCAAGGGAATTAAGGTCTTACTTTCTCTGCCTTTGCTTTCATGTTTTCACTGAAGGGTTTAAGATTAGCTCGGTGGGTCTTTTAATCCATTTTCAAGGTCATTATTGCTGAAATTATTTTTTGAACACCTAAATTTAAATTCCCTAGCTAATGAAGTTGAATTCAAGGTTATTACTATAGATCTACAGTTTACAATTTTACATACTAATAACTTTAAAATTGTGCTACTATGCTTTTCAATTCTGTTTTACTTGTCGGGACACAGTGATGGAATCCTTGGCTTTGAAGAGAGAAATGAAATGAAATTATAATATAA